>NC_140222.1:38528509-38633509 GCF_951802725.1 Rutilus rutilus
GAAAGATTCTTTTGAAACAGGGTCAATGCGGACTAAATCCAGTTTGCGCATACATGTCTGTGTGTGTGTGTGTTTTGTGTGTGTATATAAATGTCAGATGGATGAATGGATATTAGATGCAGTTCTGGATAGGAACAAGTTTCTCTCTGTGAAAAAGAATGTGTGTAATACTCAAAATAGTTTGTGTGTGTGTGTGTTTGGGTAGGTGTGTATGCATGTATCCACACATGCAAAGGTCCAAGGGCTCGATGTCTGCAAGCACACATGCACATATGTGTACATGAACATAATAACATAATAAACATAATAAACCACAAGTGTAACTCTGTGCCATTTTGTACAAAATAAAAGTTTTTCAAAACAAACTTCCTGGTGAAACGTTAAAGTAGACTAGTGTGATCAACAGTGCATTTTTATTTTATTTTCATATTTTCTTTAATATTGTGAAAATTATTCATAAATAATGCTTTTTTTACTCAAAAAAAAAAAAAAAAAAAAAAGAGCGATGCCTACTCTCAGATAAATGAGGCCTACGATTAATCAGATGCAAATAGAAATATAAAACCAGTCCTAACTGAAAGAGAACAAGTTGACAAAAAGATTGAATCCAATATTGGGTGATAATAGAGTATAATGAGAGATTTATAACCTATTTTTGTCATAGGAAAATAATAATAATTAATATTATTATTGAAAAGAATAAAAAGAACTTTTATTTCTCTCTCTCTCTCTCTCTCTCTCTCTCTCTCTCTCTTTCTCTCTGTAAATATATATATATATATATATATATATATATAAAGAAAGTATTTATATATATATATATATATATATATACAGTGATAAAAAGTATTTGTATGTATATGTTGTATATATAAATATAAAATATGATGTACAATTTTCATCAAAACAATATGCATATGCATATATTTAACATATTATAGATTTATCTTATTTGAGTTTTATAGTGATATTAATATTTTCAATACCTTTTATTTTTTATATTTATAGTTTTACGGTTCATTTTAAAATTTTGTTACATTTTTAGTAACTAGATTGTGTGCTTTTGTCATGTTATTATTATTATAAGTTTATATGTATGTAGCTATGTGGGCTTAATTTATTTTTATTTCAATTTTAGTGTTTATTTATTACCAGTTAATAATCTTTGTGAATCACCCTAAACTTATTTCAGTTTCATTTCAAATTTTTAATATTTAATCAAATTAATATTTATTTTTATTCTACTTCAGCTTGTTTTCAAATAACAGAAATTTAGTAGTTTTAGTTTACAATAATAACTCTGATATTTACAGTATTATATGCATACATTAAACATATGTACATCTTATATCTGTATTAATACATACACAAAACAATATGTACATATGTATATATTCAGTATCTTATATCTGTATTATATACACACAATGCACAAAACAATGTGTTATATGTATATGTTTAATATCTTATGTTTAAGATACTTAATATATATATAGATAGATAGTATCATAATAAAGATACATAATATCTTATGTTTAATACATTATATATTTTTATTAAAAAAAATAATAATTAAAAAAAAAACCTGCTTGTTAAAAAACTATTTTACAGAATATATTGAAAACATAAATATACAATTCTTTCAGACACAGACATACTGCTAAAAATAAAATGTATTATTTTTTTTGTGGTGGGGTCAGTGAAAATATTTGCAGGGCAGATAAAATATAAACTCAGCAGAAAGAACTCCTTATTGTCAAGCTCTCATAAAACAGATTGCAGTTCTCTGCTGCATTTTAACATTGAAAAGCTTTAAAATAGAAAATAAAATTGAATGTGCATATGGTAAATATGCAATTCATCTCTCTCTCTCTCTCTCTCTCTCTCTGTTTGCCATCGGCATCACTAAGAGCAACACATGTGATCATTATTTGTTTACACTCATAAAGTGCTTGATTGATGCTTACAGTTGAGAAGAAAACTCACAATGCCTGTGCAAACGTGTTATTGGTATTCCATGTTATGTGTGTAAATATGAAACATGCAGGCTGTGTCCTGAAACTCTTTTATATTTTAGCTTCTGTTCGGAACACAGATGTTGAAGGCGTTGCGTGTGGCGAGATCTTCACAGGTCTTCTTCCTCCTCTCAGTCTTGTGTTGTCGGTGTGTGGTGATATAAGCTCAGACGCCACTGGAATTGTTGTGCTGGACTCGGATCCAGATTCCCTGGCGTTCCTTCATCCCGCGAGAGCACACATCATCCTTCTCCTCCGGCGAGCCATACATCACTGTTTCAGGAGAGCGATCGGCTCTTTAAGTTGTATAAACACAGTGTCGCCGAGTCTCCCACTCCTACAGCTGATGAATGATCAGTCCTGCAAGACTGTGAGAGAACACACTTCAGGAGTATACACAAACATATACACAGTCTTTCTTTCTTTCTTTCTTTCTTTCTTTCTTTCTTTCTTTCTTTCTTTCTTTCTTTCTTTCTTTCTTTCCATCCTTCCATCTATCTATCTATCTGAATATCCATCCATCCGTCTATCCGTCTGTCCATTCATCCACATTTCTTTCTTTCCATCCATCCATCCAAATTTCTTTCCATCCTTCCATTCATCCGTCTATCCATCTGTTCATTCATCCACATTTCTTTATTTCCATCCATCCATCCATCCATCTGAATATCTATCTATCATACAACCTTCCATCCATCCTTCCATACATACATACATCCATTTCAGTATCCATCCATCCATCTGAATATCTATCTATTATAAATCCTTCCATCCATCCATCCATCCAAATTTATTTCCAACCATCCATCCATCTGAATATCTATATATCATAAATCCTTCCATCCATCATCTATCCATCCATCCATCCATCCAAATTTCTTTCCATCCTTCCATTCATCCGTCTATCCATCTGTCCATTCATCCATCCATCTGTCCATTCATCCATCCATCTGATTTTCCATCTATCCACCCATCTGAATATCTATTTATCATCAGTCCTTCCATCCTTCCATTCATCCATCCATCCATCCATTTCAATATCCATCCATCATCTGAATATCTATCTATCATCAATCCTTCATCCATCCATCCATCCATCCATCCATGTGAATACCCATCCATCCATCCATACATCTGATTTTCCATCCATCCAGCCATTTAAATATCTATATATCATCAATCCTTCCATCCATCCATCCATCAATCCATCCAAATTTCCATCCATCCATATTTATTTCCAACCATCCATCCATCCATCCATCTGAATTTCCACCCATCTTAATATCTATATATCATCAATCCATCCATCCATCCATCCATCCATCCAAATATCTACATATCCTGCTAAAATCTGAATATCTAACCATCATTGGAATATCTATCTATCTAAAGAACCTGTACATCGGAATACCCATCAATCCGTCCATAGTATTTAATAGGGAACAGTACAATCTTGAAACGTTTGCCTTTCTTCAGAGGCAGGTCTCTCTCTCTCTCTCTGTGTGTGTGTGTCTGTGTGTGTGTGTGTGCATTGGAATGCTTACAACACAGTTCCACAGTGACTGAAATCTCAAATTCATAAATACATAAAGGTCATAAATAGCTAAACTTTGCTGCTGCTCTCTTCCATTTACACAATATGCTTATCTGAAAAGCTGCAGTTTCCATGACAACTAAACCAGAACAAATAGGTGCAACTCTGGATGCTTTTAATAGAAAGGTGAGTCCAGCATTTCAGTTTTTCTTTTATTCTTTATTTCCATCTTTTTTATCTAAAGTCCAGATAATCATAAAATGATTTGCTTTTTGTACACACTGGAAAAAAAAAAAAAAAAAAAAAAACTTTTCCCCTCAGCCCTGCTAAAACTGAATATACTAAAACAATCCCAAAGTAGATAAAAACAAAACTCATTTCATTCAGTTTTTTTAAGTTTATATGCTCATTATAATACATTTTGTGGTGTTTCTTTTATAAGAATAGTTTCTTTCTGACATGGAGCTCAAAACTATATTATTCAGAATGTCCAAGCTGCACACTCTCACAAGTGTGACCCTCCATAAAAAGCACATTTAAGTCTTAAAAACAGTCCAGTTGGCTTCAGAAGACAATATCAGGGAGTTCGGACTACGTTTATAGTGGCTTTTAGAGCCAATCCCCATTCAATTCCATAGTAGGTAGAAGTGCAGCACGGACATTCTTCTAAATCTCTCCTATTGCAATCGACATAGGCTAGAGTGCCATATGGGTTCGCAAAGACACGAGGGCGAGCGAATGATATCAGAATTTTTAGATAAACGATCCCTTTCAAATATATAGCACATTTACGTAAGCCATTTGAATGTAAGCGTGTTATCCCAACCCATCCGTAAAGGAAGGCCTC
This sequence comes from Rutilus rutilus, assembly GCF_951802725.1. Taxonomy (NCBI): domain Eukaryota; kingdom Metazoa; phylum Chordata; class Actinopteri; order Cypriniformes; family Leuciscidae; genus Rutilus; species Rutilus rutilus. Next base: position 38,532,906 of record NC_140222.1, read on the forward strand.
TTTATGAGACAGAGATGTGTGTTTGTTCCTGTTCTGTATCTCTGTCACTCCTCATAAGATTTCCTCCCACTCAGGATAGCACAGTGTGCTTCTTACACCCACTCAGCCTCCAACAAGCCCACAAAACTGACTTCACTTTCCTGCACAGTTTACTCATGTTACAAATTCTGCAAACTCCTATTGTACAGTTATGAGCTCTAATATGCCCCTTTTCTTTCAGGAAATCCTCTTGGAAATAATGTATACTGGCAGTTGGCAGTATAAATGCATTAACTCGGAATTTAGAAATGTGTAATATGTAGTGCAAGGGACCTGGTTTCTCGTGAGACGCGGGATGAAGCATGTGAAAAGCTTCTTAAAGCAACACCGGACACGCGTTGAGCTCTTAAAGAAATGTTCTGGGTTAATTGAAACATTTAATAATGTTCGTCATGGTGCTTGAATTTGGCAGAGCATGTGTTATAATATTGCATGTATTTAGTATTTGTTCATTTTTCATTTAACTCCACTTATCTGTTTCCGGCATTGCAGACAAGAGTAGGCCTGATTGTCAGGGTTCTGTCCCTTCGGTCTGGTTTATTCTTGTTTGGTGACAAACACTCCTACGGTCTTGTCATTGTCATTTATGTCTGCATGGTGAGTTGTTTTTTTTGTTTTGTGTGTGTGGAGCATGGAGCGTGGTGTTCGGATGATTGTGATTGTGTCCGCTGGCCATGTGCTCTTGATTTTGTCATGTTTGGTGTGAGCACGGCTTGTCATGTTTGTTTGTTCCATGTGCTCTCCTGTCTCCTGCCCTTTTTGTTACCTGATTATTGCTTTATTTGCTCTCCTATTTATTGTTTGCAGTCCCGTGCAAGTTCGTCGTCATATGTACCGCTTGCGTCCAAGTCTTGTCTTGCCGTGTCCAGCCCTGCCTTGCCTGCCATTCCTGCTACTGCTGTGTTCCTATGGCGTAGTTTTCGATTGTTTTGTTTTAATTTTATCATTAATAAAATCCCAAAGTCCTCGCTCCTCCTTCAACCCCACTCCCTGACACTGTGGGCCCTATTTTAAGGATCTAAACGCATGATCTAACACACAAGTTCACTTAGGGCATGTCCGAATCCACTTTTGCTAGTTTAACGACGGGAAAAATGGTTGGCGGTCCCGGTGCATGTTCTAAAAGGGTTGTCCCTATTCTCTTAATGAGTAATTGGTGTGTTTTGGGCGTAATGTGCAATAAACCAATCAGAGTCTCATCTCCCATTCCCTTTAAAAGCCAGTTGCGCTCGCACCATGGCGGATTCGCTATTTACATGGCAGAATTTGCAAGCGGAAAGACTGAACGCTTTTCTAGCGAGGAAACGGATCTGCTCGTGCGCAAGGTTAAAACACAAGCAGACCATCTACGGGACAAAGTGTACATGCGTTGTGGACCCGCCTACTGTATAGGCACACATTACTAACGCGCTCTTTAAAAAAATAAAAAAATATTGCGCCATTGACCAACTGAAACCTGGTCTAGTCTAGTTCAGTTGCCTCAAAATAGCAACGCGCCAACAATGCGCCTGAACACACCTTGTTTTCAGACCAGCACGCCCATGGGCGCACAGACGGGCGCAAATGCTATATAAACAACGTGGCGCAGGACGTGAAAATGATAACTGCGTCAGGCTGAAACTAGCAAAAAACACTTGCGTCGCGCCTGGTGCCGCATTGCACTGAGTGTATGATAGGGCCCTGTGTGTGCAGTAACAAGTATCATTTTAGTTAAAGGGTTCCTAATTTGTTTTTTTTGTTTTTTTTTTCTTAAAATTTTTAACTTTCTTTAATGTGTAATGTTGCTGTTTAAGCTTGAAAAAGGTCTCCAAAGTTCCAAAACACAAAGTCCCTCCAGCGAGAGTTATTCTCTAAATCAGTGACACTGTTTCTGAACTCCCTGAAACACTTCGTCTTGAGTTTTCTTCTGGGAACGAACACATCACAATATCCCTCATTTAAATAATCCCCGCTCAAGGCATATGCAAAATAAAGGGGCGAGGCCTGGTTGAGTCGAGTTAGTATGAATGAATGAATGAATGAAAGAGGCATTTATATGTAATTTATAGTAATGTCTCGCCATGACCAAGAGACGCTGTTTTTTTCCACCCTGAAGCTAAACCCCGCTTTCTCTGCCTTCTTGTTGAGTTCTTGTCATTTTTCTAATGACTGCTTTCTGAACCATGCTGGTCATAAATTACAGTTATGTCATCACATCTTAAATGTAAAAGAGTGAATAGACTGTGAAACATCCTGCACAAGTTGTGCTTGTGAAGGTGGTTCGGGTTGATCAGTTTGTTCCTCTTGACTGTCATTATTAGACGGTCGGCAAAACTGATACGGCAAAACTAACTGAGCTGATACATGCCGGCAATAGTAAGAGGCGTTACATTTTTGCAACACACACTCTAAGAGACTGGGACATCTGACCAATCAGAGCAGAGTAGATCAATCACAAGAGACTGGGTCATCTGACCAATCAGAGTAGAGTAGATCAATCACAACAGACTGGGACATCTGACCAATCAGAGCAGAGTAGACCAATCACAACAGACTGGGTCATCTAACCAATCAGAGCAGAGTAGACCAATCACAACAGACTGGACCATCTGACCAATCAGAGCAGAGTAGACCAATCACAACAGACTGGACAATCTGACCAATCAGAGCAGAGTAGACCAAGCAAGCAAGCAAACAAACAAATAAATAAACAACAACAAAAAAAAAAATCAATCAATCAATCAATCAAGTTCTTTAACAAGTATATGCTCTGCATTTTGGCTTCTAACAGTTTTCTAACAGTTGAATTGTCTCAGCCCATAGACTTCCATTCAAACTGTAAATGCTATTTTTGTTTGTTTTTACTGGACACAGATGCTGTCGACAGAGCTCAAATTAAACCTGAAATGTTCCTCCAAAAACACATTAAAAAAAAATAAATAAAAAAAAAAGGAATGCTAAAACCGGTGTTTGGGTTGTGTAACGGCTAATTTTGTATAGCTGTCTGAGTAGATTAGTATGCATGTCTGAAGCTGTCTGAAAAGATATCCGTTTCTGCCAACACCGTTTGAACAAATTACAGTGGGAAATTACATCTGTTTCCCCCCTAAAATCATCATTCAGGTGTCGACAACACATATTTTATCAAGACATGACTGAATTCAAGAAAAAATGACTTATATGAGTGCAGAAATGATGAGGAACGCGAGTTGCTAATGGCCGTGTCCCAATTCAGGGACTGCATCCTCCGAAGGCTGTCCCAAGTCGAAGGATCCTTCAAATGCGGCCTCCCGTCAGTGTTGTTGCCGCGGTTAAACATTTTTTGGGCTGCCGTGTCACTGAGATGTTCTCAGAAAGAGGGAAGAATAAATGAAATGAACTCACATACTCAAAAATCAAACCATGAAATATTTTAACATGCAAATCTGTTTTATGAGCTAAACTCTACAGGACAGCGGCCCTCCAGGGCCGACGTTGCCTATCCCTGATCTAGAAGACATATTTTTAGTGTTTCTGTTATTGCTCATATATTTTTTTAAACAGTACTAATATCAAAATCTAATATCCATGCGTAAAAAGTCAGTTTTTCATAAAAAGTACAATATTTCTCTCTGAGATGAAGTTGAAGATGAGTTGAATTACAATCTAAAGTACTTCAAATTTTTATCATTAGATACATTAGATTAATCGATTAAATTGAAACCCAAAACTTGCATTTAAAGGGGTGGTTGACTAACTTTAGTTAGTGTGTAATGTTGCTGTTTGAGCATAAACAACATCTGCAAAGTTACGACGCTCAAAGTTCAAAGCAAAGGGAGATATTTGCTTTTAAAGAAATTGACTACAACAAACGGCTGGTAAGGACTACACGACATTCCTCCCGGGTTAGTGACATCACCAACCCTAGAATTTACATAAACCCCGCCCCCTGAACACGATTTACAGATTATCAAGACAGAATATGCTAATCAATGACTAGAAGATAACTACACATCAGCTACATAAATTCATCAACTAACCATTCAGAAATGTCCTGTTGCTTCTACATGTTGTCACTTCTTCTTGAGTCTCTCCATCATTGTCTGGCATGTCTGTGTGAGGTAAAAGGACACGAGCTCTTGAAGCTCCGCCCTCTGTGCAGGGAGCATCAGCTCATTTGCATTTAAAGGAACAGACACAAAAACTGCGTTTTTGCTCACCCTCAAAAAGTGACAACTTTCCCATGCTGTATACAAATATCTGTGGGGTATTTTGAGCTAAAACTTCACATACACACTCTGGGGACATCAAAGACTTATTTTACATCTTGTGAAAAGGGCGTTATACCACCCCTTTAAAAGTGTAATCTGGCATTTTCGTCTCCGGCGCGCAATGAATTCTGGGGTAGGCAAGGCTGCGAAGGATCCTTCTGATGTATCCTGCATTCACGGGAAAAGAAGGAGGCATTTGCAGGCCGCATTTTGAAAGAGCCTTTGAAGGACCTTCGAATTGGGACAGCCTTCGTCACGCCGCGGTGACGCAATCGGCTATACTTTCCCCTTTAAACGAGTCTCGGTGCGTCCTTCGAAGACCGCGTCGGCCACGCACTTCGAAGGACACGGCCTTCAAAGGAATGCAGCCCATGAATTGGGACACAGCTAATGTGAGTCTCTCGAGGTGGGTTTCCAGGGAATAAGTCCTCAATGTGTTTAACGAACACATTGTTGTCTAAAACAAAACTAATAAACATCTGATTAGGCCAAGCCTAAGAGTTTCCACTATGGTAAAAAAAATATATATATCTACATACATCAGTTATGTTGATCTTTAGGTATGACAGACCTTTTCCATTCCACTGCACATTTCCATAGTTTTTTCATGTAAACACGCGGTAGATGGACGTCTTTAACCGTTTGACCATTTTTTTTGTCATTCCACTGAGACTGCATCTCGTGTTTATCACAACAAAAACGTGTTCTGTGAACCAGCCCTATAAAGTTAGAGAGACTTTTGAAGTTTAGTTTTTATATCATAAGACTGAGAGCATATTTTTATATTATATATATATATATATATATATATATATATATATATATATAATTTATATATTATATTATATTATATTTATAAATAAACATATTATTTATTTTTTCCATATTTGTTATGTGCTTTTTTTGTCATTTGTATTACTGTTTGTTTTTTTTGTTTTTTTGATACAAAATATTTATATTTATCCTCATTTTATTTCAGTTTAAGTAATTTTGGCTCTTTGACCTTAATTTATTTTATTTCAGTTACATTTTTGGTTAAGTTTTCCAAGTTTAGCTAACATTTATATTATTTAGAATATATTAATATATATATATATTTTTTTTTACATGTTTTAAAATTTTTTTTTATAATATATATTAAATAAATATTTAAATATATAAATATATTCATTAAATATATCTATATATTCAAGTTTATTATTATATTTATAATCTGAATATGCTGTTAAATATATATATATATATATATATATATATATATATGATGTAATAATAATTATAATAATAATACATTTATATCAAAATAATCACATATAAATTCACAGACCAAACTCTATTGGATGTTTAAGTTAAACTCTAAACTCGATCCTTGAACCGATCCAGAACCCTGCGAAGGTTGTCTCGAATTTCGCTTGTCAAACCACACACACTCCAAAATAACCCTTGTTGACAAGGCGTGTTTACCACAATATTTAACTAATGAATTGCAGCGTGTTGAGGATATATTGCAAAAATGAGAGGCAAACACATCACATACTAAATGTCAGATGTCAAACGGCCTGCCACGACTGAGCGTGTTTTGGGAAACTGATTGGAGATTGATCCTGACAGGAGTTAAATGACACTCAGCTCTGGTGACTTGAGCAACAATTCAGAAGCCTTGAGTTTTGCCATCATCCGAGTCCTGGTCTGCAGGGAACTCGAGGCTCATGGCTGTCAAGCCTGGAAATCTATAATGCTAGATATTGAATGTGGGATATTTATGACAAACTTTCAATCAATGGAAGATGTTATGAAAAAAAATCACTAGTGTGCAGGTTTGTGATTATGTGTCTGTTACATTTTTAAAGGCCTTTTTGGTAACAAAAACTTCTTTAGTAAAGTTTTTCCTTATGTAGCTCAACTTGTAGAGCCTTGCACTAGTAACGCCAAGGTCACAGGTCCTTCGAATATAATTATACCTTCAAAATCACTGCAAATGTAACATAAACAGACCAATATCACATTGCTGTTTTAACTGCTCCATTTGTGCACAGGATGTGAGCTTGGACCTCTCCAAGGTCTCTTTTAGACGTTGAATAACAAGGTGACCTTAATTCCCATCACCACACCATTATAAATCGTCTGTGTAATGTTTGATCTGGCTGATAGCTAATCCTCCCATTCAGATGTCGCTGAACATGGGTTATTTGCCTTTAAAATGTAATCATGCATGTAAATGTTTCACCTCCCCATTATAACCCCTCTGAATACCTAAGGCAGTTAAATGAGGTTTTTCTCTATTAAGTACTATTACCATATCTATTTGTTCTGCACTATTGAGTACACCAAGTGCCTGTTATGTACAATGCACCAAACAGCTCAGAGATGAATCACATCATTCAATATTTTCAATATTTCAAAAATATTAGAAAATCGAAAAAAAAGGGGAAAAAAAAGGTACGAAAGGATGTACTTAAATTATTTTTAATTAAGATAAACTATTGCATAAAGCATTGCATATTATGTAATCAAATAAACAAACAAACAAAAAAACAAAAATAATTGATAGCCGCCAGTTGTAAATACAAAAACAATACAGGTTAAATTTAGGTAATTTAATAGTGACTAATAACCTTAGAGCTCTTTTATCGGTTTATATCTTATCATAAAAAAATATTTCTCTATGGACAACATATATTTACAATGACATGATATTTTAATAGTGCAAATTCAGATAAAAAAAATCAACCTTTTGATGTTACATATTTGCAGAGCATCTTATCGCAGGAACATGGACAGCACCCTAAAGAGCAAACCATCCAGACAGGACCATGGACAGCATCCTAAAACAAACCATCCAGACAGGACCATGGACAGCACCCTAAAGAGCAAACCATACAGACACGACCATGGACAGCATCCTAAAACAAACCATCCATACAGGACCATGGACAGCAGCCTAAAGAGCAAACCATCCAGACAGGACCATGGACAGCACCCTAAAACAAACCACCCAGACAGGACCATGGACAGCACCCTAAACAAACCATCCAGACAGGACCTTGGACAGCACCCTAAAGAACAAACCATCCAGACAGGACCATGGACAGCACCCTAAAGAGCAAACAGTCCAGACAGAACCATGGACAGCACCCTAAAACAAACCATCCAGGCCGGACCATGGACAGCACCCTACAAAGCAAACCATCCAGACAGAACCATGGACAGAGCAAACAGACAGGACTGGACAGTACCATAGACAGAAACCTAAAGACCAAAATGACCAGAGAGCACCCTGGACAGCACCCTAAATACAGTACACCAAAGAGCTTACAATGCTAAAATAGGCCTATCAGATGACAGCAGCTTTTACAAAGCTTTTACGCCTCAAGACGGCTCTGATGGACTTTTATCAGTGTGATGTGCCATGTAAAATCTCGGGCCTTTTCCAGAACAGTGGCCTCTCTCTGAGTCTGCTGTTGTCGGGGTAAGTGAAGTGGGCAGTTTTAATAAGCCGGGACATCGATTCCTCCTGGTCTCTTCTCCCCTGTTCAATGAGGAAGCAAACAATCGAGCACTGTTCCCTCCACAACACCTTTCCATTCCATTAGCTCCACACGACTCAACGCACATTTCCCTCCTCCTGCCACCTGGGGTGTCAAGAACAGAAATAATGTGATCAAGCCAGGACTTCGTGCCTGTATATAAAGCTCCTTCTTTCTTTTTTTTTTTTTTGCAGACTATCATCCGGCTTCTCTTTCGAAGATTGTTTTTGCCTTCCCGTCAGATATTGTTTGCTATGTTCCATGACAATGAGCTTTCCAGACAAGGATTTTGAACAGGTGAAATGGAGCGTAGCACCTAATGGAGGATAGGAATTCCTGGCAAAACATCAAAAAACATTTGTGAAAACAACAAGCGGAGAGCTCGTTTCGTTTTCAGAGGTTAGGTGACCAGAACAGTCAGAAATGCAGTTATTTCGGGAGTTTACATTCGCTTTGCATGTAACGAGGTATGCATTTGTAGGTTGTGTCTTTGACAGAGGTTTGTATGTTTGGTTCAGGCTTTGATGTGGTCTCTGCCCATGACCTGCATGGTAAATCAGACGCCTTCAGACATTTCCTGATGGCTTACAAGCAAAGCACAGGAAAACAGAAGGAGGGGGGGCACACACACACATCAGCGACTGCACAGACTCAGCAACATGTTTGCTGACAGCCTGCCTTTGTTATGCTTGAGCCCCTTTCACACAGAGATTCCGGAAAATACACGGATAATGTGACCTGGGATTTGTCCCGGGATCGTTTGATTTTGGTTCATTCACACTGCCAGTGATTTTCCGGAATCAGTGAAGTGCGTTCACACACATCCCGTAAGATCCCGTAAAGACACGTGACGTCAGGATGTGATAACTCCTCTTCGTCATTTCTACACGAAGATGAGTCCATACTCCCCAGTATTGCCACTGGGGTTGGTTCCTCATATGCTGTAGCATAGGTTGTAGAAAGGCCTGTGCGATGGCCCATCACTACAACACACCCCTCACGGCATTGCTCCTGGCTTTTGTTCACACAGGTCGCGTTCCGGGACTGATCCCGGCGATGTTACTAGGTCCCAATCCCGGGATGTGTTTGCGTTCACACAGAAGGCACTCTAGCAATTCTACGGCAATTTCCCGGGATCAACGTGCTGTGTGAAAGGGGCTTTAGAGAATGTTAAGTATGACTGTACTCAGTGTTTATTTGCAAGTGACATATACATGTATTTATCTTACTTTCTTTCCATCCGTCCATCTGTCTCTTAGTCTGACTATCTATCTATCTGTCTATATCTGTCTATCTATGTACTACCTATCTGTCTACGTATCAGTCTTTCTGACTACATACCTGCCTGTCTATCTATCCATTACAAATCTGTCTGTCTATCTGTCCGTCTGTCTATCTTTTACGTATCCCTCTTTCTGACTACCTATCTGTCTGTCTAATTGACTACATATCTGTCTGTATTTCTGTCTGACTACCTATCTTTCCTGACTTTCATTACCTAACTACATATCTGATTGTCTTTCTGTCTGATCTGTCTATCTATCCATTACCTGTCGGTCTGTCTTTCTATCTCTCTGTCTGACTATCCATATATCTGTCTGTCTTGCTATCAATCAATATAGCTGACTGTCTGTCCATCTTTCTATTGAAGTGGACAAAACACCCATTTATCCATCGGGAATAACTTGTCTGCATGTATTCTCTAATGTCTCTGTGTAGACCAGGAGGCCAAGGTTGGTTTTTCCAGATAATTTAGCGATATTTTGTGTCCACTACTGCTATTATCATCACCATTGTATAACATTGGCTCTCCCTGTCAGGCTATTGTCCAGTAAATGTTCAATTATGAGGAACTCCAGAGGGTGTGAGGCCTTATCTTGAGTCCTTGAGTCAGAGTAGATAGACACACACCTCTCTGGGATAAATCCTTTGCACACTCCACTGGGGATAAAGCCGAGATAAGATTTCCATGAGAAGTAAATCCATGACTTCAGCTTTTCTACACTTCAAAAGGGGCAAGAGCGGTATAAGGAAATATGGCCGACAATACAACACCTGGTGTAAGGGAGAAAAATAGCACAGTATTAAAGCCAGAAAAGATTCAGTGATTTAGAGTGCTGGGAAGTCTGATTCGTCTTAGTGAACTGCTTCTTTTGGACAGGTCTTACATAAGAATTTCTTCAGACTGATTCATGCATTCATTTGAGAACCATATAAACCTAAAACCACATTAACCATAATTATCTTTTAAGTTTCTTTAACGATGGAAATCTAAATGTATCAATAACCTACACATATTTAGTATTCGCGTGTCAGTCATTAAAAAAAAAAAAAGAAAAAGAAATTAATGTACTATATTTTAGTTCAATAATGGATTTTATTTAATATTTTGTATTTTTATGGGATTTTATGGTACTACATTTTATTTTCGCTGTATTTATAATCCATTTATTCACTTTTGGACTCCTTTACTCCTTAATTTGAACATTTCCTATTCACTTTGAGCATTGACCTGAACATTTTATTTCCAACTTAAACTGTTGTAAATCTTGAATGCTTTAGAGCACAGACTTAAGTTTGATCTCTTTTCAAAGACGACACTTGGCAGATTATTGATGAAGTGCAAAAAGTTTTTAAAAGTGAAGGTAAATAAAAAATACAGAATTGTACGTTTATTGTTATGAAAAATCAAAGCCATAAATCTAAACAAAACCTGACATCTCAAAAAATTTGCTTTCAGTAAGATTTTGTTTGGCCGCAGTACCAAAAGTTTTCACTAGGTGAAATTCGTCTCCCATTCATTTCCAATGCGACCATTTTTGACCGCCGATTAGCGTGACTATAGCCTGACGTCGTCATACTCAGATTCTAGCCCTTTGGGGGGGTTATTCGGGGGGTTATTCGGCCCTTTGGGTTGAGCCTCTCCTCGGACAGCACGCCAAATACGCATTTATTCTGTCTGACTTATTTGTAAGTGTGAACTCGTGAAATCTCAATTCTCCAGCGGCAGTGATCTTTGTTGTAAACTAATTCAACCCAAGCGCTCTTTGATGACGTGATTACGTTACTGTTGATCATCTGTCCATCATCGTATAAAGCCCGCCCTGACAATTTGATTGGTCCGAACAATTTTTGTTCGGGCATAATTGCTCCTCAACGGATCGAGTCCAGACCGAACTTCCCGACCTAAAAATCTTGTGGGCGGGGCTAAGTTTTGCTGGCTTCCAGACTAGCGTGAGTATATATTTTTTCAGGACCATTTAACCTGTTCGAATCATGTCCATAATATTTTTTTTTGTGTTCACACAGCAAGTGCCAAAACCTTTACCAAGTTTCATACCATTCTGATGAAGAATAAAAAATATTTTTTTTTTTTATGTTTTGGTCCACCATAAAGCATGTTTGGTTTGACCAGCTGAGGTGAACAATATTCATGTTGTAGCCATTTACGTAAATTTATTTGATTTCATATTTTTGTTCCAATTTTGAAGGATCGTTGCTGAAAAAAATAAAAAGCCTCTCAGTTTCAGGCACTATGTTGTGCCCTGTTCATGGAAAGTGCCTTGAAATAGCAAAAAGCCTTTTACAGACGGCTGTTGCCTGTGTTTATCGCCCTCTGAGATGTTTGGTCTTTCACAGTGGTCAGCGCACTGCTCTGTTATCAGCTCTCTATGCATTCAAGCCCTTTGCAATGCTATCTGCCATGCACACCCAGTCTCTATTTATTTGAGAACAAGAGTCAGTACCACGCCTATTCCAGCCACTATTTCTGAGAGACATGTATTTTTGGTCTCTGCATGATAGTCATTAAGTCTTGAAATGTATCCCATGGTGCAATTAGCCCACCCACACATGAGAAAAGCTTGCTGGTGATTGGTGGGGGATGTCAGATCCTCAACCCCCACATGTCTCCTCAGCTGGCGGTATCAGCAAGTTGCATGCGTTCACCGCAGCTTTGATTACCACAATGAGAATCATTCCAGGTTAAGAAGAAAGGCATAATAGACTTGATGTGCGAAACGCTTCAGCACAATTTGCTGCTTGCTCTAAGGTTGAACAAATTTAGTGGATGTTGATTAGTCCAGCTGTGCAAAAATACACAATAAAGTACCAGATATGACATCTCAGTCATAACTATTAAAGCAACACTAAAGATTATTTTTTACCTTAAAATGATGTCTCCAAAATCGTTTCAGTGGTTCATCAAGTCGTAACAGGGTGAAAGGCACTTCTGCATTCGCTTTGCGGCCCTATATCTGCTATAACCCCACTATGCAAGATTTCCAAACCGGGTCGCGTTTCTGTAGTTCGAATGAGACATAAGAAACTACAAATTTGACTTGCTTTACAGCAAGCGTTACAATAGTCATTATTTCGTTTTTCTTCGTTTCTGATGTCGCGATACATCATACTTTCATAAAATCATGCAACATACTCTACCTTGTCTGTGGACATCGTTCATTCCAAAGCCGGTGCTGGATAAACAGCGAGCGTGCGTGCGACGGTAGGCTGCGGTATAGGCTAAATTATTTACGACAGCGGTAATGGACAATTCCGCTTCCAACCTGTAGGGGGACCGAAGAGGAAAAGTTCTTTGGTGTAGCTTTAACCTTAGTTTTAATGTTAAAGACTATGGGCCCTATCATACACCCGGTGCAATGCAGCGTCAGGCGCGACACAAGTGCTTTTTGCTAGTTTCATACTGACGCAGTTATCATTTTCACGTCCTGCGCCACGTTGTTTAAATAGCAAATGCCTTTGCGCCCATTTGTGCGCCCATGGGCTGCTGGTCTGAAAACGAGGTGTGTTCAGGCACATTGTTTGGCATGTTGCTATTTTGAGGCAACAGAAATAGACTGCGTTTATTGCACGTTACGCCCAAAACACAGAGAATAGAGACAACACTTTTAGACCGTGCGCCGGGACCACCAACCATTTTCCCCCTCGTTAAACTACCAAAAGTGGATTCGGACACGCCCTAAGTGAACTTGTGCCCTGCAATTTAGACCATGCACTTAGATCGTTAAAATAGGGCCCTAAGGCTTGGTTTCACAAACAGGGCTTAGACTAAGCCAGGATTAGGCCTTAGTTCAAATTAGGGGTGGGACAAAACATCGATAGGGCGATATATTGTTGTCCTTCTCTGTGCGATACGAGAATCGATACGCTGGGGCCAAATATCAATATTTTAATAAATAAAATAAGGCGCTCTAAATAGACTTCCCTGCTCACAGTGTTTCTTCATGGCTCCTCAAGGTGGCGCTCAACACATAAATTAAGGAAACGTGAACATAAGTTAACAAGCCTAAGAAAAAAAGGGTTTTAACGGGATGGCGGACAGCAGTGCGAGTGAAATAATAGATGCCCAAACCATGTTTAAGTCCAAAGTCTGGATGCACTTCGGCTTTTACACCATTGATGGGACGAACAAAATCAACAAAGATTACGCGATATACAAGAACTGCCTCGTAAAAGTAAAGTGCACGGGTAATACCACAAACATGCAACGCCATCACCCTGATCTCATTGAAAATGTTTAATTTACTTTAAATTTAATTTACAGACTGAAAAACGTTTTGTGCTGTTTTCCAACAGTTTGGACTTGAATATAGAGAGGACACCTGCACTTAACCTTTGCACAGGCATTTTGTTTTAATAGTTATATTATTATAGTCATATCATTATAGTATTGTCTAGCAATATATCAATAATCGCATTGGGTTTAATGCATTTGCATATTAAAATGTGAATGGTAAAAACATGGTAAAAATATTATTACTCACACTTGTGTGTTGCAACGTTACTGTCGGTTCCAATGTAGTCGACATCAACACAGACAAACGAACATTGTCTTACTGATGTAATAGCGCTAAACGCTATTATTACTGTTCTTGATTATTATAAAATTCCCTTTATGTCTTATACTGTAGCTGAAGCGTGTAATTTCTGCATCCCTAGCATCGCCAAAAGGATGAAAAATTATTGGTTTCAAACAAACAAACAAAAAGTATGATTTAAAATTGCGTCCTTCAATTGTGCAGCCCTTCAAGTGTCCCGTGCTATTCATCGTATCCGTCCTCAAAAGGAAAATCCGTTTCTTGTGTTTCAGGTCAGTGCAGCAAATCCTGGCAACAATTCTCCTCATAACATGTTTAGCCCCGTATTGACACCAGAAACATTTCAGCTGTATCTCCCAGTCACCGCTTCATAGTATGAAATGTATTTATCCAACAATATGCGATATGTATCCAGTCTGCGCACAGAAAACAAATCGAAAACACTATCAACGAGGCCTGTAATGGTTGCTATTGTGTCTTGTACATACATCTGCAGAGAAAAATTGTGTCATTTTTTAAATTGCTAATGGATTCTGGAAGATTTCTAGCTAGAAATGCTTTCAGTGACCTATGGATGTTCATATTCTGTAATCATTCTGTTCCTCTGCATGTGTGTCTCTTTTTTTAGGCTGTTCATTTTCAGGGTGACTTGACAAGTTCAGCCAAAAATGATAATGATAAAACAGTCATTACTTGCTCACCCCCTCGTGATTTATTCAGAAAATCCCCTAAAAGTAAAAATAAATAAATAAATAAAAAAGTTGCTCTTTTCTATTTAATGAAAATGGTTTGAAACGGATGCGTTCCAGCTCGAAAATCACTATAGAGACTAAAATTATATTTTAATGATAAAAAAATAAAAAAATAAACAAGTAAAAAATAGGAACAAGTAAATCATTTGAATTTCATTTCTGAGTGAACTATTTATTTACACTGCAACAATTATTTTTCTTAAATGATTTTGTCTTGGTTTCCAGAAAAATCTAATAATAATAATCAGCCTTAAACAAGATATAACTTTAGTTTAGAAAATAACTTGAGCTATATTTTACATATATCTTGATAAATATTTTCCAAAACGAGACAATTTGTCAGTGAAAATATATTTCTATTATATATGTATATATATATACATAAGTACATATTTATATTAATATCATCTAAATAATAAGAAATAATAACGTTTATAATATATATATATATATATATATATATATATATATATATATATATATATATAATCTAATCTAAATATATAAATAAATATATAATTTTTAAAAGATTTGCTTTCACTGTCCAATCTAAAATCCCAATCAACGGCATTTAAAAATGAAAGGTCTCTTGACACATTATAATTGGTTTGTTGAAAATGTTTCTGAAATGTTTAAGGAAACCCTGGCTGAGACCTCGACCCGTCCGGCTGAGTGGTTAGATGGCCTCTGACACCCTTAAACAACAAGAGACAGAGATAAGTGGGGTCAGTGTGAAATATGATTAAACTATAGGCTTGTGCACGTCTATGATTTAAAGAGCATGCTGCAAACAATTCATCTTCACAACCCACACACACATAGTCAGCAAGATTTTTCTGGAACAAAACTAAAAGCGAGCGAGAGAGGGGAGGACATGCCGGGGGGTAGGTGGAACCAAACTGGGCCAGATAAAGCATGTCTCTCTGGGAATATTTGAACAGGTAAACACATAAAAAATAATATGTGCAAATGCCATGATTTTAAAGCAGGGGAGACAGTGTTCTACTTTTTGCTGTGCTTTAAACATCTGGTTTACAGAAATGAATTGAGTTAACACGACACCGATTCAACTTTAAACGGAAAACTTTGATGCGTTTTGCTCGTTCGTTTACACGACAACGGCGTTTTGGGGACCTGTAAACGCCTTTTTTTTTTTTTTTATGATCATATTTTTATTATTATTATTATTATTATTATTTTTTTTTTACAATAACACAACACAGTGGTACTGGTATCTCATAACAGCACGTACAGCCATATAAGCTATATCATCTTACAATCTTTGGATATATATGCTCATACATAAGCATATAAAATGCAAAAACAAAATAATTATAATAAAAATAAAAATACAACAGGGCATATCAAAGTAAGTAAATAACAGGGACATTTTATAGACCAGTAATTAAAAGGATATATCAGTCACTAAGCATCTTCCAGAAAGTTACACAGAGAAGACCAAGTACGCCAGAAAACATCAGATCTTTGATGCAGATCGTGGGTTAGTTTTTAGCGACCTGACTCATCCACATATTAACTGAGCGTATTTGAGGAGTTGACCATAGTAATAATATAATTTCAGAAGTTCAACACCCTTTCTTTGTCACAGTCCAGCTTTACAGTTCAGAAGATAAACATTTGGAGACAATGCAAAGGTCTTTCCAATAATCTTCTGAATAATCATGTGGATCTCTTTCCAGTAACCTTTGATTTTATCACAATCCCAAAACACACGCATCACTGTGCCAATGTTCGACCTACATTTGAAACATAATTGAGAAGAGTTAAGGGAATATTTTATGAAGATGAACTGGGGTTAGATAGGTCCTGTGAATGAATTTATAAGTTTGTTCCTGGGCCGAAATTGAGACACCTTTGGGGAAAACACATGTACAAACAGATAACCACTCCTCATCACTAAAATCTCATTTTCCCATATCATCCTCAAAGAATCAAAAGTTGAAGGACCAACATTAGACAGCAGAGAATATAACTCAGAGATCTTCTTATTAAGAGTAATTGAAGAGAGAAGCTGTTTTTCCACTATCCAGAGACTCAACTTTTTGTATAGTATGAACAAATGGCAGAGAGCATAACAGTCTAGGAAAGCATCTAGAATATTCAATCCCAGTCCAGCATGAATCGGATCTGTTAAGGAACCAACTTAACTTGTGTTTAATTTGTGCAGACCAAAAATATAACTGAAAATTAGGGAGTGAAGCCCCACCCAGTTCCCTTGGTTTCATCAAAACAGAAAGTTTGAGTCAAGGTTTTTTTATGATTCCAAATGTACTTAAGTGACATGGCAAGTTTTGAAACAAAAAGTTCAATCTCGGAAGAATATTCATTCTTATGAATTTGGAAGAATCGTATGGAAGCTTGTTTCCGCCACAGAATAAAACATTTTAATAGATAATTGCGACTTTTTATCTCACAATTGCGAGTTTACATCTCGCAATTCTGACTTTATTTCTCAGAATTTTGAGATATAAAGTCAGAATTGCGTGAAATAAAGTCGCAATTGCGTGTTATAAAGTCAGAATTGCGTGAAATAAAGTCGCAATTGCGTCTTATAAAGTCAGAATTCTGACTTTTTTTCTCGCAATTGCGACTTTATATCACGCAATTCTGACTTCATAATACGCAATTGGGAGATATAAAGTCAGAATTGCGTGATATAAAGTCAGAATTGCGTGATATAAAGTCGCAATTGCGTGTTATAAAGTCAGAATTGCAAGATATAAAGTCAGAATTGCGTGATATAAAGTCGCAATTGCGTGTTATAAAGTCAGAATTGCGTGAAATAAAGTCGCAATTGCGTATTATAAAGTCAGAATTGCGTGAAATAAAGTCGCAATTGCGTCTTATAAAGTCAGAATTCGGACTTTTTTTCTCGCAATTGCGACTTTATATCACGCAATTCTGACTTTATAATACGCAATTGGGAGATATAAAGTCAGAATTGCATGATATAAAGTCGCAATTGCGTGTTATAAAGTCAGAATTGTGAGATAAACTATTCTGAGGTAAAAAAAAAAAAAAGTTCGTCTTTTTTTCCCCCTTAGAATTGGACTTTATATCTCACAATTGTTAGTTTATATCTCACAATTCTGAGAAAATATGTCAGAATTGCGAGATATAAACTCGCAATTGCGTGTTATAAAGTCAGAATTGCGTGATATAAAGTCGCAATTGCGAGAAAAAAAGTCCGAATTCTGACTTTATAACACGCAATTGCGACTTTATTTCACGCAATTCTGACTTTGTATCTCGCAATTCTGAGAAATAAAGTCAGAATTGCGAGATGTAAACTCGCAATTGTGAGATAAAAAGTCGCAATTATCTTTTTTTTTTTTTTTTTGTGGCGGAAACAAGCTTCCATAGAATCGACCAATCTGACAAGTTTCTGATTAATTTTCGTAATTAACTGCGGGTAGTTGGCTTTATACAAATCAACCAAATTAGGCGTGACATTGATTCCCAAATATTGAAATCCTGAAAGTGCTACATTAAAAGGGGACGTTGTAACGGCTTCAGAGGGAACTTGCAAATACAAAGCTTGAGATTTGTCCAAATTAATCTTACATCCTGAGAAATTACTACATTTTTTGATTACGGCAAGAATTGCGTCAGTAGAGGTCTCAGGGTATTTAAGATGGTATAGGGATATACGATGTTCTTCTAGACCTATTTTAATACCATGTATATTAGTGTTAGTTCTCACAGCAACAGCCAGTGGTTCGATAACCAAAGAGAATAACAATGGCGAGACTGGGCAGCCTTGACGACAGCCTCTGCTTATTGAAAATCTGTCAGACAACACTCTGTTTGAGTTAACTTGAGCCATAGGGTTAGAGTATAAAAGTTTAACCAAACCAATAAAGTTAGACCCTATAGTCCTATTTTCTCTAATACCGCAAAAAGAAAAGGCCATTCCACCCTATCAAACGCCTTTTCAGCGTCGAGAGATAAAATGAAGGCAGGTTCCTTGGTAACATTTAAATGATCTATAATATTCAACACTCTACGAATATTATCAGTGCCATATCTTCACGAAACCTGTCTGATCTGGGTTGATGATGTAAGGCAAAAGAGTTGAGCCGCCGAGCTAAAGATTTTGCTATAATTTTATAATCCACATTGAGTAAACTAATTGGGGCGATAAGAAGAACAATTCGCTGGGTCCAAACTTTTTAAAACAGGTTTCAAAGTGCACGTTTTTGAAAATGACACCGTTATGTCTCCATGTAAACTACAAAAACATAAATTTGTGAAAACGGTGACATCATGTGCATTTGTATATTACGTGTTCAGACTATAGGAGTTTCTTTACAAAGTGACATCGCCATCTACTGGCCTGGCATGAATAATACAGCTCGTTTAGCTCGTTTACTCACCATTCCTGATTTCTAACACACACTCACAGCGTTCGGGCTGGTCTCGCGGCTTTCAGAGCGGAAACGAAAGCTGTTGATCTCCGTGTGATTCATTAGTTCATCCATAATTCATTAGTTAATTCATCCATTAGATCGGAAGATCTGAAAAGGACCATATATTTTCCCGCCCATAGACGCTCCTCTTGAAGAAATCAGGACAGAAGTGGTTGAAAGTGGACAAAAGTCGAGACGGATTAAAACACCAGGTGTAAACCGGGCCACAGTGGAGCATTAACAAGTCATTCTAGCGAACTGGTTCTTGCTAAACGGTTCTCTCACACATCTAGCTTTGGACAGCCTGATTCATTCTACTGAATCGGTTTATTCGAAGCGGTTCTCTCACACATCGCCCTGAAAAGCCCGGTCAAATCCGCTTGTCCGGACTCATGTAAAAGATAATCGATTCACCGATGTGAGTCATTGACCAATTTATATTTGACTCGGTAAGATACTTGTTCAAGTATGTTCAAGATGTTACTGTAATCGTAAGACCAATCATTCAAAGTATTGTTTTTGTAGCAGAAAAATGGGTCTCATTAAATCATAAAGTGCATATTTTATTTACAAAAATGCATTGTTTTCTACCTCTTAAGAAACGCTTCAATGTAGCTAGCCATGCGTTCATCTCAACTCTTGTGTTGGAGCCAGTGAATCGATTCATCCTATGGCTCTCTCACACATTTGGAAAGTCTGATTTATTCTAGTGAATCAGTTCATTCTACATTGCTCCCTCTCTCACACATGCAACTTCATTCTAGTGAATCGATTCATTCTAAATGACTCCGTCTCTCACACATGCAACTTGGAGAAGTCCGATTCATTCTAGTGAATCGATTCATTCTCAAATGACTCCGTCTCTCACACATGCAACTTGGAGAATTCCGATACATTCTAATGAATCGATTCATTCTAAATGATTCCGACTCTCACACATGCAACTTCGAGAAGTCCGATTCATTCTAGTGAATCGATTCATTCTCAAATGACTCCGTCTCTCACACATGCAACTTGGAGAAGTCCGATACATTCTAATGAATCGATTCATTCTAAATGACTCCGACTCTCACACATGCAACTTGGAAAAGTCCGATTCATTCTAGTGAATCGATTCATTCTCAAATGACTCCGTCTCTCACACATGCAACTTGGAGAAGTCCGATACATTCTAATGAATCGATTCATTCTAAATGACTCCGACTCTCACACATGCAACTTCGAGAAGTCCGATTCATTCTAGTGAATCGATTCGGGTGTGTCAAGTAAAACAATAGAAAAAAAAAAAGATTCACTTGTTCAAATCCCTTACTACTACGCTGGCTATATTTTTTTGTTTTTGTTGTATTCAGTATATATTCAAGTTGGATGTTATCGTAACTGAAATCATTCATTCAGAATAGTACCACTTTTTTTGGTAGCAGCAAAATGGCTCTCATTAAATCATAAATTATGTAATTAAAGAGTAGCCACTATAGAATATATATGGCCAATCACAAACTGTAATTTTCATATTAAAGATATTCAGTACAAGTATTTGATATTTATTATTAACTGAACTGTGATCTTGAATGCTGACTGGTCAAATAAACTTTAGGTCAATGCAAAAGCAAAAAAGCAAAATAACAATATAGTAATAGCTTTGGTATGAAACTGCACTATCCCTTTTACACAAGAACAAATTGTGTTCTCTACAACCTGAGGTTAATTGTCTCGCTCAAGGACACGGTGCTCATGTTTATGGATCAACTGAAAACATTTCTGTTACTAGCCCAGATCTTTAACCATTACATCACTCCATACATCTTCCTATTCAGCCTTCAAGACAGCATAACCAAACCAGCTTCACACGTTGCTTGGCTTACCTCTTTTTCTGGGTCACTATGTATTTGACCTTGTTGGATGAAAATATAAGAATTTGACTACTCTGACCCATTAACCTCATAAGAGCATGTTCGGCAGGACACCACCGTTTCTCCGGCAGGACACCACAGAAGCAGCTTCTGGAGATTGATCACTATGTCTATGGCACTGAATGCTCCTATCAATCTTGCAATGGCAAGCTCCCATTTTGGTCAGAGTTTAGAATAGAGAAGAAACAACTTAGACATGTTGTCTTTAAGTCCTGAGGAAGGGGGGCTGCCGAAACTGCTGAAGAAGGGAATGTCCCGTCAAGCACACATGATTTGAAGGGGTGATTTCCATTGGGGAAACAACTTTGAAATTAATCTAAATTTAAAATCGTTTAAGTCAAGCTATGGCACTGTTTTAAAAAAGTAGTTAACTCCAATATAAGCTATAAGCAAAAAGTAGCTACATTGTTGCTTAAGAGGTAGAAAAAAAGTTATTTTTGTGTGTGTGTGTGTATATACACACATGTCTACATATAAACATATATATATATATATATATATATATATATATATATATATATATATATATATATATATATATATACAGTGAGGAAAATAAGTATTTGAACACCCTGCTATTTTGCAAGTTCTCCCACTTGGAAATCATGGAGGGGTCTGAAATTGGCATCGTAGGTGCATGTCCACTGTGAGAGACATAATCAAAAAAAAAAAATCCAGAAATCACAATATATGATTTTTTAACTATTTATTTGTATGATACAGCTGCAAATAAGTATTTGAACACCTGTCTATCAGCTAGAATTCTGACCCTCAAAGACCTGTTAGTCTGCCTTTAAAATGTCCACCTCCACTCCATTTATTATCCTAAATTAGATGCACCTGTTTGAGGTCGTTAGCTGCATAAAGACACCTGTCCACCCCATACAATCAGTAAGAATCCAACTACTAACATGGCCAAGACCAAAGAGCTGTCCAAAGACACTAGAGACAAAATTGTACACCTCCACAAGGCTGGAAAGGGCTACGGGGAAATTGCCAAGCAGCTTGGTGAAAAAAGGTCCACTGTTGGAGCAATCATTAGAAAATGGAAGAAGCTAAACATGACTGTCAATCTCCCTCAGACTGGGGCTCCATGCAAGATCTCACCTCGTGGGGTCTCAATGATCCTAAGAAAGGTGAGAAATCAGCCCAGAACTACACGGGAGGAGCTGGTCAATGACCTGAAAAGAGCTGGGACCACCGTTTCCAAGGTTACTGTTGGTAATACACTAAGACGTCATGGTTTGAAATCATGCATGGCACGGAAGGTTCCCCTGCTTAAACCAGCACATGTCAAGGCCCGTCTTAAGTTTGCCAATGACCATTTGGATGATCCAGAGGAGTTATGGGAGAAATTCATGTGGTCAGATGAGACCAAAAAAGAACTTTTTGGTCATAATTCCACTAAACGTGTTTGGAGGAAGAAGAATGATGAGTACCATCCCAAGAACACCATCCCTACTGTGAAGCATGGGGGTGGTAGCATCATGCTTTGGGGGTGTTTTTCTGCCAAAATCCCTCCTGCAGTGTGTGCAAACCTGGTGAAAAACTACAGGAAACGTTTGACCTCTGTAATTGCAAACAAAGGCTACTGTACCAAATATTAACATTGATTTTCTCAGGTGTTCAAATACTTATTTGCAGCTGTATCATACAAATAAATAGTTAAAAAAATCATACATTGTGATTTCTGGATTTTTTTTTTTAGATTATGTCTCTCACAGTGGACATGCACCTACGATGACAATTTCAGACCCCTCCATGATTTCTAAGTGGGAGAACTTGCAAAATAGCAGGGTGTTCAAATACTTATTTTCCTCACTGTATATATACACATATACATACATACATATATATATATATATATATATACACACACACATATATATATATACACACACACACACACACACACACACACACACACATATATATATATATATATATATATATATATACATATATATATATATATACATATATATACACACACACACACACACATATATATATATATATATATATATATATACATACACACACACACACACATATATATATATATATATATATATACATACATACACACACACACACATATACATATATATATACACACACACACACACACACACACATATATATATTTATCTATATATATATATTTATCATTATTATTATTATTATTATTATTATTAGATAATTATTAATAGATATTATTAGATATATATATTATAAAAAGTTTAATGTTATAGGGTGAAGGGTTGCTAAATTTTTTTGTACTTAAAATAAGTTGATAATTAAAAAAAAAGTTTTTACTACAATTATTTGAAAATCAATACATGATGAGAGGTGGAACAGGTTAAAATCACAATTTTAGTGTGGGGAAACAAACATTTGTTGCTTTAAAGCTAGCTACTTTTCATGCTATGTTATGCTAGATAATAGTTTAACACGTCAAATCGGCCACAAAAACATGGTATTTGTACATCTAATGCTTTACAACACTAATTTGTACCCTATTTCTGCTTCTCTGTAATTTTCTATATGCATCATCGTTACGCAACAAGACACAAAAAGGCAAAGATGATGAGCAAAGAGAAGTCTAGAGAGGGATTCTACCGCGTGCGCTGGGTAAGTTCATCCAAGAGCTTGTCGTGTGGGAAGTTGGTTTGTGCCATGATGAAAGCCATTCCCTGAAACAAACCACATCCATCACTGCTTCCCCAGATCCCAGGACAGAGGCAGCGCTCGCATGAATCCTCTTCACTCCTGCCACTGCAGCTGCACACACAGCGTCTGTGTCATGAGACGGTCAAAGAAAGACGCTCTCTCTTGAATGCCAGTCTGGGGTGTTGAAATGCCATCGATGTCCTAGTTTGTGACATGTGGCTTCTAACAATTCAATTGTGGGATAAATAAAATGCTAGTAAAATAAAACACGGCTTGGAGAAAGTCCTCTTTAGAAATGTAATGTATTATACACATAAAACACACATGAAAGGCATTATACATTTCTTTGGTTAAAATGCTAAAACTTAAAGGGGTTCTTCACCGCCGTAGAAAGGTGAACACTTTTTTAAATCAGTGCTACCTGACTAGAGAAAACAGAAAAGGCTGTTGTCTTCCCTTTTGCCAAATACACTATATTGCCAAAAGTTTTGGGACGCCTGCCTTTACATGCACATGAACTTTAATGACATCCCGTTCTTAATCCGTAGGGTTTAATATGGAGTTGGCCCACCTTTTGCAGCTACAACAGCTTCAACTCTTCTGGGAAGGCTTTCCCCAAGGTTTAGGAGTGTGTTTATGGGAATTTTTTACCATTCTTCTAGAAGAGCATTTGTGAGGTCAGACACTGATGTTGGACGAGAAGGCCTGGATTGCAGTCTCCGCTCTAATTCATCCCAAAGGTGTTTTATCGGGTTGAGGTTGCAGGCCAGTCAAGTTCCTCCACACCAAACTCGCTCACCCATGTCTTTATGGACCTTGCGTTGATCACTGGTCCGCAGTCATGTTGGAACATTAAGGGGCTTGCCTAAAAACAACTTTCCCACAAAGTTGGGAGCATGAAATTGTCCATAATGTCTTGGTACGCTGAAGCATTAAGAGTTCCTTTCACTGGAACTAAGGGGCCAAGCCCAACCCCTGAAAAACAACCCCACACTATAATCCCCCCTCCACCAAACTTTACACTCGGCACAATGCAGTCAGGGAGGTAGCGTTCTCCTGGCAACCGCCAAACCCATCGGATCCATCGGATTGCCAGACAGAGAAGCGTGATTCGTCACTCCAGAGAACACGTCTCCACTGCTCTAGAGTCCAGTTGCTGTTGTTCCCAATTGCTTCCACTTTGTGATAATCCCACTAACAGTTGACCGTGGAATATTTAGTAGTGAGGAAATTTCACGAATGGACTTATTGCACAGGTGGCGACCTATAAAGGTACCACACTTGAATTCACTGAGCCCCTGAGAGCGACCCATTCTTTCACAAATGTTTGTAGAAGCGTCTGCAAGTCTAGGTGCTTGATTTATACAACTGTGGCCATGGAAGTGATTGGAACACCTGCATTCAATTATTTGGAGGGGTGACCCAATACTTTTGGCAATATAGTGTAGGTAGGAAAACTTCAATACCCATAATGCACTGGACATGTTGCCATCCAAGGCCACTCCCACCAATCGGTTATTGACCCGCTTATCAGAGTCAAATACTGGTACAAAAAAAGTTGTATTGTTCATGGGTGCAAGAATTCAAAGAGTAGCCTTCGGTTTCCAGTGATCGGATCCAGCGCGTTGTAGGCAGTAGGGCTGTCAATCTTCCTCTATAATACTATTCGAATTCCATTCCTTATTTTATTTAATATTCGAATAATATTCGAATATTAAATGCTCAAATTCATCCTATTATTAATATTTACGACATTACACAGTCTTATGGATCGCCAATGCGTGATGTTGATCGGTCTCATATCTTCACAGATAAACCGTCAGTTTGTCTGTTATTGCCTTTTGGCGGACAGCTGGTAGCAGCTAGCAGTTGAGCCCCGTGATGAGGAGAGAGAGAGAGGCAGAACATAAGTAATTCTTGCCTGTTTTAGCGGCGGTTCCTCGGACAGATCGCCTAGCTTGTCAGGTTGTAAGTTGTCATAAAAAAAATAACGTATATTTTCCTCTCCGTTTTGGCCTTCCGTCCACAATGAGACGTTTTTATTAATGAAAACGCACTCCAAAGTGGATATATTTGAAGACGCCGTTTTCACGTTGTAATGTGGACTGAGAATCAAATTGTTGATCTCCGTTACCGTGGAGACATTCCTCTCCGCGACTTTTGACAGTTGTTATGATGATACAGCGTGGATAACGTGCACAATTGTGTTGATTCAAAAACGTTATTGTTTATCAGACGAAACAAAAGCATTTAATCTTCACATGTGTGTGCCAAGGCGGCGAGAAAGGCAAGATTGCATTAAAAAAAAAATTATACATAAAAAAAGCAATATTCGAATAGGAACTTCAGCATTCGAATAGTATTGATTTTTTTAATATTCAAATTATATTCGAATTTCGGAATTCGTTCCAACAGCCCTAGACTAGGCAGTGGCTAAAGGTGTCAAATTGTAAATACGGAGAGAACGCCGTGACAAACAATCTGAAAAACCTCAAATCTGTCCAACCATCGAGCAAAACGCCGTCGCGTTCAGGTAAGAAAGCTGTTGCCTCAGTGTTCTGTTTTTACCTAATGCTGTATAAAGAGTAGACATAGCACACATAGTAGGCTATAGTAAACTTACCCTTACAATAACTGTTTTATTAATAACTCTCTGCTGATCTGACTGTCCGTGGGTGTGGGATACAAAAACGCAGAAGTATAATCTGTTTAATGTACTTTTGCTGACAAATAAACCTACATTTCTTGGTCCAGGAAACACAGAGAACGATTAAACATTGTTCATTTACTATACAAATAAATGAAGAAAGCGGGTTTAAAATTGTCGAAGTTACACTTTAAAAGTAAACACTTTAAATGTTGTATTAGTTAGCTGTTAATGTATGCTAATTTGAGATGACCATACTAAAACTAAATGCTATGTAACCCCTTAACTATCACCCCACTTTTTGAGAATGGATGTGAAAATGCACTATCCAAACCTAAATGGTTGTAATTCAAGAAGAACGCTTTGGACCTAAGACCTAAGTTTGGTCTTGCTTTAAAGGGTGACTCTCGCCAAAATGCAACCTAGGGTCTTTTTGTTAATCTACCCGAGGCAAACTTTCGTTTAAAAGCATAATTAGAATGGAAACGCCACTTTTAAGTTTGACCATATTTTCATTTTCGGTCAAATTGCCTTTTGAATGGGAGTGCTAGGGGCACTTCTATGATAGCATCAAAAATCACTATTTTTAAAACACTAAGAAGGCTCGACACAACATGAAACTTTGCTGGAAGTATCACCAGGGGCTCTACACATGAACTCCAGCATTGAGAACAGTTTACTAAAAAGAAAGATTTTGAACAACTCACTGTCTCTGTGTCCACCCAACGCTATCTCACGACCAATTCGTACGAATTCGTACGAATGATAAAAAGTTGGCTAATTTGTACTAATTCGTACGACCTCACTCGTACGAATTTGTACGATTTGTCTAAACCCACGTGATGGGTAGGTTTAGGGGCGGGGTCAGGGGTAGGTCATTCGTATGAATTTATACGAATTGGCCAATTCGTAAAATATGTACGATTTTGCAAAAAAAATTACGAGTCAGGTCTAATTCGTACGAGTCAGGTCGTATGAATTCGTACGAATAAGCCACCTCCTAGAATTTGTATGTTTTCCCGTGAGATCGGGCTCGTCCACCGGCATTTTGTCAGTCAAAAATAGTCGATCTCCGAATGTGAATGAACTGACTCTGAATTTGAGTATTGTTTCTTATATGAGGATCGTTTTTCAAATACAAGGTCAATATTGATTTTCACTAACGACAAAACAACAAATTATCTGTGAATTTATATGGAACTAAGCTTTAGGAGCTTTTCCATCTCTACTCTCCTCCCTGTTACGTTGCATTCGGAGATCGACTATTTTTGACTGTCAAAATGCCGGCGGACACAGAGACAGTGAGTTGTTCAAAATCTTTCTTTTTAGTAAACTCTGTGTACACAAACAATGTTCTCAATGCTGGAGTTCATGTGTAGAGCCCCTGGTGATACTTCCAGCACAGTTTCATGTTGTGTCGAGCCTTCTTAGTGTTTTAAAAATAGCGATTTTTGATGCTATCACAGTCGTGCCCCTAGCACTCCCATTCACAAGGCAATTTGACTGAAAACGAAAATACGGTCAAATTTAAAAGTGGAGTTTCCAATCTAAATATGCTTTTAAACGTAAGTTTGCCTCGGGCAGATTAACAAAAATACCCTAGGTTGCATTTTGGCAAGAGGTACCCTTTAATGAAAAGGACAATCTCTTCAATACCCCGTTAACACAGGAAAAACATTGTAAAGAAGGCGGATCTAGACATTTTAAGGTTACACAGGGAAAGCCTTGCTCAACAAGGCTGTAAAAACATAAGACAACCTAGTTAATAAATGGCTTTAGCATTTAGGCTGAGATAAATACTCTTGCATTGCCTGCAGAAAAGTAAATAAATAAATACATTTAGGACCACGCAACTTTCTAAATTGCCAAGCTACCAAGAAACCCTCATTAAACCAAACACATCTGGTTGTGCTTCTATGACTGCACTTTATTGCCTCGGTGCGCAATGACAAATGCTGGCAGTTCTCTAAATAGAGCTGGTAATTATAGCCTGAAGTATCAACCCCAGATGAGATTAAAAAAAGGTGAACGGTTGCCCCCTCCGCCCCCAGGACAGATGAACAACGCTTTCACCTGCATGAGCAAAAAACCCCTCTGTCCACTAAACTTTAGGCAACTGAGATTCTCATTTTAAACGGTAACCGTCTCTGACATGTGCCTCTAATGGAATTTTCAAGCACTTGGGCATTTTGCCCCCCTCATTTCATTTGTTAAAGTCAGGCCTACAACGCACACAGGTTGTGCTTCGCGGAGCAAAGAGGATTTCTAATCTTTAAACAAGGAAAGTTAAAAAGCTGAAGAAAAGTGATACATACCTATGGATCTTCTGACTCTTCCCTCGCTGCTGTTAAATTTGACCTGTAAGCTCAAGCATAGCTAAAAGAAAACTAAAAGCACACCTAAAGGGAGATTTCCATCTAAATCCCATTTAAACTGCAGTATAACGTCTTGGCATTTGTCTAGCTCATGATTTTTCCTTGTGAGCGCCTTCCCAGAAGAATGCTTGTTCAGACAATTAAATCACATATATTTACTGTCATATTATCTTCTAGCATGGCTGCCATCATGGGTCCAATGAGACCATATGATAACAACCTGACTTTTCAATTACTTCCTTGACAGTAGTTGATTTAGGGCACCTACACGGGAGAATGCTGCGAATACATTGGTTTCAATGGGGATTGTGCTTCACAAGGAAAAACGCAAAGTGACACTCCGTTATGAGACTAAGATTAATAAAATCTGCGGTTCCAATTCATTGTAATCCCTCTAGGTTTCATATTGAATATGTCAGTTTGAAACAGTTCATTTGCATGCTAAAATAGCTGATTAGCCTGCTAAAATAGCCTTCAATGCAAAAAAAAAAAGAGAGACAACGATGATACTATTTTTATTACCTTACAGCTAGCCTCCCAGCTTAGTCTAATTGACTAATTGCTGATATCAGCATACATAGCTGATTAACTAGCTACAATTCTAAAAATTACAACTATTCACTAGTCTGCAAGGTTTACATGTGTTTATATGTGCACTTTTAGGTAAGTACTAATAATTATGTCACATATTTTAAAGCAAAAATGGCCAAAATAAACATCTATCATTCAGTTTTTAACAGTTAGTTAAACAGGTTAGCCAACGATAGCTTTGGAATATCCTGCTTGTTTAACTGATTAGCCTTTCCTACCTTACAGTTAGCCTGATAGCATAGCATACTGCTAACTGATTCATCTGTTAGATTGGCATACAAATGGCTAATTAGCCTGCTAACTGCTAAAAGAGGATAACAAAGGGCTATTTTGTGTACCTTACATCTACCCTGACAATAACTCACTGCTAGTTGATGAACTTGCAAGATTACCATACCAATAGCTGACTAGCCTGCAAAACAAGCTAGCTGCTACTAAAGGATAACTAGAATTACTATTTTGATTATCTTACAGCAAACCTGACAGCTTAGCATACTGCTAGTTGATGAGCTTGCAAGATAACCATAGCAGTAGCTGATTAACCTGCTGAAACAGCTAAAGAACTACTATTTGGTTTATCTTACAGTAGGCTACACCTGATGGCTAAGCCTACTACTAGTTGATGAACCGGCAATATCACCAATAGCTGATTAGCCTGTTAAAACAGCTAGCTGCTACAAAAAAAATAACTAGAATTACTATTTTAATTACCTGACAGCTTAGCATACTGCTAGTTGATGAACCTGCAACATTATTATATCAATAGTTGACTAGCCTGGTAAATTTCCTCTCAAAATGAATCATACTCATTCGTATCTATAACACTACTTGTTTGGCTCTTTTTGGCCAGCGCGCTCGATCAAATGCAAGCCCATACCTTCATTTAAATGCAACTTACTTCAAAAAAACATATGTATATATCCTTTTCATACCATTATTGTGTGCTACTTGATTCAATTAGGAGTGTTATTTGCATGAGAGATTTTCCAAACGAGTCATGTGAATTAATAGCGGATCGAGCAATCCACCGGGGATCTGAATGAGCGTAATGACCCGTGCAATTTCCATCTGATGCATGGCATGTAAATTAGGATGTGACACCTTTTATAAGTGGTGAAATTTGCATTTTTCCATCATTCCAAACGCCAAGCTTTATGGCTGGTCAATGTATAGCAAGGTAATTGCGTAACTACCTTGCCGTAAGTACAAGGCCATTCATTTATATTTTTTCCTGTAGGTTTCCTGTAGGATTGGCAGAGATTCAGAACATACCAATAATTATTCCTAGTTAAATGTTAGTGCTCAATTGAAACTCATAGAGAAAGTTATGCAGTACCTCATCAGCATTGAGGGCAGCTCACCCAAATATTATCTTGTCATAATTTGCACACCCTCATGTTGTTCCAACCCATTTTTACTGTATTGTATTGATGATGCCTGCAATTACCACACTTAATGCTGGTTTGGAGGTTACAAGAGTGTGCTGAATACTAAATAGATACCATGTTAATAAGCTTTCCAGGAATCGTTATTGTTTAACAATTACAGCTAGTGTAATATTACAGATCATTACTGAGTATCACTGAATATCCCACATCCTCCTGTCCTGCTGTTTGCGCTTGTCTGATTTTAAATTGGTTCATAACTAAATTACTAGGCTGTCACATTCACAATTTGATGCAGTCTCTGTACTGTGTGCTTTTATTATCATAGTGAGCCAACATTGTCTATGAAGGGTTAGTGTGCAGCAGTCTGAATGAATTACAGTAATAAAGACCCTTAAATTTGAGTTGAGATTTCAGGCATTGTGAATAATTTTGAATCTTCTGAACGTGGAAGCCCATCTTTGTCTCCTTGGATTACAGATGAAAATAGAATCTTTTATCCATTAATACAAACGTAAAAATTCATGCCGAGGGGTCGCCTTGACATTTCCTTCTGTTTAGTGGATCCCGCTCATAACCAAATGTGGAATATCTAATTCTG
Organism: Rutilus rutilus; assembly: GCF_951802725.1. Lineage (NCBI taxonomy): Eukaryota > Metazoa > Chordata > Actinopteri > Cypriniformes > Leuciscidae > Rutilus > Rutilus rutilus. The sequence continues at coordinate 38,563,905 of NC_140222.1, forward strand.
GAAGGAAGGAGTTAAACATGTTGCGCAGCAGCCTGAAATGCCTGAGAGGAAATGTCAAATACTTACTTAAGATGCAGCTGAAATAGATCAATGTGTCCTGATTCGTATCTCAATATCCTGAGTCCCCCCACTACCAAATGGAAAGGCCAAGACGCAAATACACATTCCCTGGCAAGCAGGTTAATAACTTTCATTCCCGTGGATTGTATAAATTGGGTTCCACTGACACCTGCTATTCCTTGCTTGATAGAGGGAAAGACCTCATCAGATCGGAGACGTATCAATTTGTGACCAAGTCTGTCTTTTTAGGTCTCAATTTTGCTTAGTTTAAGCCCCCATGCCGGGTGGAAATGAAGAGATGCATTGGTTTTACTTCCAAACCTTTGTGAGAATAATCATTTCGATCATGTTCGTGTTCCGTTCCTTGAGAAGGAGGTTACGGGTATCGTTTGATGGCTCCCTTACGTCGATAAACTAAAAAGTCAATAGTTTCAGTCGCAGACAGCATGTCCACGGACCACCACTTTCTCAGGCACATGAAGGCAAAAACTTGCTGAAAAATAGCATCTCCAGTCTAATTGGCTGGCTTTTTGCACAGGTTCTTACTCGTCTGCCTGCTAACAAAGAGTTCACGAGTTCACACGTACAGTACATGAAATCTAATAGTATTATGCGTATTTGGCTTGCTGTCCAGGGGAGGGCTCCGAGCTCGGAATTTTGCCCGAACCCAGAGTACTCCCCCCTATACTGGGGTAGACCCAGCCAAGTGTGAGGTGATGGGGTGGTGGAGGGATGCTGAGAAACTTGTCGTGAGACAGAAGGTGAGGAAAAGCTTTATTTATACCGGCTTCCTCTTGAGTTGATTGGTTGATTACCTGAACGTGCTCCTCCCGAACTTTGTTACATAAAACTTCATAAAGTATTTTATTACCCCATTATTTTGTATACTAATAACTATTAATGATCAAATGTAATGTTTGTTGTTCTGTTTAATAAGTTGGTTTGTAAGATAAGCAAGTGCATTAGCTAACTAGTGAACCGACTAGCTTTGAATACAGCAAGAAGATTCGCTTTTTAGCTTAATTAAGCTTAACATATAGCTAACACCTTAGCCTGTTAGCTTAGCACATAGTTAGCTGGTTAGTCTGCTTGATTAAAAAAAGTGAATCTCTGAAGACGATGACGTGATGCACATGCGTATTACGTGTTCAATCTATAGTGTTTCATCGCCATCTAATGGCCTGGAGCAGAATACAGCGTTTTTAGTCATTTTTTAGTCACCTCTGGTAAACAACTAACAAGAGGACTATTTTGATTACATAGAAGGTGAAATTCATGACCTAATATGCATCAATGTCCTCAGTACATGCTGAGCCACGACATTTGCTGCGGCGTAAACAAGTCAAAGACGCGTGAGCAAACAGTTGAGCCATGACAGTGGTTTAGCAAATGTGTTTTGCAAGCCACACAGATTTTCTTCCTTCAACCCCTCACTTTCAGAATTAAAGACACTTTAGACTTTCGCTCTCCAGCTGTGATTGAAAGACGTTTCTCTGCCATCATCTGACAGGCCTGAGCTTCCAGCACACAACGCCTTCTGCTGACAGTGCAGTGCTTGTCAACCGCGCACACGCTTGTGCGCTAACGCACCGCCAATCAAACACAGCTTTGATCCCATTTTATAATTCAGAAGATGCTTTCCTACTAGAACTTAAACAGAAGTGTTTCCATCACTGTCCCTTGTGGGATTGTGGTAGACAAGGCTTATGCAAGTAATAGTCTGAACTGAATCTAAATTATAGGGGGTGCTATTATGCTTTAAACAATGCAACATTCTTTAGTGTGTGATGTTTCTGTTTGAGCATAAAACAAAGGTCTGCAAAGTTACTAGAATAATAGACTTATTCTATATCAGTGTCACTGTTTCTGAACTCCCTGAAACGCCTCAGTTGTAGTCTTGAGTTTTCTTCTTCTACACAAAATAAAGGGGACGAGGCCTGGTTGAGTTAGTTAGTAGTGTGTTGAAATTTGCAGTTATGGTGAGGGGCGTGACATTTCCCAAACACATTAAAATCAGTTGACCAATTACAAGATATTGGTCCAGGCGACCAATCAGAGCACATTGCACTTTTTGGAAGGAGGAGCTTCAAAGAGACAGAAACTAAACAGGGATGCTAAACACCCCATCGTTTCCCAAAATCATTGTTAGCCAACTATGGTCGCAAGTGCCATTGTTACCAGCATAGTTCAATGATTCTGTTTTCCCGAAACAATAATTTCAAGGAACATTCGCCATCAGCATCGCGAATGAATGAACCATCTGGAAATAAAGCAAAACAATGGAGAACAAAAATAGCGAAGTAGTCGACAGATGCCATGTTCGCTATTTACAGAAATAATCAGACATTCATTTGATCTAGAACCGATTAGTATGACGTCATTAACAATTGTTGAACAACCAACGTAGTTCGAACGACGGATGTGCGACAAAGTTACTTTGTTTTCGGACGTGAGTGACTAGCTAGTTAGTTTTCCAACAATGCATCGTACTATGGTGGTTAAGCAGTGAGTTACGTCGTTGTATGGGAAACGTAACCCATAGTGTTACTGACAGACTGTGAAGAGAGGTGCTGCAACAATGTAAAATATGTGAAATTCTTTTTTTGAGCATTCAAGCATGAACCCTATTCTAGTAGAGCCCAAAAACAAAATCAAGACTTAGTAAAAGGGCATAATAAGTCCTCTTTAAGAGTTTTTGGTTAGCGTAGCACATTTTGCACCTGCTGTAGTCACATCATCTGAGTACAAAATCATCTTTTTCCATTGACAGCCATTCAAAACTAGCTCTTTTGTTTCTTAAAAGCCACATATATTGCTAGTATATCATTATTATAGAGATATTCCCAATTGCTGTTTCTTTTTGGAGGCTCTTAAAAGCATGAAATGGATTTGTATTTTACAAGTAATACTTAAAAACTAAAATTGTGTTCTGTAATCATTGTAGTGAATACAGTAAAGACATATTCAATAAATGATCTTAACTAGACATTAAAAAAAGCACAATCAAGCTGTCTGAGAGATTTTTGAAGAAAGATTCCTATGTGCATTTTTATTACAGAAATTTTCTGCCAATTTCCCAGGAAGTGACAATTTTGTTCTCTTGAACACATGGGATGGAAACGCTCCTTTATTCGCAAATATTTTATGTGGTCTCCCAATTTTGCACATAGGTTAAATTTGCAACTTTGAATAGAAACATAGTGCCATGGCTCCAATGTGATTATTCACTTGGTGTTTTAAAATAACCTGTATTTGGAACTGAGTGACTATGAGCAAATAAATCAACCTAAAAATTGGCTTACTTTTAGTTGTCTCAAGTGGGAACAATTTTAACAAACATAATTCAAGCAAGCACATTCAAGACTAATATACTAATAATACTACCTCTAAAAATAATAATAAAGTAATAAAAAATAACCAAATGGTTTTATTTCATGTTGGTACATTCTTGGACAACACCACAGTATAGTTGCATGAGTGGCCAAACATAAAAGTCTTCCACAATATCAGCACATAAGCAGCAAGGGCAACATGAATACTTAGTACAAACAGTATAAAACATACATGCTTTTTATTTTTTTTCATATATTTTTTTAAATATATATTGATATCTTTTGCACAATTTTCTCCATAAGTTCTGGGGCAGTTAAAAATTCCAAGACAAATTAAAGCCATATTCTGCCTTGAGTGAGTGAATGTCTGAGAAATTCATGAGATAGTACTTAAGGAAAAAAGAGAGAACTCAATAAAGGCTTTAAAATTATCTGTAAACAGGCCAGTGTGAGAAAACTGTGGTGAGATTTTCATTTACTTCAACATCAAACATATCAAGCATGCATTGACAACTGCTACGTGAACACTTTCTTTAAAAAAAGAATTCTGAAACACCATCGGTCACCAGGGTTTAGTTACTTTAAAACCAATGCAACATCTCTCAAAGTCACTAACAACACAGTCGATGGTCTACGAACCCTTACAAACGTGGTGGGAATGTCGAAAAATGTGAGGCATACGGTCACATTTATCACGTTAAAGGGGGAAATCGAATGGTGTCCCCCAAAATTAAGACCGTAAAACAGAAAATATTCCAGGAATGAGATCTCATAGAGAAGAATATGGCTTTAATACAATGTGCATCCAGAAAGGCAAGGAAAATGAAAGAAAAAAACTGAAACGTAAAAATTCCGACAGCAAAGGAAAACGGAAATGCTGAAAGAACCACACAAATTTGCACGGAAAATCCCAAAAAACTTGCAGTTTGGAAGTACATGTAAAGATGAGGAGGACCTCTCGGCCCAGCATTCCAAAGCCATGTCGATTCATGAGCGCCCTGAATAAAGTCTGTGATGGATTATCAGAAGAAACGCCTTGTCGAAGGTCCATCACGTCAAGTGCAACCTCAATTGTTGACTGACAGGAGGTCAGTCGTGTTGTGCCGCTGTTACACCTCCGTCAGAAGAAAAACAAACAAACAACAAAAATGTATTTCTTCCGGTTGTACAATCCGTTGATTCCTGCTACTGTGTTTTTTTGCAGATGTCAATTTATTTTTGTGATTTTTTTGGGGGGTGGGGGTTGGGGGGGGTTGCCTTTTTATTTTTCTTAAAGGTGTCAAAAATCAACTGAGATCCTCTGTCGTTGGTTAAGCTGAGGGCCCAGTCACTGTCCTGGCCCTCGGACAAAAGAAGGATGGAAAGAGAGGTACACCGAAAGCGTTTTTCCCGCTTTACTTTTGTGTCAAAGAGCCGAGAGAAACCAGGAACTGCCATCGATCACCTTCCTCCTGTGATGGAGGCCCTCAGATCACAAGGTCATTGTAGCTCACGTATTTCTTCTTAGCGGCCGGACCTGAGAGGAGAGAAAGATGAAAGATTGCTTTTCATTTGATATTTCATCCTTTTTTTTTCTCGCTAAAAATGAGAGGAATTCATTGATTCTTGTCAGGAGGCCTGACAGGGACAAATTTTTTGGTATGGAACGAAAAAAGGCTAGAAACTGACTCTTAAAGACAATGCAGTTCCTAGGGTGTTCTGTGTTTGCTTGACAGTTTTGAGTGGGTTCTTGGATGTTCTGGGTGGTTGCTAGGGTTTTCTGGGTAGCTGTTGGGTGTTTTGATAGATTGCTTGTTGGTTGCTAGGGTGCACTGAGTGGTTGCTAGGGGCTTCTGAAAGGTCGCTAGTTGGCTGCTAGGATATTCCGAGTGGGGTGCTTGGGTGTTTGCTAAAGTGCTACTAGGAGGTTGCTACTGTGTTCTGAGTGGTTTTTAGACTGTTCTTGGTAGTGGTGGGGAGTTTAGATAGGTTGCTATGTGGTTGCTACTGTGTTCTGATTGATTGTTAGGGTTTTCTGGGTAGTTGTATGGTGTTTTGAGAAATTGCTATGTGGTTGCTACTGTGTTCTGATTGGTTGTTAGGGTATTCTGGGTAGTGGTGGGGTGTTTTGAGAGGTTGCTAGGTGGTTGCTACTGTGTTCTGATAGATTAATAGCGTGTTCTGTTAGGGTGTTCTAGGTAGTGGTGGGGTGTTTTGGGAGGTTGCAAGGTGGTTGCTACTGTGTTCTGAGTGGTTGTTAAGGTGATTTGTGTAGATGTATGGTGATTTGATAGGTTGCTAGGTGGTTGCTACTGTGTTCTGAATGATTGTTAGGGTGCTCTGGGTAGTGGTGGGGTGTTTCGAGAGGTTTCTAGGTGGTTGCTACTGTGTTCTGATTGATTGTTAGAGTGTTCTGTGTAGTTGTATGGTGTTTTTAGAGGTTGCTATGTGGTTGTTACTGTGTTCTGATTGATTGTTAGGGTTTTCTGGGTAGTTGTATGGTGTTTTGAGAGGTTGCTATGTGGTTGCTACTGTGTTCTGATTGGTTGTTAGGGTATTCTGGGTAGTGGTGGGGTGTTTTGAGAGGTTGCTAGGTGGTTGCTACTGTGTTCTGATATATTAATAGGGTGTTCTGTTAGGGTGTTCTAGGTAGTGGTGGGGTGTTTTGGGAGGTTGCAAGGTGGTTGCTACTGTGTTCTGAATGATTGTTAGAGTGTTCTGTGTAGTTGTATGGTGTTTTTAGAGGTTGCTATGTGGTTGCTACTGTGTTCTGATTGGTTGTTAGGGTGTTCTGGGTAGTGGTGGGGTGTTTTGAGAGGTTTCTAGGTGGTTGCTACTGTGTTCTGATTGGTTGTTAGGGTATTCTAGGTAGTGGTGGGGTGTTTTGGGAGGTTGCTAGGTGGTTGCTACTGTGTTCTGAGTGGTTGTTAAGGTGTTTTGTGTAGTTGTACGGTGATTTGAGAGGTTGCTATGTGGTTGCTACTGTGTTCTGATTGATTGTTAGGGTTTTCTGGGTAGTTGTATGGTGTTTTGAGAGGTTGCTAGGTGGTTGCAACTGTGTTCTGATTGGTTGTTAGGGTGTTCTGGGTAGTGGTGGGGTGTTTTGAGAGGTTGCTATGTGGGTGCTACTGTGTTCTGATTGGTTGTTAGGGTGTTCTGGGTAGTGGTGGGGTGTTTTGATAGGGTTCTAGGTGGTTGCTACTGTGTTCTGATTGGTTGTTATGGTGTTCTGAGAAGTGATGGGGTGTTTAGAGAGGTTGCTATGTGGTTGCTACTGTGTTCTGAGTGGTTGTTAGGGTGTTCTGGGTAGTTGTAGGGTGTTCTGAGAGGTTGCTAGGCAGTTGCGATGGTATTTCTGGGTGGTTGGTTGATAAACTGGTTTGAGAGGTTGCTAGGATATTGAGTAGTTGCTTAGGTTTTCTAGGGTGTGGTTGTTTGGGTGGTTGGTGGTTTTTAGGGCATTCTGAGAGGTTTACTAAGGGTTCTGGGAATCTTCTAGGGTGTTGCTACTTAATACTTTAATAGTTACAGTAAGGGGATCTGATGAATTTCTAACCCACAGTATGAACTAACAAAAATGTAAATAACTGTGTTCATTATATGATGAAAGAGCAACTTAAAATAAAAAAGCAGATGAATATCGCATAAGTCTTATGTAAGAAGCCCTCAAATGTCTTTAGTCATAACAGCGTGACCTTCACAAGCTGCCGCCGTTGTGTTTGCAGAGACTCTGTGTAACGAAATGACTCCAGTCTTAAATTACAGCGCTTATCCCCGGATGCTTGTTGTGCTCTTTTGCATGTAAATGAACTTCTAAATATTTAAAAGTAAAGGTTACCAAGTAGAGAGATCATTGTGGCCTTTAAGTGTCAGTAGCCCCTTTAGTATTCGAGTTAAATGTCACTCTGAGTGCCATCTATTCAGAAATGTGGGCTTGATGAATGTGGATTGAGGAAAGTGCCCTTAATATGCAAAAACATGTATAAATATATTATAATTATACACACAATAGGAGCTCAGATAAGGGTGACCTAATTTGACCTAATTTGTCAAATTTACACACACACACAATACCAAATAAATACACTTATTGTTTGGACTATTGCCTCCTTCACTAGAGAGTGATGGGCAATATAGGGAGATAGAAAGAATATCAGTTGACTGAAGGTGACTGTATTTCCCTGTAAAATAAACTAAAGGTGATGCGAAAGACCTTGTTTGCACCACCAGCTGTGATGCCTCCAGACTACATCTCCCCTGACCGACTGCAGTGCACACTTATAGCACGGCACACCGAAAACATCTTAATAGCTCTTGTCTCACATCTGCAGTCTTCCTCATGGGATGGGAAGAGTGTTGGAAACATGTGTCTGACAACAGAACGTCAGATATGGATGGAAACCAGGGCATGACGAATGGGGATGGTTTTTGGATTTCTCTTCTCATTTGCATAGCACTTGTTTATTATTATTTGTACTGAGCATGCCCACACTGGAGTGCATAATATAATGCAACAATTTGTGAGGAATCTTATCAACAATATAACAAAATTACGTAACAATGTTTTTTTTTGCCACGTAATGTGACAATTGCATAAAAATATGTTTTACAAATGATAATGCGGCTGTTACTTAAGTGTGTAAATTAAATCATATGAAAATTGTTCCAAATCATTTTACAAATGACAGCATTACAATTAAGGGGCTGTTTACAGGACACCGTTTTCAACTAAAAGCGTAAAACTTTGTATGTGGTCTTTTGAACCACATTTTATGTGGTTTAACTTATTTTTGGCCGTTCGTTTACTCGACAACGGCGTTTTGGGTGCCTGACAACGGTCTCCGTGTAAACAACAAAAACACAAATCTTGGAAGACTATGACGTCATGCACATGCGTATTACGTGTTCAGTCTATAGTGTTTCATCGCCATCTACTGGCCTGACAGCAGAATACAGCGTTTTTAGTCATTTTCGTGGATCCGTTTGAATAGGGATCGTTTTGACAATGGTGTCGTCTGTAGGCGGAAAACTCAGAGAATCGTTGTCATGTAAACGTACCCTAAGTCACATAATGCAAATATTCCGTATAAATGGTAGTACGAACAATAGCGTTATAATTATGTTGCATAATGCGACAACTGAGCAACAGTGATTTTATGAATGATAGCGCAACAATTAGGTTGCATAATGTAATAATCATGTAAGAATGGTTTTAAACAATTCACATAATGCAGATATTACGCACAAATGTTTATACAAACGATAGCGTTGTAATTACGTTGCATAATGCAACATCTGGATAACAGTGACTTTACAAATGTTAATCTGACAAGTACATTGCATAATGTAAGAATTATGTAAGAATGATTTTAAACACGATAACTTCACATAATGCTGAAAATACGCACAAATTGTTGTATGAACGATAGTGTTACAATTACGTTGCATAATGCGACAATTGCGTAACAGTTACTTTACAAATGATAGCACAACAATTACGTCGCATAATGTAATAGTTGTGTAAGAATGGTTTTAAACACGATAACTTCACATAATGCTGAAAATACGCACAAATTGTTGTATGAACGATAGTGTTACAATTACGTTGCATAATGCGACAACTGTGTAACAGTGACTTTACAAATGATTGCATAACAATTACATTGTATAATGCAATAATTGTGCAAGAATGGCTTTAAACACAATTCAAGCACTGCAGAAATTACGTACAATGGTTGTACTAACAATAGTGTTACAAATTCGTCACTTAATTCGCCAATTTGGTAACAGTGGTTTCACAAATTATAGCATGACAATTATATTGTATAATGCAAGAATTATGCAGAATAAAACAAAAGAAATGCGAACAAATAGTTTTACGAACAATAGTGTTACAATTACGTCCCATAATGCAACAACTGCGTGAGAGCAGCTCTACAAATGAGTGTTACAATTCCGTTACATAATGCAATATTTACGTAAGAATGGTTTAAAATGTGAAAATGATGTACAATTGATTTTACGAACAATTACAATTACGTCCCATAATGTGACAACTGCGTCAGAGTGGCTTTACAAACTGTAGCATGACAATTACAGTGCAGAATGCAATAATTATGTAGGAATTAATCACATAATGCAACAATTCGGTAAAAACTATGTTTAAATGCTAACAAGACAGTTAAGTTGAATAATGCAACAACTACCGTACATGTATGAAAGATACCGCGAAAAGTCTGTTGCATGATGCAATAACTGTGAAAGAGTGTTTTTACAAACATAATGAACAATTTTCAAAGAAATTCTTTCTACCAATGAGGCTTACTGAAATTAACAAATTCTGGCCACTTTATCGCTACAAATTACTGTGAACATCACTGAAAAATCTATATTAACAGAATGTAGGTGTCTGAGCTCTTTGCACAGGGTTATCTTTACAATGGAAGAAAAATTTGATAGTGTTCATTTATATTATTTTATTAGGATGAGATTATAACACGGGCCATTAAAATCGGTAATACTGCACACTCTCTCTCTTTATGCAAGGGTATGGATCATTAAGATATTGAATGTTCTGTTGAAAGCTCACAAACGGTTGTGTTTTGCGTCAATGTGAAAATGAATAAATAAAATATGACTCATCACTGTTGTCAGAGCAAATCTATCCATCACTTTTGATGCAAACTGTTGCATAAAATCCCGCCGTTTTATTTGCCGTCAAAACTTGTCCTGCGTTCTTGCAGTGAAGTCCAGCGCCAGTGATGAAACTCGCATATCAACTAGACTCGAATTTGCATGTGCCACCAAAATCGTTGGGAACGAGGGCGATGATTACGGCATTCCGCTCTTGGCATTGCCATCTCGGCTCAATAGTTTTAGGGTCTATTCCCCTGGGTGTCAGATATCTCAGGGTTCAGAACATTCATATACATACATATCCATAAAAATAATTTAGAGAGTCAGAGTGTGCTATATAGCAGAAGAGGGAGAGAGAACAGTGAGTGCACAGGGAAGGCCGACACAGATGGTTCACGGCTCTTTTGGGACCTGCGATAGAGTCTGCCATGCCATCACGGTGGCGTCAGGGGAATTGAGCTGTGGGACTTGCGTTTGAAGCTCGGGATCTTCCACGTGTCATCTGATTACCGCTGACAGTTGAGTTCACTGTTTCATAACCATGTTCAGCTTTTGCTTAGACACTCTTCTTGGAAACATTAAATATGTAAAATGCTTGCTGCATGTAGATGAGAAAAACTCATCTGGTTTTGCAAATAATGTCTCCATTCAAAATCTGTTTTTCCTCGATGGCAAAGCTAAGGTTGAATGTCTATGAGAACATCTGATAAATGTTTTTTTCCCTATTGTGACATAAATCTGACTGCAAGGGATTATGAAAAAAAAAAGAAAAAAAAGTAAGGCGGGGACTTGATTTTATGCATCGGTTGAGGATTATTAAGATGTAGGTGTGGCACTCAAAAGTGGAGGCAGATTAATGTGAGCTTGCAGGGGCAAAGTTTAACAAGTAGGGGTCCTACTTTTTTTTCTTGTTCGAGAAGCCGTTTCACTTAGATATACGTCACAATAGGGAAGAAAAGAATATCGCAACTTTCGTTTCATGCTGAGTTTAAGGTCTTTGCACCCTTTAGTTTTGTTGTAGTCCTCGAGACCAGTAACTTGGTCTTGGTCTTGTCTTGGTCTCAACACACACTGGACTTGGACTTGGTCTCAACACACACAGGTCTTGGTCTCGTCTTGGTCTTAACACACATTGGTCTTGGTCTCGTCTTGGTCTTAACACACATTGGTCTTGGTCTCAACACACACAGTCTTGGTCTCATCTTGGTCTCAACACACATTGGTCTTGGTCACAACACACACAGGTCTTGGTCTCGTCTTGGTCTTAACACACATTGGTCTTGGTCTCAACACACACAGTCTTGGTCTCGTCTTGGTCTCAACACACATTGGTCTTGGTCACAACACACACTGGTCTTGGTCTCGTCTTGGTCTTAACACACACTGGTCTTGGTCTCAACACACACAGTCTTGGTCTCGTCTTGGTCTCAACACACATTGGTCTTGGTCACAACACACACAGGTCTTGGTCTCGTCTTGGTCTTAACACACACTGGTCTTGGTCTCAACACACACAGGTCTTGGTCTCAACCCCTCAAAGTCTTGGTCTTGATCTCAACACATACGATCTTCGTCTTGTCTTTGTCTCAACCCCTCAAAGTCTTGGTCTTGTTTTGGTCTCAACACATACTGGTCTTGGTCTCAACCCCTCAACGTCTTGGTCTTGTCTTGGTCTAAACACACACTGGTCTTGGTCTCAACCCCTCAACGTCTTGGTCTTGTCTTGGTCTCAACACATACTGGTCTTGGTCTCAACCCCTCAACGTCTTGGTCTTGTCTTGGTCTAAACACACACTGGTCTTGGTCTCATCCCCTCAACGTCTTGGTCTTGTCTTGGTCTCATCCCCTCAACATCTTGGTCTTGTCTTGGTCTCAACACATACTGGTCTTGGTCTCAACCCCTCAACGTCTTGGTCTTGTCTTGGTCTAAACACACACAGTCTTGGTCTCGTCTTGGTCTCAACACACATTGGTCTTGGTCACAACACACACTGGTCTTGGTCTCGTCTTGGTCTTAACACACACTGGTCTTGGTCTCAACACACACAGTCTTGGTCTCGTCTTGGTCTCAACACACATTGGTCTTGGTCACAACACACACAGGTCTTGGTCTCAACCCCTCAAAGTCTTGGTCTTGATCTCAACACATACGATCTTCGTCTTGTCTTTGTCTCAACCCCTCAAAGTCTTGGTCTTGTTTTGGTCTCAACACATACTGGTCTTGGTCTCAACCCCTCAACGTCTTGGTCTTGTCTTGGTCTAAACACACACTGGTCTTGGTCTCAACCCCTCAACGTCTTGGTCTTGTCTTGGTCTCAACACATACTGGTCTTGGTCTCAACCCCTCAACGTCTTGGTCTTGTCTTGGTCTAAACACACACTGGTCTTGGTCTCATCCCCTCAACGTCTTGGTCTTGTCTTGGTCTCATCCCCTCAACGTCTTGGTCTTGTCTTGGTCTCAACACATACTGGTCTTGGTCTCAACCCCTCAACGTCTTGGTCTTGTCTTGGTCTAAACACACACTGGTCTTGGTCTTGTCTTGGCCTCAACACACACTGGTATTGGTCTTGTCTTGGTCTCAACCCCCCAATGTCTTGTCCTTGTCTTGGTCTCAACACACACTGGTCTTGGTCTTGTCTTGGTCTCAAACCCCTCAAAGTCTTGGTCTTGTCTTGGTCTTAACACACTGGTCTTGACTTGGTCACGGCTTAGGTGGTCTTCACTACCCTTCAAATTGTGAAGGGCATATTGACACTGAATTTTGAATTAAATTAAATGTTGATGTCTAATGGTACATGATACAATAAAGATGATTTTCATTCTCTAGTTCTACTGAAAGACACCACGGGATTGTCATCACAAGTTGTGAAACTTGTGATTAATGACCACAAAAGACAGATTATTATTTCCATCTCGTCCTTTCGCCCAGCGTTCAAAAAGCGAGCAAGGTCATAACCAAAGGTAGAAGATTAATTTGGTCTTACCTGATAAATTATGAGAATTAGCCTGTTGGGAAAAAAACAGTACTTGGTGAGCTGTTTCTGATTGGTCCAATAGAAACAAAGCAGAGGTTCTGATTGGTCCAAACAGTCATGAAATTTAAAATGGCAGTTTAATTTCAAGCTAGGTTAGAAGGTGGGTGTGCTTTAGCATATATATAAGTGCTAAGGTGATGGGGAGATTTCTGACTTTGGATATGCCATTTCTCACAACTAAGAATGGCATATCTAATGATGCAAGGAAAGCATTGCCACTGTCAGAAAAAAAACCTTGACGGTGTAATTTTTGAAATTGCCATAATAATTTTTGTCTCTTTATGTGCGACAGCTATTTGAGAATCCCAAAAGCAGCTGAAAGATTGCAAAGACCTGCAATTCCAGTCAAAGCCGAATAAACAACACAAAAAGTACTTTTCATCTTTTGGAATTTCATTTCTTTTTCAAAGACCCATGGCTTTCCTTTGACAGTGATGACATGCTAATCCTCTGGGCTAAAACAAGTCCTGCGCTATTACTCTCTCTCTGCAGTGTACGGACCACCATCTTGTGTTCATTAGAGGAAATGTGGTCATTCTCAGCAGACGACTTCATTCCATTATATCTGACATGAGCTCATGCTGCAACATCAACAGGCCAAAGCAACATCATTTCAGCTCATGGTGACATTCTACAATGAATCTTGCAAGCACTGCACCCTGGGACATGAGCTCGCCATTACACCTCGTGGCTAAAGGGAAAGCAACTTTAAGGGTCAAGCTTGGGGATAATGGTTACACATTTATAAGTGGTTTTAATAAAAGATGACCACTAATTTGTTAGATCTTTACATAAGGACCAGACCTGCACAGCAAATCTACAAATGATAGGAATAAATTAACTCATGTAAAATAACATGATACATTCATTAAAGGGTTAGTTCACTCAAAAATAAAAAAAATAAAATCATCAACTACTCACCCTCATGCCATTCTGTTGAGCTTCTGTGTACTGTATGTTCGCTGATCAATGTTTATATGTGAATAAAAGTTAAATCTGTCCATCATACAAAACGATCAAGTCTCATAAATGTCAATTCACGCTCAATTCATATAGATTAGTTTTACAATCTCTTTATGCACTTTTTGAAGCGTCTAAGTGGTAGTTGCATAGCTGTAAATGGAGGGACATAAATCTCTCAGATTTAATTTAAAACATCTTAATATGTGTTTCAAAGATGAATGAAAGGCTCACGGCTCACAGGGAACGACATGAGAGTGATAGATTAATTAATTTAAATTTTTAGGTGAACTTACCTTTTAATAACTAACTATTATTTATAACATTTACAAACATTATTACATTATGACGCTTATCAGATCATTTGTTAATATGCGTTAGTCTTATATATTTGCTTTTTTAATTATCCTCCGAATCTGTAAACGATTAGTTCACATTTTTTGAGTAAACTAACTATATATATATATATATATATATATATACATATATAAACTGTCAATTTAACATCAAATTAAATTGGTCATCACTTCAGCCAATTTTAACAGTGCCATGATAAGTGCAAAAAGCCAGAAAACATGCATAATAATGTGAAAAATCACATTATTTCGTTTTGATAACTTACATCTGCTCATGCAATCCAACTAAAACTAAATTATTTGTATGATTTGAATCAGTCTTTCAGAGTTCATCAGATTTAGTATAAAGACATTAGAATTCACCATGAGCAAATGTACATTATCAACTTCCCCAATGTCCGGCGAATAAAAAGTTTTGTTACTTACTGTTGGGATCCACATTTTCACACAGTTCGGTTTTGGCCTCGCCGTTTGGTCGGTCGCTGGGTTTGTGCGATAGACGCGAGGACATGGTGGCCGCCGTCACCACGGCCTTGAAGCTCCGCTTCCGCTTCTGCACGTTGAGCTCCGGGTGGAAGATGATGACGTAGACCTTGGGCATGTAGAGCATTCCCAGAGCAACGGACGCGCTCAGGTTCATGGAGATGGTCAGCGTGGTGGTCTGGATGTAGAGCTTTGGAAAGAAAAACAACATGGAAGAATTTAGTTTTATATTGGCATATAACAGCAAGGGAATTCTCCAAAGAGGCATAACAAATGAAAAACAGCTTCATAAAGATCTTCAAAAAGAGCTATAAAAGTATAAGGTTGGTAGTTCATGAATTATGTAGTCCATTAGGTATTTCTGCAAACTTCGGTCTGGGATTCAAAATGAAAATAAAATCTGAGGTCAGTACGAAAGACACTCAATGTTGATGTCCTGCTGGGAGAATTCAAAGCGAAATGGATGATAATAGTCCTTATAAACTCGAGTAGCTGTCATTGCCTGAGAGCACAGGCTCTTGCACGGATATACTTTTCTTGAATGAAAAAAAGGAGCTTGTCAAAGTATTATAATGAAGGCTTTCATGCCGCGACCATATCACATTAGTACTACGGCAAAGATTCATTTCATGTGGCAGTTAACGGCACTCTGGCAAGTATGTAATTACCGATATCCTCAGTGTGTTTAATCTTTAATGTTGTGCGAGTTCAAAGCCTGTTAGGAAGGTCACGGGTGTGTTTCAATTAAGGCAACAGGACCCAGTCATTGAATGAATTGTGAAAATCATTCAAAAAATAATAATTTTTTCCGCAAATTGTCACTGAAATTTGTTCTGCTCGTCTTTCGTGAATGAGGCCCAGCATTTCGACTGCATTTCTACCACAAACATATCGATCGGCCAATAAAGCAACTCAAGTTGTGAAACCTAATTGGCAGAAGGACAGATCCATTTTATAGCTTATTCAGATCAAAAACCATCTCCTTAGACATGAGGAAGTGCCCTTCTGAGGTACTTTTGGTCTGTGGACGCCATAGATCTAAATATGTATTTAGGGGAATTCTGTGATGGAAGTGATAATGGAAGAATGACATTTAATGGTAATGGCAATTTTAACATATATATTTAAAATAAATGACTTTGTTTTCTTGCTTATTTGTAGCATTTTTGTAATCTAACTACTAATTTGACAAAATTACAGCTAGACTGGAAATTACATACATTAACTTTCAAAAAAACTTTATGCAAAACTGTTCAATAAATGATTGGATAAAAACAAAAACAAAAACAAACCAACTATACATTTAAAAAATGAGTGAGTGAGTGAGTGAGTGAGTGAGTGAGTGAGTAAGTAAATGAGTGAGTGAGTGAGTGAGTGAGTGAGTGAGTGAGTGTGAATCTGTGAATCAGTGAGTGAGTGAGTGAGTGAGTGAGTGAGTAAGTAAATGAGTGAGTGAGTGAGTGTGAATCTGTGAATCAGTGAGTGAGTGAGTGAGTGAGTGAGTGAGTGAATCAGTGAGTGAGTGAGTGAGTGTGTGAGTGAGTGAGTGAGTGAGTGAGTGAGTGAGTGAGTGAGTGAGTGAGTGAGTGAATCAGTGAGTGAGTGAGTGAGTGTGTGAGTGAGTGAGTGAGTGAGTGAGTGTGAATCTGTGAATCAGTGAGTGAGTGAGTGAGTGAGTGAGTGAGTGAGTGAGTGAGTGAGTGAGTGAGTCAGTGAGTGAGTGAGTGAGTGAGTTAGTGAGTGAGTGAGTGAATCAGTGAGTGAGTGAGAGTGTGTGTGTGTGTGAGTGAGTGAGTGAGTGAGTGAGTGTGAGTGAGTGTGAATCTGTGAATGAGTGAGTGAGTGAATCAGTGAGTGAGTGAGTGAGTAAGTGAGTGAGTGAGTGAGTGAGTGAGTGAGTGAGTGAGTGAGTGAGAATCTGAATCAGTGAGTGAGTGAGTGAGTGAGTGAGTGTGTGAGTGAATGAGTGGAATGTGTGAGTGAGTATGAGTGAGTGAGTGAGTGAGTGAGTGAGTGAGTGAGTGAGTGAGTGAGTGAGTGAGAATCAGTGAGTGAGTGAGAATCAGTGAGTGAGTGAGAATCACTGAGTGAGTGAGTGAGTGAGTGAGTGAGTGGAATGAATGAGAGAGTAAGTTAGTGAGTGAGTGAGTGAGTAGAATGAGTGAGTGAGTGAGTATCAGTGAATAAATACATTTTACACCTTTTGCATAATTTGACAAAATTACAGCTAAACTGAATATGACATTAACTTTCAACACATAATTCATATTTTTATCATTAATTTTCATATTTGAAGATTGAAAGTAGTAAAAAGACAAGAAGTAAAATAAGCATATGCAAGTGGCAAAAAAATAAAGCCAGTGTAAAAAAACAAGCATCAAAAGATTGTTAAAATTACTTCATATAAAAATAAAAAATGCTAAATAAAAATCCACCCTTGGGTCATAAAAGTGCTAAAATCTGGAAAAAAAAACACCCTCTAATCAAAATCAAGCACAGTTCGTTTTGTTTACACTGCATTTAAGAGTTGGCTTATCTGAAATCAATCATACCACAACAATATATCACTGGAAAAATGTGTGTAGACTCTCATCAGAATTTCATGGCCCATATTTGACTTGTACCTTTTCCATTTTTAGCACGTTATGAGAGCAACGATCACAAACCCGAACAGCCGGGATAACTGAATTCCCGTGGGCTCTCAAATCACACAACCTTAAAACTTTCCGAAAGAAAAAGTGTGAAAACCTCTAGGGGTGTCACATTAATTTGCCAAATCCAAAGTGCAAATGCAGTGAACTGACACATGATTCTTTCTGTGCCGGAGATCGACACCTAATTCTACAGCTTTTCATTGGCCGCTGAGATGTGTGATGCTGACCCTGGGATAGATGAGAGAACCCAGCATGCTTGACATAACAAAAACCATATTCACTTCCTACACCGTGTCCAAACGAGGTGTGACGTGTCAAAGCAACGAGCGATAAAAGCTAGGCTACTTCTGTTGCATTAATTCAAGCTTCTTTCACTTTTAAAACAACCCAACTGGAATCCAAAATTGCTTTCTTCAAGGCCCAGATGCACATTTAATGTAATTCACTGCCAAAGTTGCTAATGCTAATTTTTAAAATACATTTATATAAATATAATTACATATATTTTTTAAATAATATCCTTTTTTTTTTTAAAGTGGCACTTTACTATAAGTCGCACCAGGTCAAAATTGCATTGTTGAGAGAATAAAAACAGATAAGATGCATTATGTATGTCACATGTATGTTATTAACATGTTATTACATGTTATACAAATATAAACGTATTTTAGTTCCCCTCGCTCCACAACAAATGCTTTACATTTAACAGTATTCAGAACAGAACAGGAATGAAAAATATAAGTATAAAACAAACAAATTATAGTGACATTCATTAAAAAAATGTATACATTATATATCAATATCAAGTCTATACACTTTTTTTTTTTTCGTTTTCAAAAGTTTGCATTTTCAGGCCCCCCAAAACAACGTTGTCATGTGAATGAATGGCCAAGACGCATAAAAAGCTTCCTGTTTTTAAGATGAAAATGGCGACGAGTAAAAATAAATAAATGTTTCTTGAAATAAATGCTAACTGAAATAAAATATACGAAAACTTAAACTTATTTTATTTCAGGTAGTTGAAAAGGCAACTTTTCACATTTTCATTTAGTTTACTTATATTACTTATAATAATAACCGAAATTAAAATAATAAAAAAATCGATATAGACATATTAAAAAAAAAAAGATATAAAAATGACAAGAACACAAAATTAAAAATAAATAAATAACTGAAATTAAAATGGAAACAGAAAATACAAAATGAAATCAAATTCAATAATAAAAAAAACTTTAATAGTGTCTTAATTATATATATAAAACAAATTAATGAATTAATAAAAAAAAAAAAAAAAAAAAAAAAATACAAATTACAAAGAAAATGATCTTGTTTTTCAGCTACCTCAAAGTCCTGTGAGAAATCTAATCCCATCTTGCGGTTTATTACTTTTTCAAATACGCTTCTCATTTATTTTGACCTTCACTGAATACCGTAACTAAAGCTAAATGTCTCGTTTCACTGTCTGGTGCACTTCATTATGCAGTTTGACCTCTTTTGGCGATTTTCTGTGTAAAATGGAACCAAATGACGTATACATTAAATATCAATGAGGACGGTATGAACTTAAGCATCAGGTTTCTTAATTATATAAATAACATTATAAGTATATATCACATACTGAATGGGTTTCGTGATGCGCACAGCAAATAACCTTGTGTAACGTGCACACACACACACACACACACACACACCCCTCTGGCTGCTGCTTAGCAGTGATCAGCGTTAATTACTGAGCAATAAGTCTGAACACTTGCTCTCATCTGAAACGTTTGGATGTGAGGAATGATATGGTGAAGAGGGAGAGTTTTATGGATGTGATTTGGGCTAATAATGGATCAGTCAGAACCGGAGCAGCCTGGAAATAAACAGCTCGATATATGAGGAACACCGATTCTACAGAGAAGAGTTTATAAAACATTGCAGAGAGATTGAAAATCGAACGAACAAGAAGTGGTCTAAAACATCCATACTATAGATTCAAGAACTGGGCTGGGCTGTATGACAATATATATATATATATATATATCGTATATACGATGAGGCCATAGAAATATGTCCACCGGTACTGATTTATATGTCAATATGTGGAAGAACTTGCCACGAAGGGATGTTGTCACGTACCTAGAGGTTTATGGTTGTCGCAACTTGCTGCATTTAAACATGGCTTATTCAATTAAAACTTAGAGTCAGAATCAATTTTAGAATATTAAACCAGAAAATAAGATTATTCATTACAAATTAATAAGTGTGACATCAATACAAAAACATGATGTTTCCCATTATGTAACACTTGAGGAAAAAAAGCAGTAAACATAATATTTTAAAATAGATTCTGACTGTAAATGTTAATTTTGTAAATGTGATGTGTGGGTATATGTGTGTGTGTGTGTATATATACATACATATATATATATATATATATATATATAGGCACCCCTGGTATATACAGTGCATCCAAACAAGTAATCACAGCACTTTTTTGTTACAGCCTTATTCCAAAAATGGATTAAATTCATTATATTCCTCAAAATTCTACCAACAATACCCCATAATGACAACGTGAAAAAAGTTATCACGTTTTTCGATGCAATCCTGTCTCGGAGGTCTACAGACAATTCCTTGTGCTCTGACATGCACTGTTAACAGTTACCCCTTTTCCACCAAAAAAGAACTAGTTCAGAACTGGTGCTGGTTCAAAGTTGGTTCAACTTGCGAACCTTCTCAGAACCTGTTTGTTTTTCCACTGACTAGAGAGCCCAGCGAACGACGTCGTTACGTCACTGTGTACGTTGCCATACGTCTTAGCTTTCTCAGAAACGCTTGCGCCAACTTCAAGCATAACAATTACAATGTTGGACTACATCGTCTTTCTGCAAATGTTTTTCCTGGCTTTGTGATCCTATATTGGGGTCAAAAGAAGAAGTTTAGAACACATTTGTGCTGCTCGTCTGGATTACTATAGACGGAGGTTACATTCGAGAAGAAGGTCGACAATAACCCCGCCCCCAGCCCCCAGCCCCCAGCCCCCGACGTAAGCATGACGTGGTGAAAGAACGGTTCTAGTCCAGCAAAGAGTTGGTGCCGCTTTGGAACCAATTTTCCTGGCCGAGAACCGGTTCTTTGGCTGTCGAAACACAAAGAACTGGTTCGCAAGTAGGCACCGGCTCCGAACCGGCACCAGCACTGCCTTGGTGGAAAAGGGGTATGTGGGACCTTACATAGACATCAAATTCAAGTTTAAAATTCATCAGCAAGATGGCGCCAGGTTGTGTGTTGGCTTGCCGTCGCTCCACATTTAGGATGTCTGTTTTTTGTTTATTTGTTTTTCTTTTATGTTTTATCAATCATTTGGATTGCTCACAGTTGATCTACGATCGCCTTTCGTTGCTAAGTCTTCGATCTACGGCCTTGGATATGTGCAGCCGTGATTTGAACTTGAAATTGTTCGCTAAACAGCCATGCATGTTCCAGCCGCCAATGAAAGTCTGTCAGGTAACTGGATGCGCGTGCTGGAAGAGGAGACGTCGCAGGAGACGAGGCATACGGGCTGGAGTCTTGGTGAAACTTAAGAAATTGAGGATCCTAAATAGTGGAGTTAGACCAACAGCGCAGTCGCGGCCTTCCTATTTGATACATGTTCTGCCTGCCACATCAGCATCATTGATTTAAGTGCAGACTTTGATACTTTAGATCACGCAATTTTAATAGACCGCCTTAGAGATTATGTAGGGATCAATGGTGTAGCCCTTAAGTGGCTTTCCTCTTATTTGCATGACAGGACATGCTCTGTTAAAATTGGAAATTATGTCTCTGCATCCGCTGCTATTTCTTGGGGGGGTTCCTCAGGGATCAATCCTTGGTCCGACTCTGTTCTCATTATATATGTTACCCCTGGGGTCTATTTTTAAGCAGCATAATATTAACTATCACTTGTATGCTGATGATCTACAATTGTACCTTCCTTTGGAGTGTGATGGCTGTGCATCTTTTACTAATTTTTATAAGTGCTTGACTGAGGTAAAGGGATGGCTAGCAAATAACTTTTTACAATTAAATGAGGATAAGACTGAGTTTATTATGTTTGGGAACAAGGAGCTTGGGAATGCTCTGGCTGAAAATAATAGACTACTGTCCGAGAATATGCAAAGTTATGTGAAGAACCTTGGAGTATTTTTCGATTCTGAATTACGCTTTGATCGTCAAGTTAACAGCGTTGTGAAATCATCTTTTTTCCAGCTAAGAAAACTGTCTAAACTGAAACCAATCCTTTCGTACAAGGACTTAGATATTGTTGTGCATGCCTTTGTTTCAACCCGGCTGGACTATTGTAATGCTCTTTATCTGGGCATAAGTGAATCACTGGTTACTCGTCTTCAGCGTGTCCAGAATGCTGCAGCGAGATTTTTAACAAATACCAGAAAACGGGATCACATAACACCTTTATTGATATCCCTTCACTGGTTACCAGTTAGATACAGAATACAATACAAGGTGTTGATGTTTGTTTTTAAAGCACTACATGGTCAAGCTCCTGAGTACATAAAAGACATGTTAATTCCCTATCAGTCTCAACGTCATCTTCGCTCCTCTCAGAACATGCTCCTAACCGTCCCACGGTCTCGTTTGAGGCGTAGTGGAGATCGCGCTTTTTCTGTTGCGGCTCCTGCACTCTGGAATGTGTTGCCACTATCCTTAAAAACCTCATCAGGCATGGATATTTTTAAAAAGGAATTGAAGACTTATTTATTTAATCAAGCCTTTGGTGTTTGATTAGGTCTGAGAACTGTGAGTGATTTGTTGTTTGATTCCTTTGTGTCTTGTTTTAATGTAACAATGTCTGTATGTATTTTAGAGTTATTGATTAGCCTACTTATGGACAGCACTTTGGTCCATTCTAATGGTTTTGAAAGTGCTTTATAAATAAAAGTTGAGTTGAGTTGAGTTGAGTTGAGTAGACAGGTGTGTGCTTTTCCAAATCATGTCCAATCAACTGAATTTACCATAGGTGGACTCAAATCAAGTTGTAGAAACATCTCAAGGATGATCAGTGGAAACAGGAGGCACCTGAGCTCAATTCTGGGAGTCATGGCAAAGGCTGTGAATGCTTGCGTGCGTGTACATTTTTTATTTTTTTTTATTTTTTTACAAAAATGCAACGATTTCAAACAAACTTCTTTCACATTGTCATTACTGGGTATTGTTTGTAGCCTGGCAAGCCTCACCATTGCCAACTCACCATAGACACGGCTCAATCCGAGGGGCGGGATAAACGGCTGTCTTTCAAATTCCCTCGGCACGCAATAGGACAGCGCTTCAACCAACCAGAGCGTTTTCCCAACAGCGGAGCTAATGTTAGTTGATAGATTCAACTTTTGAATCTGGCCGGCAAAACTACGAACACATCTTCCTTTTTTAAGAATGACTTAAGTGCCGTTCTTTGCTCTTTTCTCAAAGAAAAACTTAACTCCAAGTACTCCAGAGTCGCGGCCAAAGCCGATTCGAAAGACTGTTCGCCAGCAGCAGCGGCCATTCTTTGTTTTTAAGTAGCGGGGAACCGTCGCAACTCCGTCGTCATTATGTTAAGCCCGCCCCGCCTACTCTATACACGACGTGATTGGCCTGACCCAATTTAGGTTTTTACAGCTCCGAAAGTCAACGGAGAGTTGCTAGACTACACTGGCTGCAAAATAAATTTTGCTGCCGCTAGGGTGCGTCTAGATTTCTAGGCTATATTGTTTGTAGAATTTTGAGGAAAATTATGAATTTAATCCATTTTGGAATAAGGCTGCAATATAAAATGTGGAAAAAGTAAAGCACTGTGAATACTTTTCCGGATGCACTGTAAATATACAATCAATCAATCAATTCAAAAGGTCAACACTGGTCCTTTACTGGTATAGAAATAGTGTGTTTAAGCATTTTAACATAAAGTGTCACACAATGTCCCAGAGTCCCAATGCCCGAATTCATCATATGTCACAGGATTTTTGTGCCATTGCAAAGCTTAAACAAACATTGTCCCACACTAAACCGCATTCGACAGACTAAAACCAATTCCCGCAGTCTTAAATCACCTGAAGACATCAACTACGACAACCTCATTAACACCAGTGACAGAGCAATTCACAATCCACCGCCTTATGACAACATGCAATTTAAATAGATAAGAATTCAATTGGTGCGCCGCCCCCTGCCGTGATCACATGCTAATCCTGGAGATCTATCAGCCAGATTCCTGCAGTCTTTCTACTGTTCTTCCTCCGTCAAACAAAGACACAAAGATCTGGAATGCTGGAATAGGCACTGAAGATGCATTTCAGTTTCGTACTGGAACTGAGTCTACAGGTTTGTAACCCTCTTCTAAGCAACGTCTTTGCCTTAAAACCCCGTTTTTGAAAACCAATCCTCAAAATGACGGCTTTTGATGCGTTCAGAGAGTCACACCTATAGAGGAAGCAAAACATCCCACGCATGCCACAAGAGAGGCTTCCCGAACGGCACACAAGCGTCAGTCGGCTTCAGATAGGAAGGGACTTATTATATAAAGTGACATACATACAGTAACAGAGGAAGTTGACTCAAACTGCGCTGTGATGTAGTTTACCGTCACACTGGATGAAGGTGACACATTTGGCACTACTGAGAAACGCAATCGCGGGAGACGTACAGTAGGCGGAAAGGCATTTTCACTTGGATCACCTTACATGCAAAAGGACAATGCCTTTTGTCATCTAAAGATCCATTTCTTTTCCTTGAGAGACTCTTTTTTTTTTTTTTTCGGTTTGGTGTCAGTGTGTAATTCAGCTTGAAACTAGCAAAGGCATCTACACAAAGACACAATGAGCTTATTGATCGCGTTCTCAAAGACCCACTCATTTTCTCCGCATTCAACTATCCACTGGCAACGTCAAAAAGAGGAACGATGGCGGAATGCGGAAAAATAAAGTCTTCTGCGGTCGTCCCATCAAACATGTTTTTAGCAGCATTTCAGAAGCCGGATCATGATGCGATTTGACATTAGAGTCCTAGTTAGAGCTAGGTTTTTGCATTTTCTAAAGAAAATGTCAGTGGGTTGGAAGCCCATTACTGCCAAAGTTAGGACTTTGCTTCTCGTAATTGCGTCTTTATATCATATATTGTGACTTTAAATCTCACAATTGCAACTTTGTTACTCATAACTCAGACTTTATACATCTCAATGTGACTTTATATCTCGCAACTGCGACTATTTTCAACTTTATATCTCACAATGTGAATAGATCTTGAATAGATCTACTTCCAACTTTGTTTCTCGTAATTGAGACTTTTTCTTGTAGTTGGCCCCTTTATATCTTGCAATTGTGACTTAGTTTATCATAATTGCAAATCTATATTTTACAATGTGACTATACTGTATATCTTATAATTGCAACTTTACATCTCTCAAAATGACTTCATATCTCACAATTACAGCTTTGTTTCTCGTAATTGCTACTTTATATCTCAGTGTAACATACTATCTCAACTGTGAATTTGTTTCGACTTTTTCTTGTAGTTGGCCCTTTATATCTTGCAATTGTGACTTTGTTTATTATAATTGTAAATCTATATTTTACAATGTGACTATATATCTCATAATTGCAACTTTCTTGTAACTGCGACTTTATATCTTTAAAAGTTGTAATTGCTACTTTATATCTCAGTGTAACATTATATCTCCCAACTTTGACTTTGTCATATTTTTTTTAACATTATATATTTTCCAATTCCAACCTTTTTTCTAGTAATTGAGACTATATATCGCAATTTGACTATAAATCATTCATTAGCGACCATGCTTCTCGTACAGTAGTTTCGATTTTTCTTTTTAATTGTAGTTTTGTAATTGTAGTTTTATTGTGATTTACATCTCTCAATGTGAGTTCATATCTCAAAATTACAACTTTGTTTCTCATAATTGAGACTTTATATATCACAATTTGACTTTATATCAAGCATTTATGATTGTTTCTTGCAATTTCAACTTTTTCTTGTAATTGGCCCTTTATATCTCTCAATGTGCCTTTATATCTTGCAATTGCAAATTTGTTTCTCTTAATGATTTTATCTTTTAATGTGACTTTATACTGTATTTCCCAATTGTGACTTTGTTTCTCATTACTACAACTTTATATATCAAATGACTTTACATATCGCAACTGTTTCTGTGACTTTGTTTCTTGTATTTTAAACTTTATATCTCACAATGCAAATATATATATATATATCTTGAAATACCAAACTTGTTTCTCGTAATTGACACTTTAAATATCACAATTTGTCTATAAATCATCCATTTGTGACTATGCTTCTTGTAATTTTGACTTTTTCTTATACAGTAATTGGCCCTTTATTTCTCTCAATGTGGCTTTATATTTCACAATTGTGACTTTGTTTCTCATAACTGCAACTTTATATTTCTCAAAATGACTTAAAACTGTGACTTTGTTTCTCATATTTTCAACTATCTATATATATAGGCTATATCACAACTTGACTAATCATGTATGTGCAACTATGCTTTTTCTTGTAATTGTAGCTTTCTTGTAATTTACATCTTTCAATGTGACTTCATATCTCACAATTGCAACTCTGTTTCTCATAACTGAGACTTTATATATCACAATTTGACTTTATATACTCACAACCTTTTCTCGTAACTGAAACTTTATATCTCTCAAAATTACTTCATATCTCACAATTGCAACTTTGTTTCTCATAATTGCTACTTTATATCTTGCAATTGCAACTGTTTCCCTTTTTTTTATATTATATCTTACAATGAATATATATTTATTGCAGTTCCAACTGTTATAATTGTGCCTATAATTTGCCTTTACAATGTGCCTATATCTCACAATTGCAACTATATTTCTGTTCATTTAAACTTTTTCTTGCAGTTGGGCCATTTGTTTCATGCAATTACAAGAAAAGAAGTCGCAATTGTTTCCCCCAATCGCTACTTTGCTCTTGACTTTAAAACATTTTTTTTTTTTTTACTTTTTGTTTGGAATAATATGCACCAAAGAATAAGACCAGCATTGTGCATTAAATAAAGTAAATGAGGTCTCATCCAGACAAAAGGTCAGTTGCAACACTGCATTTTTCTGAAACTCACTTGACAACACAAAGCAACCCACTTAATTCAGAGTGATGGGTGGATCTATTTGGAATGCATTATGTTTCATTTACATTTAAAATATCTGTAGACGAGGATGTAGCATGTAAGAAGCGGTCTGAAATGCTTAACTGGCATGACTAATCCTAAAAAAAGAACTACGCATGCATTGCAAATGAGCTTGATTGCAATCCAGACTTCCATGCATGCTCATGAAACAAACAAAGCTAAGCGTTGGCGGTACCAACACATACAAATGGCCCTTTCTGTATGACACACATGTATATGTCTGATCCTACGCTTTGAAGTGCATGCATGTGTACACCGCAGTGTGAAGGAAGAGACAGCATGCCACATCGCTATAAAATCTGAGACACCTGCGTTCACTGACCTAAATCCACATGGGAAGGCCACAGATGGCATAAATAAAACAGCCCCCTGCATTAAACATGGGTCAACACTCGTGCATGCACAGTATCCTAAACTCAGCATTGCATGCATTTTCACTGAAACGGCATTTTCATTTACATAAAGCACCTGCTTTGTTGTAGTGTAACAGTACAGTCAAATTTGATTCATATGGATGTTTTTTAATTCAATGTACAGATTATTTGCAAGATAGTGGCCATAAGCAGTAAGCTGTGACAATTAATAAATCAATAATTTATATTTGGGTCATTCCTACAGGTTGGTGAATTTGGTAAACAATACTAAATATTTTACGGTAACACTTAATTTTACAGTGTCCTTGTTACATGTAACATGTACTTACCATAGTAATAAAAGTAAATTATGCATAATTATATGCAACTAACTCTCAACCAAACCCTAATCCTAACCTAACCTTATAGTAAATACATGTAGTTCATTAATATTACTCAGTACTTAAATATATAATTACACAGTAACAATGACACCTTAAAATAAAGTGTAACCTATTTGACATTATTTTCATGCCGCATGGCTTTCTATGCATAGATGTTAACAAAAAAATCAGATTTTGATAGTACCTATGAATCATAGTAATTTAAGAAACACACATTTGAAACACTTGAAAGAGAAATTCTCATGTTCCCAATCATGTTTTCTCGATTTCACTTTGAAATAATGGTTACATATACGGAATGATTTTAAAGTAGCAATTTTGAGGAACAGTATATTCATTTCGACATAAAATACAATTTTTTGTGATACATGTTTCTTTTAAATGTGTAAAACCATTCAATTAGGTAGTCTGTCAATCTCCAGTCCACCCTGTTACATTGCTGTTACTTGCCCTTTAAAATCGTAAGCGTATGAACAAAATCACATGACTTACTCAAGAAGTATTAGTCATGAACTTTCCTCTATTCTTTTCATTTTTAGAAGACTTATAATATTAGACTTATAATAAGAAGTCTAATATTGTAAAACATAACATGTCCACCCTGTTGTGTCACTTTATTTATCTTTATAAAATAGATTTTATATATCCAATAAAAGTCTTCCTAAATGTTAGACTTCTGTCTATGTTGTTCTTTCTTAGCTAGTAACGGGCTTCTAAACTTAAAGCGTCCAGCCTGTTAAGGTCCACCCTGTTACACTGTAACAAATTTCCAAGCCCACATGGGAAATATTTGGTCAGAATTATTAAGTAATACTACTAGCCTTTTCAACTTTTTTCAACTTTCCCACACAACGACGCAACTCGCTGCTTAACTACAATAGTTGAAGAAATCAACTAGCTAGTCGCGACTGTTTCCCGAAACCGTACTGTCGCAAATTGGTCGTTCAACCACGTTGGTTAAAGGAGAACTCCGGTCAATTTTAACATTGAGCTCATTTTTTTGTACATTTGGAGTGCTGTCAGTACAGAGAACAACGACAAAAATCGGTGTTGCCTACGCACCGAGTTATCCTCTTTTTAAAATTTGCACCCTGTTGACTTCAATGGGGCAAGTTTTAAACCTGCTTTTAGCCTCTTAACATCCTTGATGTGTCATTACAAGTGTACAGGTCATGTGAGTGATTCATTCGCGGGTGAATCTGACTGCAGTAGATGTGAAAGAAATATATAAAAAATGATGTTTATTCAGCCAGCGCACATACCTGTATTTACATCCTGTTTTCGGTCGAAGTCCACAGTAGTCGATTGTCGAGTTCACGCGCCTAGGTTTAGTACCTATGATCACGCGCGTGAACTCGACAATCGACTACTGTGGACTTCGACCGAAACCAGGATGTAAATACAGCCCACCAAACCCACCAAACTGTAGGAATGACTATGTAGCTCGTCCCATAAACACATTTTGATTGCCTGTGATTTCTTGCTTCAACTTCAACTTTCACTTATTTGTCGCAGCTGGTCATGACACAGAAGTCTGTTTACGCAAGTTAATTCAGATCTGACAACAACACCTGCAGGTCAGGCGAACTCTTTGTCCCTTTATCAACCTTTGTCATTTTCCCACCTGCTCTCCACGTGCATCTTACGTGACTCATCCTCAGCCCCAGGTGGCCCATACATGCTGACCACCGACACAAGCAGATACGAGGCGACTATCCAGTGTGCATGTTGCTCAGCGGTGCTCCTTAAATCGGTGACGAAGTGAAAATTTGGTGTAGGTTAATCCTTGTGCATTTATAATTACGGATGTTCCAGTCAGAAAGCAAATGTAGGCTGGGATTATGCAAATGAATGCATAAAAGGCACATAATGAGATTTATTGCAACAGCCCGCACCTGCTAGGGGTATGATTGGCGATTATGTTCGGAATCAGTACGCAAGGAAACAAACGCTAACCAGGCTTTTTTTGAAAGCATATTCAGCACAGGGGGAAACGAGAGGCCGTGATTGAACAAATGTTGGATACTTGATGACTCTTTTGGTTTTTAAATAGTTACGCTTGCTCAGATGTCAGCATGGATTAGTGATTGTGCATTGAAAGGCTTCATACCGATTATGGAACGCTTTCCGCACGTTAGGGTTAGGGTTAGGGTTAGGGTTAGTAACTAATAGTTAATAACTCGTTTTTTTATTATTATTTCAAAAATAATGGATATTGTGGACACCAAAATCCAAGGTGGGGAAAATGTGATTATTCGGCTGATCGTTTTATAAATCTATATCATTATTGGTATTATTATGAATAAAAAAATCAAACAAATTAATAAATATTTTTTTTTAAACAAAAACAAACAAACAAAATGAAATTGATTAATAATAATAATAATAATAATAATAATATAATCATCATCATCATCATCATAAATAAATAAATAAATAAATA
This sequence comes from Rutilus rutilus, assembly GCF_951802725.1. Taxonomy (NCBI): domain Eukaryota; kingdom Metazoa; phylum Chordata; class Actinopteri; order Cypriniformes; family Leuciscidae; genus Rutilus; species Rutilus rutilus. The sequence goes on from NC_140222.1 coordinate 38,593,806, forward strand.
AATAAATAAATAAATAAATAAATAAATAAATAAATAAATAAATAAATAAATAATTTAAAGGATTGATTGTGTCATGTGCTAGTGTTTGATTGTATTAAGGCCCGTTCACACCAAGGACGATAACTATAAAGATAACGATAAAGATATAATTCTAAAAATCGTTCTCCATATTAAAGAATAACAGAGTTCACACCACAACTATAACGATAAAGATATGAGGAACGATATCGTTGGGATCACTTTCAGAACGATTTTTTTCCAGCTGTCGAACGATAAAACACTTACAGCCAATCAGAATCCACTCTAATTTAAAGGTCTCGCGCATTTAAAATGGATCTGGATCATCCGGGCGCGCGCGTGCTTAGAATAAAAAGACCGTTATCGGTCGTTGGTGTGGACGCATATATAGTTACCTTTATCGTTATCTTTATAGTTATCGTGCTTGGTGTGAACGGGCCTTTAGTCACATGTCTTCCTTTGTTCTGTTTTCCCGCCACTCATTTGTTTCCCTGACAACCTTTATCAGTTCATCTGTATCACCTGTGTTTAGTTAATCAGTGTTTGTATTGGAACTTTTGATTCTCCGTCGTCTTCTTCTGCCTGCCCCACACCATGACAGATTGATTGATTGATAGCTAATAATAATAATAATAATATCGTGGAAAATGTAGATCCTTAATTGCTGAAGACTTTACATTAACTTTCCCTGTGGCAAAGCAAAAAGGTACCTGCGATTCATCCGCCTACACAGCCATAAAACAACTACAAGCTCTAAAATAATGAATGAGCCCTGGGTCACTTCATCCACTCCAGCCTTGAGACCACAGACACAATAAAACACTGGACTTTAGAGAGCTGAAAGCACCACTGAGAGATGCAGCGTTTCTCTGTTCATTCAAGACAAGAGCGGTTCAGTCGCAGGCTAATGACAGTCTCACATCTTACAGCACATATTCAATAGCTGCTCTCATCAAAAATACATTTTCACAGTCTCTTCAAAAACATGTGAGTGATGGTGGCTTGTGTTGAAGGTGTTGCGATTGCAATGCGGCTGCAAAGGGTCAGGGATCCCACACTTAATGACCAATGATTTCACTACTATTCCACAACCTTTCCAGTTATGATTACTGGATTTTAATTCTGATTCAGACCAATTAGCTAATAAATAAATTAAAAAATGTGTACCTTTCCCATGAGAACAGTTTCCATGATTGATACTGTAAGCCCGTCTAAATCGGTCCAATGGCGGTATCCGATAGAATGGGTGAAGGTCTCTACGTGTTACGGTCTTTTAGTAATTTAGTTCCAATTAAACTTATCTGACTCCATTTTATCACGACCTCGAATTTAGGGTGCCAATTGGTTAATGGTCATTTTTATGTTCATGTTTATAGTTTAGCAGCACATTTGATTATTCTTTTCAACTCTTTACTTACATTTTACCCGTTCATATTAGGAAGCTATGTCGCTTTGAGGTCCTCACGCCTTGTTTAACGCGGGTCTCACGATCACAAGCTCGCCAGCTTCGGTCACTAAACAGAGGTAATTGGCTATACCTGAGATTGGTCACATTCACGCTTACACAATCAAAGATACTTTGGCATAGCCCCCGTGATTGCATACACTTGAAATTAAAGTAACGTTCACTTCAGTAGAGGTATGGCCACTATTGTGTGCTTTGGATTGGCCATGCGTGGTTTCCCACATACACTTATCTAAAGTTACATTAAATAGGTAATAGGTGAGACACACACAAATTTAGGTTGGTCAAGCAGAACTTCTGCTGCTCATTAACGGAAATTCACTTATTGTCTTTGCAAACCAAGTACACTTGAATTAGTGCCAAATATTAGTCGTCACTAATCTGACGCAAAACTTGCGGTAACATACGAATCCGTTTAATCTAATTTCAGAGTCAGTCGGAATAAAATCAAATGTTTACAATTTATTATGTCAGGTAAATGTATCATGCCAATTTCATAATCAGTTCAAAGATAATAAATACAAAACATCAAATGCTCTGGAATAAAGAGAAAAGATGTGAACCTGACATTAGAAAATACATGATGCAGAGAGTCTCGGCCACTCTCTGCATCACAGGCTAATTTGAGCTACAAATCGCCCTGAGCGTCTTCAGCATCTCCCTAAATATTCAGACCAAGGCAGAAACCTCTTTTCAAATATAAACATGAGTTCACAGTGGAAATTTGCTTTAATCACCATCCCAGACTTACTGTGGACAGAAGTTGATATACATGGGGGCATACCCACAGCAATTAACAAGATATTTCTAAACTCTCCACATCTTATTACCTTTTTGGTTTACTTCTGTGGGAATGAGACCTTTGTACCAGTCGCACTGAGACATTTCAAATGATACCAAACATGTATAATACTGTATGATAATTGTTCATATTAAACCATATAGATGTTTGGGTTAATTCAGGTAGGGATGGGTGAAGGGAATGATGTGTAAATTGGGAGGTGATCAACTCAAGTGTGATCATGTCTCGAATGGGGAAGGAAATTAAGCAAGAGAGTTCAAATGCTAATTTCCTTTGTTTTCTCAGAGAGTTGCCCTCTCTTCCAGTTCTTCCAGTTTCTCCAGTCTTACAATACTAATACTGCTATTATTATAGAAAACCAACCATCATCATTAACCTGGCTTGCACAGATTCTAAATCCAGCATACAAGCACTTGAGTCTTTGAAAAAACTGAACATCCTACAATTACCAGCATAATAGGAAAAGTGTTTATTTTGCTGGATACTGGCCGATATGGGATTGGCTGGCAATAAACAGGCAGATAAAGTAGCAAAGGAAGCACTTCAGTTGGAAATGACAGAACGTAATATACCAGCATCTGACGTTAATCCCATATTGAATCTGTACATTTACAATAAAAGGCAAATGGAATAGAATGAATGCATATAACAAACTATATGAGGTGAATCCAGTACTAAAATCAATATTCTATATAATTGTTATTTTTACTGTTGTTATATATGTATGTTTTTGTATATTGATTGTTTTTAAGACAACATTGTTAAATGATTGTAAACAATGAATGTATAGTCATAAGTATTTAAAAATACTGTTGATTTTGCCATGAATATAGCCATTGCTGCTGATATGGTGCTAAATTGAATGAATGAATGAATGAAAGTTATTAATTTATGCATTAATTCATGCTATTATTAATATTTTTAAGAGTGCAGCAACAAACAACAACAACAACAACAATAATAATAATAATAATAATAATAATAATTATTATTATTATTATTATTAACAACAGCAATTATTTTTTGGACAACATTATTATTATTATTATTATTATTATTATTAAGAGTGCAGCAGCGAAAACAATAATAATAATAAAAATAGTAAAAATAAAAAGTATTATTATTATTATTAACAACAAATATTATTTGGACAACGTTTTTATCATTATTATCAACAACAACAGCAATAATATTATTATTAGTAGTATTATTAGACAACAACAACAACAACAACAACAACTATTATTATTATTATTATTATTATTATTATTATTATTATTAACATTATTATAAACAGTGCAGACTGTTTTTGAGTTATCTGATGTTGTTAAAAATAATAATAATGGAAAATGTATTCAGAGTGTTTTTAATGCACTAATATGCAGTTGCTCTGGTGTTCTGGGTGGTTTCTAATTGCCTAATTGTCAAAATAGTCCCCTACATGATACAGCCCAGGTCCCTTCTTCAATATCCGCCCATTTCAACACCCCTAACCCTAGCAAGTACCACTAAGACAAGCAATTGTTTTCACAGCACAACACATTATACATTTTATGCAGCTGTTAGATCACAAATTCAGCCTCTCCGTCTCTGCATTCGGCATCGTCCCGGCAGAGCGTCACTGAAGTGCCTCAGTCCCAAGCCCTCATCAGTGAAATCCCACACAAGACTCTATCAGTGACTCTAATCTGTGTTCTGGTGTCCCGCGTTCACAGCGGCTGATGAAAAACACCCCCAAGGCCACCTTGAGCTAAACACTCACTGTCTGAACCCTTCAGTTGACGTTTCCCTGCACTGAGCCAGGCTTCACTGGGCCAGGGTGGGGAACTAGGACACTTCAAGAGGAGAAAAGAGACTCAAAGGAAGAAAGATCAACCCGAAATGCAACCTCCTCTAGCTTTGCTCGGTTCCTTCTTGATGTTTTCTTGTGAGCGAGCAACATTTCTCTGTTTCATGAGTGCAGGGAACATTGCGTGTACATTTTAAAGGTACTGGCATTGGTGTATAGAGTCCAGTGTTGAGGAAGCTGCTTTACAAACTACAAACTACAAGCTTGTCATTATTTAAAGTAGTCAAAACAACAACAAAAAAGACACTAAAATCTATAACTAAAAGGGTTTTATTTGACGTAAAAAAAAATAAAAAAAAATCAGGGGATCAATTACAGAGCATTAAACTTGCTCACCTTTAAGATTTTTGTTCATTATAACAAAAACAAAATGCAACTAATAAAACTAAAAATGCTTATAACTGAATCAAAAATAGCCAGAAACAGCAGTTTAACTAAATTTCTATACCATTTTTTTTATTACTTTTCATGAGTAATAAACAAAAATATGTATCTGATAACATTATTTAATGGAACTGAGCAAACATGAACTAACAATGAACAGTTATTAACAAATATTAATAAATACGGCAACAAATGTTTTTGTGTTGTTTAGTGTTAACTAATGGGACCGTTTTTACTAATTAGAATGGCAATAATTATTAACTTTAACACACGTTTTAGAATAATATTTGGTAACGGCCTGTGGACACTTTAGACGAGTGTGTGATTATTGCCTCAGTTCAATGTAGACTGTTTTTGCACTACAGCACAATTTGTTGGAAAGGTAGTTAGAGGGAAAGCTATGCAATTTAAAAAAACAACAGCAACAAAACACCTGAGCTAAGCTATTTTGCATTGTTACTTTAAGCTAGTTACTCCTCAACCACTGCAGTTTTCATTTACATATTGTTACCTTAAAGTTTTGTCAGTACACAAGTTCCCTGGGAATCAAACCTTGCTACTGCTAGCATAATAGCAGTTGAGCTACAGTAACGACAAGTGTTCAAAACAAATACCCTGAGAAAAAAAAACTATTATCTGTATTTAGTTGAAGAAAAAAATGCTCATAGCAGATTTTCTTCACATGCTGTACGTTCAAATTTCCGTATAGTCGGATTTTAACGGCTTCTGCTTTAAACATGCTCGCGAGCGAGGGAAGCTAATGGAGGCAACGTGCGGCTAATGAATTTGGGTCACACTCCAGCGGAGACGCTCTCTAAGGTCCTCTCCGATGTTCAGAGAGTCAAATACTGAGTTCTGTTTTCAAAAACTGAAAATAAATGGGAACATGTACAGACTGAAATCTTTTATAGGGCATCACATCCATCTATTCAATGATGGTAAGTAAACAATCCAAATGCAATACTGTTACAGACTCATTTCACTTGAACTGCTCCTCAATTTCATGTAATACTTTTCAGTCCACCATCAAACCTTCAGTAAATATCAAACATTCATAAATTTCCCTACTTCCTCCCCCCCCCCCTCATGCTGTTGCCATGGAGACGGTCATATAAAATAGAGAGATTGACGAGCATCTCTCTTCTACAGCAATGTCAAAGAGTTTTGTACTCCCACGGCAAACCCCTTAAGAACAGATTCTGCAACACAAACCGTTCACAGAGGTTATAGTGGTGAGCTTTTAGTCGTTTTTAGTAAGGGAAAGTGTGAGACTGCCATTACCGCACACTCAAAAGTGTAAAGTGACAGACACGGAGCCCTGAGGGACGCCCCATTAAACTTAGCTGCTTAGCTTCACTGCTTGCCTGCAGACGCCGGCTCGCAAACAAGACAGATTGTTTACATATAAGATGTTCTTCACGCAAGGCAGGGGTAACAATGCATTTTACGAAATGCAGGGAGAAGATTTTAACAGCCAGCTGGTGACGCCAACTAGACACTTTTCAGGAGAATTCTGCCACTTGTTTCTGAAATCTCAAATGTTGTATTGTGTTTGATTGCATTTTGTGCTGGATTAAAATGGCTGACTCTGTATGAATAAGGCTTATTTCATAGCTAGTATTTTATCTTGCCACAATACACTGAGAAAATTACTTTCACAATTTTCTCTCAGATTTTGCTTGTAGAATTCACAAATAATTACAAAGAAACAGCAAGTAACACATTTAAGTTAAACAAAATGTTATTTTCTTTTAAACAGACATATAATCTTAATTTACAACTTCGTAACACACTATTATATAGCCTACACACTACTATGTATATATATGTGTGTATTTTTGGCATAATTTGACAATTTTAGCGTGATAGCACATGACACACACACACAGACACACACAAAAAAAACATTTTACTTTTGATTTTGTTTTCTTTACACACACGGCCCATTTCATCTCAGTGTTGCAAAAGTATTATTCGGGCTAAATTGTTTGATGTAGTCGAAATTATGCATGGCAATTTTTTAAGGAAAAAAATCAATATTACTTTTTCATTCTTTGTTTAGATCATAGTTTTAAACATCGTAATTCATATTTTTAATGTTACTTTTTATAGTTTTAGAGTGAAAGTTTAGATCTGGGACAAGGGTAAAACAATCCAATCCATCCATCCAGCCATCTATCCATCCATCCATCCATTCCAACAAATCCAGCCATCTATCCATCCATCCATCCATCCATACAATCCATACAATCCACCCATCCATTTATCTGTCCATCCAATCCACCCATCCATCCATCCATCCATCCATCCAATCCATCCATTCCAATCCAATCCACCCATCCATCCAATCCATCCAATCCAATCATCCATCCAATTCACCCCTTCATCCATCTGGGACATAATAAGTATCTGAATTTGAAGAATAAAACATGATAAACAAACTCACAAAACCAATCAATCAATCCATCCATCCATCCATCCATCCATCCATCCATCCAATCCACCCATCCAGCCATCTATCCATCCATCCATCCATCCATTCCAACAAATCCAGCCATCTAGCCATCCATCCATCCATCCATCCATCCAATCCATCCAATCCACCCATCCATTTATCCATCATCCATCCATCCATCCATCCATCCATCCATCCATCCATCCATCCATTCATCCATGCATCCAATCCAGCCAATCCACCCATCCATTCATCTATCCATCCATCCATCCATCCATCCATCCAATCCACCCATCCACCCATCCACCCAATCCACCCCATCCATCTAATCCACCCATCCATCCATCCATCCATCCAATCCACCCATCCACCCATCCACCCAATCCACCCCATCCATCCAATCCACCCATCCATCCATTCATCCATGCATCCAATCCAGCCAATCCACCCATCCATCCATCCAATCCAATCCATCCATCCATCCAATTCACCCATTCATCCATTTGGGACATAATAAGTGTCTAAATTTGAAGAATAAAACATGATAAACAAAACACAAAACCAATCAATCAATCCATCCATCCATCTAGATATAAAAGTGTCTGAAGTTGAAGAATGAATATAAACAAACAAAGTAAAACAAGAATATATAAGTCTGGAGCACTTTTGGCGCTTTCCACTGCATGGTACGGCTCGGTTCGGCTCGGTACGGTTCGACTCGGCGCGGAACGGTTCGGCTCGCTTTGCTTTTCCACTGCGTGGTACGACTCGACTCAGTACGGCACGGTTCGGCTCGCTTTAGCTCGGTTGCTTTTCCACTGCAGTTAGTACCGCTTCAAAGTGGGTGGGACTGATCGTTATAGTTGCCGTCTTTACTACCATGACATCATCATATTAAATGCGAATTTTTCATTCCGTGTTTCCCCATCCACTACTCGGCAACCAACGAGAGGAACGTCTGCACCTCGTCCACTGACCACGATTCAGCCATTTCTTTCTTTTTTTTTTTTTATACTCAAAGCAAATACTTTTAAAACAGGTGCTACAGTGTTGGCTGTTGTCTACTGGCAATTTAAATCTAGCGGGTTTAGTGTCTCGTGTCGTAAATACAATGACGCTGGTAGAGATGATTCTGTCTGACCAATCAGTGATCTTCAGTGTTTTCACGTCACATTTTAGTATCGGTACGGTACGCTTGGAACCTCAACAGAGGTGGTACCATTTAAAGCGAGCCGAAGCGAGCCATACCGTACCGTACCGTACCATGCAGTGGAAATGCGCCATAAGTGAGCCGTACCGAACCGAGCCGTACCATACCATGCAGTGGAAAAGCACCAAAGCGTGCCGTACCGAACCGAGCCGTACCGTACCATGCAGTGGAAAAGCGCCAAAGCGTGCCGTGCCGTACCGAACCGAGCCGTACCGTACCATGCAGTGGAAAAGCGCCAAAGCGTGCCGTACCGAACCGAGCCGTACAGTACCATGCAGTGGAAAAGCGCCATTTGTGCTTTTTGAAACACTTTGTAAACAACTGAACTTGGCTCATTGTAACTGTGATACAAATGACACTCAACTTCCAACTGGCTGTAATTATCAACCACAAATTAGAGTATCTTTAGCGCTGATTGAAAGCTGCAGCATTCTGACAAAAGAGGCACAGTTTCATGTCATGCACACAAATTTTTACTATCTGAAGCATAGCTGACACTCACTCGCTGATACAACTGTAATTTAAGTGGACACTTAGCCCTTAATGGAGTGTTTATAGGATGTTCATTGCATTCCCTCTCTGGCATGAGCTACGTAACATCCTTAAGATTGTGGTCTTGTTCCAAAAGTAGGCACAGATGGAATTTGGTTTTCTTAAGTCATCATATTGCACCCAGACCGATTCATTCTGCTCGCCTCGAGAGGGAAACCACAACCTCAGCAATGACACGAGTGTATTTTTTTGATGCCTTGGTGTCTGGTGTACCAAAATGAGTATGATTATTGTGTAATTGCCAAGTCTGGATAATTTGAGAAGCGGAGAGGAGTTCAATTCAGTCTCATTATAGCACAATTACAGTTTTCTAACTGTAATTGGCAATAAACCAAAAGTATTATGTTTAAAATTAACATGAAATTAAAACGACTTACTTTCTTAATCCATGTTCCTGCTGCTATTGTGAACGATTCACTAGTTCACATTATCCTAAAAGAATAAAGTTTTCACAATTTCATGTTGGAATATTCCAGCCTAAATAGTTCATTCAGCAGCTTTTTTTTTTTTTTTGGCATAATGTTGTTTATAAAAAATAAAAACTTTTAAAAAGTCAAAGTTATATAATGTATTTATCCAGCAGCCATATCACCCTGTAGCCCAAGACTGGTTGCCCACTGAAGCTAAGCACGATTTGGGGAACATTTCATATTGCGATTATTGAGGTCAATATTGCGATTGTGATATAATAAACAAATGGTTTCATGAGTCAACTTGCTTGGTTCTCAAGGAAAATGCACACAAAATGTATTTCTCAACTCAAACTAGCAACAACAACTAAATGCACAGTGTTTTCAAATTAAAATAATATTTTTTTTACGTTATGTGACACTGTTCTCCAGCTGTTTTATTGACCTCTTTCCGCGGTTAAAAAACACAGATTGATTGATATTATGTATGAGGCATAAACATTTCGGTAAGTTGTACTGTATCTTTCAACACACCTATTGTTCATTCGTGTTTATTTACTATTAACTAGTAAAGAGTAAGAGATGTTCGGTTCACGACCACGATCTGCAAGCGCCAAAACGCTATTGTTTGAATTTCGTAATAAAATTGACAAAATCTGCCGCAAACCGGAAAAAGTCACGACGTGACCATAAGCGCCACACGTGCCACTGCCTGAACTGAAACTGACTGGTCTTCTTTTTATTAGCGGTGTAGAAAATGCAAGAAAGAGGCAAACAGCTCTCAGAGAGAATGTGTCAACAAATGCCTTTATTTATTTCATAAAATCGCAGCATTTTTGCGTCATATAATCGCATAGGCTTGACATCGCGATTGCGATAAGATTAATCGTGCAGCACTAATATTAACCTTTTAAAATAAATCACAGATAGCCGGTTTCATTGGCTTATGTAAAACATCATACCTGTCCAAGAGAGCGTCTATAAATATCCCTTCTGTTTGGTTAGCCTGTGGAGAGATAAGATAATTTACCATTTAGAGCCTGGGACCCATTGACAGTATCCCTGGCCGCCGCTATGATTAATGGTGTGGTCAAATATAGCCAGCCTATTAGTCTCATGTAAAAAGCATCTGGGCACACGGTGTCATGGAGAAAACAAGGGCGGGAATAGAGAAAGCAAGAGGGTTAATAAACAGTGATGCTACATCAGGCAGAACACAGCTGTAATCTGACCACTGGGTCACATTTGAACCGTAACACAGTGTGCTGTTTGGATTCACACGCGCTCCAGGTCTGACAGATGCTCAAGGGCTTCCCCAGAGGGTGACATCTCAAGACGGGGTGATCTATAAAACACCAACCTTGTCTTACCCCAGCTATTGAGATGAAGAAAATCATTTGAATGAATGGGAAACCTTCTATTAATCTTCAAATAACAAAGTTATTAGACAATTTTAAAGTAAAATTACCCTAGTTTTGAAAAATACAAACAAGACATATATATATATATATATATATATATATATATATATACTGTATAAAAATACAACTAAGATTAATAAATATATTAATATATATGTCTTGTTTCTATTTTTCCAAACTAAAAACATATATTTATTAGATCATGTAACAGGACTGAATGAGTGGGGGTGTTTGAAACTATCTACTTTTCATACTAGGTTAATTATATATATATATATATATATATATGTGTGTGTGTGTGTGTGTGTGTGTGTGTGTGTGTGTGTGTGTGTGTGTGTGTGTGTGTGTGTATTAATAATATGGTGTATAAATACATTAAGCTCAACCATTCAACCCTGTTACAGAATGTATATTTTTTTAAACTATCTAATAAATATTTTAGGTTTTAAGAAATAAAAATAAAATGTATATATGTAGAATATATGGTGACTGCATCAACCATTCAACCCTATTTACCTATATACACTCACCTAAAGGATTATTAGGAACACCATACTAATACTGTGTTTGACCCCCTTTCGCCTTCAGAACTGCCTTAATTCTACGTGGCATTGATTCAACAAGGTGCTGAAAGCATTCTTTAGAAATGTTGGCCCATATTGATAGGATAGCATCTTGCAGTTGATGGAGATTTGTGGGATGCACATCCAGGGCACGAAGCTCCCGTTCCACCACATCCCAAAGATGCTCTATTGGGTTGAGATCTGGTGACTGTGGGGGCCATTTTAGTACAGTGAACTCATTGTCATGTTCAAGAAACCAATTTGAAATGATTCGAGCTTTGTGACATGGTGCATTATCCTGCTGGAAGTAGCCATCAGAGGATGGGTACATGGTGGTCATAAAGGGATGGACATGGTCAGAAACAATGCTCAGGTAGGCCGTGGCATTTAAACGATTCCCAATTGGCACTAAGGTACCTAAAGTGTGCCAAGAAAACATCCCTCACACCATTACACCACCACCACCAGCCTGCACAGTGGTAACAAGGCATGATGGATCCATGTTCTCATTTTGTTTACGCCAAATTCTGACTCTACCATCTGAATGTCTCACCAGAAATCGATTTTTCCAGTCTTCAACTGTCCAATTTTGGTGAGCTCGTGCAAATTGTAGCCTCTTTTTCCTATTTGTAGTGGAGATGAGTGGTACCCGGTGGGGTCTTCTGCTGTTGTAGCCCATCCGCCTCAAGGTTGTGCGTGTTGTGGCTTCACAAATGCTTTGCTGCATACCTCGGTTGTAACGAGTGGTTATTTTAGTCAAAGTTGCTCTTCTATCAGCTTGAATCAGTCGGCCCATTCTCCTCTGACCTCTAGCATCAACAAGGCATTTTCGCCCACAGGACTGCCGCATACTGGATGTTTTTCCCTTTTCACACCATTCTTTGTAAACCCTAGAAATGGTTGTGCGTGAAAATCCCAGTAACTGAGCAGATTGTGAAATACTCAGACCAGCCCGTCTGGCACCAACAACCATGCCACGCTCAAAATTGCTTAAATCACCTTTCTTTCCCATTCTGACATTCAGTTTGGAGTTCAGGAGATTGTCTTGACCAGGACCACACCCCTAAATGCATTGAAGCAACTGCCATGTGATTGGTTGATTAGATAATTGCATTAATGAGAAATTGAACAGGTGTTCCTAATAATCCTTTAGGTGAGTGTATATATATAAATTTCTTTATTTTTTGAGAAATAAAAAAAGATGAATGCAGAATGACCTACAAACCAACATTTGTTCCCCTGAGTTATAGTTAAATTGGCAATCCTGTTGCAGAACTGCTACCCATTTATTTATTTATTTATTTAAATTTTACTTTAATTTGTCTGGAAAGTTTGATGTAAAGTCTCACTGTCGTCCAATTACAGTTTTCTAATTCTAATTGACAGTAAACAGAATGTGTTGTTTAAAATCAAAATGAAATGTCCCAAATGTGGGGGGGAAGGGGAAAGAATATAAAATGAATATAACATAAAAATTCTCATACAACATTCAGTTTGACCTTATGAGATTGTAAATCAAATTTTCTGAAGGTAAAGCCAATTATTTGTTGATTTACATCGTGCACTGCATTCGTAGAAAGCATTCGTAATGAAAGAAACATGGAAGTGGATGTTTTGGTTGACGTGTTGGCCATTTTTATTTTGAGGTTGGGTTTCGATTTGCCCTTACAGACCTTGACTCCTTACTTTGCATATTGCAGCAAATCATCAAGGAAACACCCACTGTCAGTCCCGATCAGCATTAACGGATGCTGTCTATGGCAAATTACAGTGCCCAAAGATATTTCAATGGAGCAAAAACTCAACCTTATTGAATATTCATGAGATGGCTCTCTCCATCATTGAATATTCATCCATATGGTACTCAAGTCCACTACAAATGACCGAAACTTCACACTCAGTATTCCAATATGGAACTGAAAATTGCATAAGTAGATATCTTTACAAATTGAATCAAGTCTTTTGTGCTTCACTTGACCCCAGCAGTTTATTACTCATATAAAAAATAAAAAAAACATACAATTCTGCCTTCTTAACATGCCTTTACTGCAAGATGTGATTTAGAATCAATTCTTTATCCATTTTTCATCTTCTAGAACACATTACTAATGGATTGTTGTCTCAGCGGTGTGTTTGAATTAATAACTTTTGTTGTCAATATTTTTTTTGAGGAAATTAACAATGCTAAAAGAGCAGATATGAGACGTGTTAGGCCACATGCTTCTCTCACTTTTCAGACCTTATATCCAAGCAGGAAAGGCCTACAGCATTACAGATGTTAGCATAAAATCAACAGACTGCACAAAAAGCTGCTCGGCTTCAAAACAGTCAAAGCCTGTGTGACTTAAAGAGAGAATTTTCAATGGGGAAAAAAAAGTCAGGGTTTGTTTGAAGATGACTTGGAAGAGTTTCCTTCAGAGGATTTTTCGTTACTGATATACAGGGATGAAGGTGGAGTGACTTACACTGGCCAGTTGTTGTTGTTTTTAACTTCCAGCGATGTCATTCATAGTACACACATTTTTTTTTATCTTTTTTTTTTTTTTTTTTTTTGCATTGTGGTAATATTGAGGTGATTAAATAAAATAAAATATTAAATGTTGTATTAAGACAAGACGCCACAGGTGAATATGGTAAAAATGTTAACTAACAGATACCACCATGATTGACCCTGTTGATTAAATCCCAGTGCATTAAGAGAATTGTTTTATATTAATAGTTTTCTGAAATGTTATGATGTATGTATCATTATCTAATTAAATCCAGAAACAGAAATCTGAACAATGGATAAAAGCAAATATATTGTGAGTCAAAGGTTTTGGATCTCTTCTTATCACTTTTTATTATCTTTTTATAGAAAATACTGTCAACAGCCAGAAACAATTAACAACATATTTTTACAATCTGAGCAGAGTAGACCAATCGAAACAGACTGGGCCATCTGACCAATCAGAGCAGAGTAGACCAATCACAACAGACTGGCCATCTGACCAATCAGAGCAGAGTAGACCAATCACAACAGACTGGGTCATCTGACCAATCAGAGCAGAGTAGACCAATCACAACAGACTGGCCGTCTGACTAATCAGAGCAGAGTAGACCAATCACAACAGACTGGGTCATCTGACCAATCAGAGCAGAGTAGACCAATCACAGCAGACTGGGTCATTTGACCAATCAGAGCAGAGTAGACCGATCACAACAGACTGGGTCATCTGACCAATCAGAGCAGAGTAGACCAATCACAACAGACTAGGTCATCTGACCAATCAGAGCAGAGTAGACCAATCACAACAGACTGGCCATCTGACCAATCAGAGCAGAGTAGACCAATCACAACAAACTGGGTCAATCTGACCAATCAGAGCAGAGTAGACCAATCACAACAAACTGGGAAATCTGACCATCTATAGTTAAATTGATATAAAAATAGGATGTTGTTCATTGTTGTCAGGTCTGTTAGGTTCTGTTTATGTTCATGTCTTTTATTTTGAAGTTCGCATAGTCATGTTTCTTGTCATGTCATGTGATTCCCTTGGCCCTCATGTAACCTCGGCATGTGCTTCCTTTGCTTCATGTGTTTTGCTCTGGTTCACTGTTTGACTGCTTCCAAACATGTCTTGTAACGTCATTAGATTTTGAGTATGTATAGCCGTCATGGTGCACTGCCATAGTCTCCTGCCTAGCTTTGCTGTTGTCTTTGTAACCCGCTGTTGGTGAGTTTTGTCATGTTCTGTTCAAGTCAAGTTGAAGTCTCCGGTTTATGTCATGTTTTAATCATTTTTCAATAAAACTGCACTTAGGTTTTCATCCTCGACTCGCCATCAGTGGATTAACGTTACAACTGTATTACAGTAATGAGAAAAACTTTCTCAATTCTCATTAAAAATAATGCTCTTATCAGTAACTTCAAATAGTCCCTAAATAGACCTCATTTTATAAATGAACTGAAATTTCAACCAAAATTTATTTTCTCATATTTCCTCACTGTGATTTTCGTATCACGATGCTATACAGACAAAACTACAACAGTCCAAAATGAAGTCTGCACCCAAACAATCTTGCCTTACTCCATCATAATGAACCATAACACTGCAGCAGATTCAGCTGCGGTTCCACTCTGCTCAATAAGATCATTTTGTCCACGCTAGATATCTTTTAAAGATTACTGTGGTGTGAATTCGTCATATGTAACAGATAGGCCTTGAGCTAAGACCTTTTTCTCTTCTTTTTTTTTTGTTTTTTTTCGATGTGCGCAGAATGCAAACCTATCACTCATAGAGAAAGCAGAAAACCCCACATTGATGGCACGTTAGAGAGATGTGATACTGCTGACGGTAAACACACACACACACACACAAACACAACAAAAACTTGCTTAATGTTAAATGTTTGGCAACAGTTCTTCTAACCCTAATTGACGGAGTGTGTAGCTTTTCATTTCTTTAACAATCAAGTAGGAAGACACATCATGGCCATATTCCAGGATGACAATGTCAAGATTCATCAAGCTCAGACTGTGAAAGAATGAAGAAGAATTTTCTCACATAAATTGTCTCCTCTGAGTCCAGAGCTAAAATTCATTGAAAGTCTTTGGGATGTGCTGGAGGAGACTTTACAGAGTGCTGGACTCTTGCATTGACAATACAAGATCTTGACCAAAAACTAATGCACCTCTTGATGGAAATAAATGTTGTGATGTTATTTTCATCAAGAGGTGCATCATTATATATATATATAAAACACAGAAAAACTCGTCGTTATGTATTCTGATCCACACACAGATCCATACTGTATCCGTACTCATTCTTAAGATGAAAAAGGCTTGAAAAACAATCCTAAGTGCCTTACTTTCGCTACTACAGCGAACACAGCGTCTGCACACACATGCAGCCGAGTCAAGACATTATTTTCATTTAGGTGAGATCTGGGAAGACTTGCTTACACAAAAAAAACCCTGCGCTTTGTGCCTGAAACTCAGCTCTTATATACACACACACACACACACTTCACAGCGTCTGCGTCTCTGCCACAGCGGAAGAGCTTCATTTGTATTCCGCACGACTCTTGCCAGGTAAGTAATGACAAGCAGCAAAGGCCAGCGTGTCACAGCTCCTCTCAGCTGGGACGGCCCGCTGACGTCAGGCCTGCAGATGAGCCTGCTTCCCCTCTAATGAGCCCGCCCGTTCGCCTCTCAGGATTGTACATCATCTCCTGTGTTCCCTGACCAGGTTCAGGTAATAGTCATGGGAATCCACGGCTATTTCTCTTCTCTCACGGATTCCAGACTCATTTGCATTTGAAAAGCCGCGTCCTTTTGTGGGGTTAAGCATAATGAGGCTGGTGAATTAAGTGATCACCAGCGACAAGGAGTATTTGATTCGGCTGCAGAGAGCAACAGTGACTGCATGGCCTTGGTTTCAGCAGGGTTTTTCTCATTCATTTTCTTTAAACTCACTCACTCATTCATTTTATTCACTCACTCTACTCACTCTACTCACTCACTCTACTCACTCAACCAATCTACTCACTCAACCACTCTACTCACTCACCTCACTCATTCCACTCACTCACTCACTCACTCACTCACTCACTCACTCACTCACTCACTCACTCACTCACTCACTCACTCAACCACTCTACTCACTCACCTCACTCATTCCACTCACTCACTCACTCACTCACTCACTCACTCACTCACCCACTCTACTCAACCACTCTACTTACTCACTCACTCACTCACTCACTCACTCACCTCACTCATTCCACTCACTCACTCACTCACTCACTCACTCACTCACTCACTCACTCACTCACTCACTCACTCACTCACTCAACCACTCTACTTACTCACTCACTCACTCACTCACTCACTCACTCACTCTCTCTACTCAATCACTCACTCCACTCACTCACTCATTCTACTCACTCACTCACTCTACTCACTCACTCCACTCAATCACTCACTCTACTCACTCATTCCACTCACTCATTCCACTCACTCACTCACTCATTCCACTCACTCACTCATTCCACTCACTCACTCATTCCACTCACTCACTCATTCACTCACTCACTCACTCACTCACTCACTCACTCACTCACTCACTCTAGTCAATCACTCACTCCACTCACTCACTCACTCACTCACTCACTCACTCACTCATTCCACTCAATCACTCACTCACTCTATTCACTCCACTCACTCATTCTACTCAATCACTCACTCCACTCACTCACTCACCTCACTCTACTCACTCACTCACTCACTCACTCATTCATTCTACCCACTCCACTCACTCACTCATTCTACTCAATCACTCACTCCACTCACTCACTCACCTCACTCACCTCACTCTACTCACTCACTCACTCACCTCACTCACCTCACTCACCTCACTCATTCAATCACTCACTCGCCCACTTACCCACCCACTCACTCACTCTCTCACAATTAAAATATATTATAGAAAATATAATTAGAATAAATTAATAAATTAGTTTTAACATATGAATATATTTCATATAATAATATAAAATAAATACTATAATATATTTAATTGTTAACTTTTAATATTAAATGTTTAAATAATAATTAATATCTCTACATTTTTATTTGAAAAATATTCAAATATATACAACATATATATATATATACAGTGAGTGAGTAGAATGAGAATATATACAGTGAGTAGAATGAGTGAGTGAGTAAAGTGAGTATATCCTAGCAGATTGAGAGTGTACTGTAGAGAGACCAACTCGATTATGTTATGATATTCGCAGTGAAATTAAAATTGGAAATGTTGCCTTGGTAACTATCTGAAATAAAATAAGTGTAATTTAAAGTACTAGAATTACCATAACTAAAACTGAAATCAAAATAGAAATATTTTATTATTATTATTATTATTATTATTAATAATAAATGACAAAAGCACATACTGTAACTAAAAGCTAATTTAAATAAAAGTATTACAATAGTATATTAACAATGCTAAAATAACTGATGATTGGTGAATTTGTTTTAGGGATTATGGGCAATGTAGTTTTTCACTGGGAATTGCTCATGATAGGTCTGTGCTTAAAGGTTTGGATGATACTGTTAAAACTAATTTCCTCTATGAAAAAAAAAAAAAAATGAATGGGATTTCCAGAACCAGACTGTTGCGCTCTACAGAATGTTTATCAAGGCATAAAACAGCATCCTCTGTCTTCTTAGAAACATAATTAAAAGGTTCTAAGAAATAGGAATGTTTTGGTGTCAGAGCCCGTCATCGTATCTGACGTCTGTACAGGCTCAAATCAGCTGGCTCTATTATTTCGGTAATTGCTTTTCAGTCCCGGCACTGAGGAGAAAAACGCAGAGCCGTCCGTCTCATATGCAGATAATGAGCAAATGTCCTTATGTTAAATAAATGTCTTTTAAAAGATTGTTGTGGGACATTGATTCTGATCCTTAACTGTGCTATTAATACCTATTTGCCCTTCTGTTCCCCGAGACGGCAGCGCTCTCCCCGTGATGAAATATAATTTTTCATTTCTTCGGGAAGGGATGAAAAATGGATGATCTTAGAGGTACAAAAGCCGGAGTCTAGATTGCCTGCAGCTTGCAAACAGGTATCACAAAATAGAGCCATTACGGCAACATCAGCCCGCAAATGGATTTGAAATTGAGTGGAAAACCATGCGACTCTTAGCTGTCTTGAAGGGAATTATAGAGAGTAAAACATTCACGCCCCGGGAAAATGGCCAAAACTAAATGAAAGAAGGGGTGACACTTACGCACCAATACGCTTTCAATTGCCTGGACTAAAAAGATGCAAATCAGATTTTTACAAAAAAAAAAAAAAAAAAAAAAAGAGCCTACCAGTAAAAGATTTACATTAATTCTGCTTCAGTTCATTTTACCTTCACGTTATTGTGCAAGATTCAATCCCCCACGGAAAGCGATTCTATTGGCTGATAGAAGTCGCTTTGGGAATTTTATTTGGTGCCTGGCCACAAATCCTATACAACATCGCTGTCCATGTCTTATATGAACAGTTGATTCACTGAATCACTTGTTTCAGATGCTTCATTTAGTTGAAAAGGTTAAACAGGATTCATTTCAGACCTGCAGTATTTTACCACTTTTTAAAAGTTATATATAAATGAGCAATATCACACGAGTAGCAGTACGGCTGTGATTATATATTATATTAACTTAACTACATTCTCGCCGAAAAACTCTTAAAACTACATTTCCTGACATTAAACATAGTTTGAGTTGAGATGAGTGAGGTGAGTGAGTAGAGTGAGTGGAATGAGTGAGGTGAGTGAGTAGAGTGAGTGAGTGAGTGAGTGAGTGAGTGAGTGAGTGAGTGAGTGAGTGAGTGAGTGAGTGAGTGAGTGAATGGAGTGAGTAGAATGAGTGAGTGAGTGGAGTGAGTAGAATGAATGAGTGAGTAAGTGAGTGAGTGAGTGAGTAGAGTGAGTGATTGAGTAGAATGAGTGAGTGAGTGAGTGAGTGAGTGAGTGAGTGAGTGAGTGAGTGAGTGAGTGAGTGAGTGAGTGAGTGAGTGAGTGAGTGGAATGAGTAGAGTGGCTGAGTAGAGTGGTTGAGTGAGTAGAATGAGTGAGTGAGTGAGTGAGTGAGTGAGTGAGTGAGTGAGTGAGTGAGTGAGTGAGTGAGTGAGTGAGTGGAGTGAGTAGAATGAATGAGTGAGTGGAGTGAAAAGAGTGAGTGAGTGAGTGAGTGAGTAGAGTGAGTGAGTGATTGAGTGGAATGAGTGAGTAGAGTGAGTGAGTGAGTAGAATGAGTGAGTGAGTGAGTGAGTGAGTGAGTAGAATGAGTGAGTGAGTGAGTGAGTGAGTAGATTGAGTGATTGAGTGGAATGAGTGAGGTGAGTGAGTGAGTGAGTAGAATGAGTGAGTGAGTGAGTAGATTGAGTGAGTGAGTGGAATGAGTGAGGTGAGTGAGTAGAGTGGTTGAGTGAGTAGAGTGAGTGAGTAGAGTGAGTGAGTAGAGTGAGTGAGTGAGTGAGTGAGTGAGTGAGTGAGTGGAATGAGTGAGTGGAATGAGTAGAGTGGCTGAGTAGAGTGGTTGAGTGAGTAGAATGAGTGAGTGAGTGAGTGAGTGGAGTGAGTAGAATGAATGAGTGAGTGGAGTGAAAAGAGTGAGTGAGTGAGTGAGTGAGTGAGTGAGTAGAGTGAGTGAGTGATTGAGTGGAATGAGTGAGTAGAGTGAGTGAGTGAGTAGAATGAGTGAGTGAGTGAGTGAGTAGATTGAGTGATTGAGTGGAATGAGTGAGGTGAGTGAGTGAGTAGAATGAGTGAGTGAGTGAGTAGATTGAGTGAGTGAGTGGAATGAGTGAGGTGAGTGAGTAGAGTGGTTGAGTGAGTAGAGTGAGTGAGTAGAGTGAGTGAGTAGAGTGAGTGAATAAAATGAATGAATGAGTGAGTTTAAAGAAAATGAATGAGAAAAATATCGCATGGCTAGAAAACGCTCTCAGCCAATCAGATTCGAGAACCAGACAAAACTGTTGTATAGAATCAAATAAAAATATTTACTCCCAATACTTACTACAAAGTATTTACTACAAACCATTGTTGTCATTGTTAACTAAAACTAAAATTGCTTTTTTTATTAATTAAAATAGTTTACAGGAAATAAAAGTATTACAAAAAAAAAAAAAAACATTTAGTTGAAAATAAATCAGATTGAGTACATTAAACAAGCAATTACTATTTCAGTCTTTCTACTTCAAACATTTAATGTTTAATTCGATGTGTAACTTGCCATTTCTTTGTAATTATGTGTGAAATTTACTAGCAATTTCTAAGTGAAAATTGTTTCAAACACCCTTTTTTTTTTTCTTTTTTTTTTTTGTCTAGATGAAAAAGTTAAACTTAAAAACATTAATGAACATTAAAAATGTTGTATTGGTAACTAACTGAAAGTTTAAGTTGAAGAACTAAAACTACTACAACTAA
Organism: Rutilus rutilus; assembly: GCF_951802725.1. Lineage (NCBI taxonomy): Eukaryota > Metazoa > Chordata > Actinopteri > Cypriniformes > Leuciscidae > Rutilus > Rutilus rutilus. Next base: position 38,614,907 of record NC_140222.1, read on the forward strand.
AAGTAAAAGAAAAAGTTTTCTCAGCAATATTTATTTTCAATGTTATACGGTAGGGGGCGCAGTTACGCATCTTATAATGCGTTTAAGTCCATCCCACTGTCTCGTTCACTCGGATGTGCATCATTGCTTACGTTGCACGAGTGCCCACTACTGGTGAACCCTTGTAATGGGTTTAAATGGAATGCACTAATGATAACTTGTGGGTAAATCGAGTGCAAGCACTGCAAGTTGCTGTTGACGTCATAATCATGTTGCATTTTGGTCTATGAACTGAAGTGTACATATGAGTAGACTCGCGAGAGTCTGTTCAAAATAAACTTTCCTCATCCACTTGACGAAGTAGAACGCACTACAAAATGGTGGCAGGGATTCTCCCCAGAGGAAAGGCTTAGGGGAGTTTGAGAGTGTATGTGTAAAAGTGGAGTTAAACAGCCCAGAAAGAGCAGATAGAAGTATTGCTTTCACACAAGTAATCTAACGCGATCATCAAATATTCAAAGCATAGAGATCAAAACTGCCTAACATTGCCGAATGAAAGGTCGAACCCATGAAGAGTTAACGACTGTGAAGCTTTAGGGGTGTTGATGAACGCGATCTACTCTATGATTTGATCGTCGTTCCGGAGCTTGTCTGGAAAAACTGTGTGAAGATTCTTCAAACTTTCTTCTTTCTTTCTTCCATAGATAAAGTACATGCATTTGGGTTTGGAACGACATGAGGGTGAATAAAAAACGAAAGAATTTCAATTCTCTCTGTGAAATATCGACAAACACAAGTGACACGGAAGTACTAGTTGAAGCCGAAAAACTGATGCGCATTGTAAACAAGTACGAAATCAAGCCTTACCTTTTCTGCAGATTGTGCCGTCCCAAAGAAAATGGGAATGAAGGCGAGCCACACGATGCAAGTGGTGTACATGGTAAAGCCGATGGGTTTGGCTTCGTTGAAGTTTTCCGGAACGCCTCGCGTCTTGATGGCATATACCGTACATGTTACCATCAGCAAGATGCTGTATCCTAGAGAGCAAATGATTTGTAGGTCTGTAATGTCACACTTGAGAACCCCTCGGGCCTTGTCGGGGTTTATGGTCTTCTGCTCGTCGTAATCGATTATGGTGTTCGGAGGATCCACTCCGAACCATATGAGGACCCCTAAGAGCTGGAAGGAGATGAGGCTAGACGTGATCGCTAACTGGGACGTCGGGCTGATCAGTTTAGGCGGAGTAACCGACCTCTTCCCTTCCTCGAAGATCCGGTAAATTCGATTGGTCTTAGTGAGCAGAGCGGCGTAGCTGATACACATTCCCAACCCAAGGAAGATTCGTCTAAAGGAGCAAACGGCCACATCCGGTGTGGCGATCATTACAAAGGTGATGATGTAACACAGGAATATCCCGGTCAGCAGAACGTAGCTAAGCTCCCTCCCGGACGCTCTTACGATCGGGGTGTCGTTGTAGCGGATGAACGTCGCCATGACGAAGATGGTGGCGATGATACCGAGCATTGCCAGGAAGACTGGAATGATGGACCAGGGAGAATGCCACTCCAGCTTGACGATCGGGATGGGCTGGCAGGCCGTCCGGTTGGGGTTGGGACGCATGTTGTACGAGCACAGCTTGCAGGACGTCTCGTCGTACTGGTACTGGTAGCCGTCGCAGGGCTCGCAGTGCCAGCAGCACGGCATGCCTTTCACCATCTTCTTGCGTTGACCCATCTTACAGGGCAGACTGCAGACCGAGCTGGGTATTTCCATCTCACCGTTGGGCCACTGCATGTCATCGATCTAAAGAGATGGAGACAAATCAGCATGTTGGTCAATGACATTGTAATTTTTTTTTTTTTTTTTTTTTTTTATAAATGAAATGGATAAATCATATACAATGAATTGAATACACCACTTTAATTATGAGTCTTGAGTTTCTGAATTTTAAATTTATTTATTTTTTGTTTTTTTTGTTTTTTGTTATGACGCGAACATGTCAGGGTGATACATCGGCCCTTATATCATAATAAAAAAGAAAAAAATCCTAATCAAAATTAAATTCTTGAAAAGAAATTCTTATAAAAATAAAAAAAAAGCATAAATATCACAACAACAAAAAAACAACAAAAAAAACAAAAACAAAAAAACACAAAACAATATTAAATACTAAACAAAACACAAATAAATTAAATTAAACAAAACATAACAAAACTAAACAAAACAAAACATAACTAAACAAAAAACAAAAAAACTAAAAACAAAAAAACAAAACAAAACACAAAACAACTAAATTAAAAACCCCAAAAAACTAAAAAAAAACTAAACTAAACTAAACAAACAAACAAACAAACAAACAAACAATAAATAAATAAATAAATAAATAAATAAATAAATAAATCATAATAGACTCATGTCATGACTCTGTGTCAAGATCAAAAAGTCTCTGAAAATATCAGATAATTTGACTGGTAGTGCATTTCAAAGTCATGCAAAGCTCTGTTTTTATTTTTTTAAGACTTTATATTACAATTTCAGAAGAAATACTTTAAGAGCAACATAACCAACATGCCCTTTTTTTGTTTTCTTAACAAGTTAATTATACACACCCATTAAAGGGCGTAAATGCTTTTAAGTGTGATCACAGGGAAGAAAAGAAAACTGCACAATTTTGAGCCTGCTCATTGCTTTCCATCCACTCCCTTATACCTCCTTTAATATGCACTTTGAATTTCATGCCTTTCATTCAAACATTGCTGATTGCAGTGTGATTACCAATGATTTCTTTTAGCCCTTCATGGCAACAATCACCATGGAGACGGGTGCATCTTAATGAAAACAGGCAATAAGAGGGTGGCGAGAGAAATGTGGGAAATGCCGCTTTTTGGAATGCGTGAATAAATCACATAACATAATAAAAGAGCATTAAAAACACTGAGTGAACTTCGCAGTGATTACAGGTTTGGATTCAGTGGAGAAAAATCACTTTCAACAAGAGGCCTGCATGAAAATATAGAATAAAATACACAGGATTAGACAAACAAAGAATTGTTCATTTAAAAGAACAGTTCACCCAAAATTGAATTTGAGGCCAGGTTTTCTTTTAAGGTGGGATCCGGTCCTTTAAGAGCATTCTGTCATCAATTTGCTTATGCTTTATTAAACTATCAATGAATAGTTTGACTGAAAACAACTCTAACACCCAAATTCTGGTATTGATGGCTTTACCAGAGGATAGCCAGGGGAAATTAGCTGCAGAGTAACATCCTATTACACCTGGCTATTATTGGGTTGTGTCTGCTTTCAGGAGCACAGAGCATTTCGCTGTTTCCGTGGGTGTGAATGTCGGACTGACACCTGGAGACGGCGTAATGAAAAGCCACATCAATCCAGATGACGCACTCCGGAGCCGGGCTGATTGGACACGGAGAGCGTTCTGTCGTCCAAACAAAAGCAGAAAGACAGCGCAGTTAATTTAGCCACTGAATCCCATCTAGGGGTCGGGGTGGAGAGGCACGAGGAAGAATGAGAGGACTTTTCTTCTCGTTCATGCTCTCTGAATCTTATTTTAAATTCCTTGCACCATCTTATCTCCTTTCTTGCTGTCGTTGTTTTTTTTAGTTTTTTACTCTCTTGCAACAATGCGGCGATCCTTTATCGGGCATCAGGGTTGGATAGATTCAGAATTTAACTTTTTAATTCATGACAAGTATTTGAATTAAAATGAGAAGAAGAGGAATTTACTAAAGAAATATAAAAAGATTCAGGGGATACACAAAATGGCTGATAGACAGACATATAGACAGATAGATAGATAGATAATTAGATAGAAAGAACGATAGATAGATAGAACGATAGATAGATAGATAGATAGATAGATAGATAGATAGATAGATAGATAGATAGATAGATAGATAGATAGATAGATAGATAGATAGAACAGTAGAACGATGGATGGATGGATGGATGGATGGATGATGGATGGATGGAATGATAGAACAATGCTGGATGGAACGATAGATAGAATGATAGATAGAATGATGGATGGATGGATGGATGGATGGATAGATAGAACGATAGATAGAACGGACAATAGAACGATAGAACGATAGATAGATAGAACGATAGAACGATAGAACGATAGATAGATAGATAGATAGATAGATAGATAGATAGATAGATAGACAGACAGATAGACAGACAGACAGACAGATAGATAGATAGATAGACAGACAGATAGATGCACAGACAAATAGAACGATAGAAAGAAGTATGGATGGATGGATGGATAGATAGAACGATAGAACGATGGATGGATGGATAGATAGAACAATAGAATGATAGAACGATGGATGGATGGATGGATGGATGGATGATGGATGGATGGAACGATAGATAGAATGATAGATAGAATGATGGATGGATGGATGGATGGATAGAACGATAGAACGATAGATAGAACGAACGATCGATAGAACGATAGAACGATAGATAGATAGATAGATAGATAGATAGATAGATAGATAGATAGATAGATAGATAGATAGATAGATGCACAGACAAATAGAACGATAGATAGAAGGATGGATGGATGGATGGATGGATGGATGGATGGATGGATGGAACGATGGATGGATGAATGGATATTACCGAAAAATTGTAAGTGTGTGTTTTTTAACACTAATTACAGTGTCACAGTTAGCTTAGCAACATGCTAAGATCAAAATCTACCAACATCGTTCACTTATAAGGTTCCATGACTGAACGGATGATGCCTTAGAAGGCTTACTTCAGAATCTTAATAAAAACTACCACCTAAAAACTTAATTTCACGACTCTACATCATGTTTGTTACCAAAATGAATTTTCAATTTAAGAAGTCCAATTCCAAATGTCCCTCAACCCTGGCACACAAACACGTGCGCAAAGATTACGCAAAAATATCCGCATTTCGATGAGCCTAAAAATCGTGCTATTCCCATTAGCTCCATTACAAAAGCTAGCATGATATCAGATGGCTAAAGCATGACACGTACATGCAAAGATGAAAAACGCATACATCCACACCCTCATGAGATCAGCTTGCCAGGAGCAACAGTCAGAGCAGAATCAATTATTTACCCAGAACACCAAATATCTCTCTGATAGAACAGAGACAACAGAGACAGCAGTGCTGCTCTAAATTATTGAAGCGTTCGCTCAGATGATGTCACTATCGGGAAAGCAACCTGAGAATTCCTCCCCTACGTTCCCATAACACACATTCCTCTGAGCCAGGGTTTTCGTAAACTAAATCTAATGATTTCAAACTCGTCTTAAACCAAATCTGAATTAATGCCAAGTAAACCAACTGAAGCTAGTGATGAAGCTAGCTAATCGAAGAAAGCGGTTTGGAAACAATGCTTGTTGCTGAATGATTTCAGAAATACAGTTTCTACAAGTGTTATGCGTCAAAAGTGTGGCTTTAACTGATCTCAAGTCAATTGTTGTAACAAAATAAGGCATTTATCTCTTTCCCCGCCAGCGTTAAAAAAATAAAATTGCCAGCTACTACCAGTATTTTTGATAATTTTCACAAAATCGCCCCCAGAATATTTTATTATGAATATCCGAACAATCAATATATCAAAAGAAAGAACATACCCTCTGCTTAAAAATAAAATAAAATAAAAACATCAAACATTTTATTCCATCTTAATGCATTATTTTTTTTATCAACACTTGAATGTGGTACGTTTTGTAAAAAAAAAAAAAAAACACCCCTAAAGCTTCACAGTTCTAGAGCTAGAGATCCACATTTCATTCAGTAACATTAGGCAGATTTGATTTATATGCGGTTTAATGTTGATGATCGCGTTATTTTACATATTAGTCTGCTTACATATGTTATCGGTTGTTTTTGCTTCTTCCACGCCTGTGTTTTGATCAGGAGATTCAGTACTCTTGCAGAATATGTGTAATAGCGCCCCCTACAGTATAACAGTGAAAACACGGAATCCGGAATATTCTGTCACTGTCTGGGAAAAAGTTAAAAACTGGTTGAGATTTAAGGTTATTGTAGATTGTCTGTAGATAAAAATAAATAAATAAATAAAAAAGACAACAATTGTGACAAAAATGTATTTCACCAGCAAACGTCCTGAGTGTGCATTGTCAAAACACGCTTCCGCGCTTCGTAAAAGTGAATCATTTTGCGAAACATTCGGTTCAATTGATTTAATGTTTCAAAAGAGAGAAAACAAATCTGTTGGAATAATCTGACCGACTGACTGTGCGAAAAGCCATCCAACCAGAAGGTGGCGATATGCCGTTAACACACAGTAAGAAAAAAATCAGTACAAAAACAGAAAATATACTAGTCATTTTCTGCCAGGACATTATCCAATAAGTATATAGACATTTAATTTAACCCTAAAACATGACACAATGCAAAATATGCGTAAATAACCAGTGAAAAATCAATCGTAATCCGAATGTACAACATTCATCAAGCTGTTGTTGTAGTTGTCATGTGACTTATGGCGTCGGTTGCATTTCACAAATCCTCTCCCGTGGCCTAATCAGTTCAGCACTTATTTCTCGCTGGAAATAGTAGGTATTTTCCAGGTTTTTTTCAGCTATTGAATTCCGACATACTGTTTTTCATCTACTTTGTATTAGGGAAGGTTACAATTTCAGATGCAGCCTATATGTTGCCCCAAGTCTTGCCCCACCTTAGAAAACAGTAAAGGTCGCACCTGGAAACTGTCCAGACTGCAGGGAAGTGTGAAACTAACTAAAAGTAAACTGAAATGTACATTTGAAAGTAGTTAAAAACCAATTTGAAAGTACAACAATAAAAAGTTCACAGCTGAAAAGCTTTGAGCCATCACGCTAGCAGGCTAACAGGTAGGAGTTGTTGTTTTCTGTACTGAAAGGCGTAGCATTATCATTAAAGCTGTTTTCCAGTCAAACAACCTGAATCAAAGCAGAACTAGGAATACATTACAACCCTCAACCCGAGTTCGAAGCACTTTTCAAACCTGAGCTTCCAGCTTCCTCTGACAACCGGTAATTTATTTTTCCGCTAGCTTGAGTTCTTTAATCTGGGCCTCCTTTCTTGTTCAAGAAAAGGTCAAAAACAAAGTTACAAGTGAACAAGCCAAAGTCCCCACACTTGATTTGCAGAGCTACAGTTCTATTTAAAGAGCAATCTCTACCTCTGGGCGAATCAGATCTTGTATCATCTGCTATCATTGCTTCCAGTCGGCCGAACATTGGGGGGTTGGTGGCTAGCAGGCACTCATGAAGGAAGGCCATTAGGAGTCATTGGGAAAATGTCGGCTGAGAGATTGAGAAACTCAAACTAACTACAGCAGAACTGACACTGGTACAACAGAAGTCAATTACTTGTCCCTCAGCGACAGATTGCCTCCGCTTTTTCCAAGCATACACACCATGAGGTTCCCAGATTTGACTGATTAGCTGTCTCGCTACACATTTTAAATGTAAACTACTTAGAAAGTACACAAGATGATGATAAAAAATAAAAAAAAAACTTGCCAGGCTGCAATCCAGGCAGGAACAGACTGACAAGTGTTTTTTTGTTTTTTTGTCCCTGAACCAATTTAGTTCAAGCATTTGTCGACTACTGTAACTTTCTGAGTTAGTTTAAAGTGAGCACAGTCACATTTCTGCAGGTTTGAAGTTTCCAGTTTCTGGCGTTGAAAGAAAAGTGACTGTTTATAAACAGGTTTTCTGTTTATAAACACTCCCCCCATCTTTCATTGGTCAGACCAACAGATAGCCACGCCCACAGCTCACCTTATTGGTTGAGCCGCTGTTGCTATGCTGGCCTGGTTGGACCTCTCAAACAAACAACGTTTTGTGGCAGTGTTAACACTCTGGGGGGATTAACTGACAAATGTGAGTATTTTGAATGTGAGAAAGTATTTTAATATCAAGAAATTATATACATTAGCTTTAAAGTCCCCCTGTGGTGAAAAAAAAATGTTGTTTTTATGTCTATGTGGTGTTTTTAATATGCTTTAATACAAACCATGTGTAAATTCACAAGTCGACAGCATTGCTGAGTATTTTCTCCTTAAACCTGCAGTGAATCAAAGACAGTCTCGAAAACACGGTTTGAAATCGCTGGTGATTCTGACGTCACCCTGTAACCAATCAGGTCGACGAGTGATCGTCAACTAGTGGATCTCTGAGCTGAGTGAGTGAGTGGAGGCGGGGCTCATTTGCATATTCTAAATGAGGCAAGGGTTTAGAGTTACATTCAAGCTATTTTAAGACATGAAGTTTTAAATATGTAATTTTGGTGAGTTTTAAAGCATAAAATTATTGACTATATGGGGACTTTAAGAATGATGGCATCAGAGATGAAGAAAGAAGGTAACTAACACTTTTACAAAGTGACAATACACAATAATACGAAGACGACATGAATGTATTTAGCAGAGCTGACGACTAATTCATATTAATGCTTCATTTTATTCGATTGACAGCCCTGGATTGGCTAAAATACTGAACTGAATGTGTCTCTTTACACATCTCACTCGCACTAAATATGCTGCAAAACATAATTAAATACACCTGACTTAGATTAACCTTGTTTACAGTCATCATATGCTATAGGCCTATTACTATACCACACTGCTACAATTCTGAGGCTAATGAACCGGAACGATTTATTCTATTTATTCTAATAGGGCATCGTCACCCAGCAAGTCAAACAACTATCTTTATTTCAGTCTTTTTATTAAAGAAATACTTCACGCTGAAATTAAATAATTCTGTCATCATTTTACTCACCCCGAAGTCATTCCAGTTCATGGGAGTTTATGAGAGATGTACTGTAGCTACTGTAGCAATGCTCCATTCATGAATAAACTGTTTTTTTTGAGTCCCAGTTCATAAAAGCAATCTGAATAATTCATTCAAGAATCTGACTGATCCTGTTCTCGACTCAATCTTGTCGTAGCAGTTCACCGCCGACGGCAGAGAAAGATTATCAGTTAATAATCACTTACATTTCAGTCTTTTCCCTCACAGAAAACTGTTGGGACTTGGGATATAGCGCATAATGAGTCATATTAACTATTTTTTATCATACTTTAATGACTCTTTATGTCCTTTGATAGCTTATATGCACTGCCGTTTAAAAGTTTGGGATCGGTACGGTTTTTAATGTTTTTAAAAGAAGTCTCTGCATAACAACAACAACAACAACAACAACAACAAAAAAAACAGTAAAATTGTGAAATATTATTATAATTTAAAACAGCTGTTTTCTATGGGAATATATAGTAAAGTATAATTTATTCCTGTGGTTAAAGCTGAATTTTCAGCATCATTACTCCAGTCTTCAGTGTCACATGATCCTTCAGAAATAATTTTAATATGCTGATTTGATACTCAAGAAACATTTCTCATTATTATCAATGTTGAAAACAGTTATTTACATTTTTATTTAAGGATTCTTTGATGAATAGAAAGTTCAAAAGAACAGCATTCATCGGAAATAGAAAGCTTTTGTAACATTGCCGTTCAAAAGTTTGTGGTCAGTAAGAATTTTATTTTATTTTTTGGGGAAAGAAATAAAAGAATCATCAAGGATGAATTAAATTGATCAAAAGTTACAGTAAATACATTTATAATGTTACAAAATATTATATTTTATATAATATAAATGCTGTTCTTTTTAACTTTCTATTCATAAAAGAATCCTGAAAAAAAATTTGTCCACAACTGTTTTCAACATTGATAATAATTTGATATATATATATATATATATAATTTTTTTTTTTTTTTTTTTTTTTTTTTTTATCAAATAAATGCAGCTTTGGTGAGCAGAAGAGACTTATTTTAAAGATTACAAATCTTACCAATCAAAAACTTTTGAACGGCAGTGTAAATTTTTTTCAATACTCAAAGGCGAAAAGTGGTAAAAAAAACAACAACAACACGCTGACAACAACATGATCAGTTCTTAATATTTAATTGGTTCTCTCTTGTTTTTGCATGTTCATAATTTCTTTATATGACACACTGGCCAAAAATGATGTCTGCACTATTTGTCACGTTTCATTGCGTTATCACAAGTCATTCAGGTTCAGAACGAGTACATGACATAAACTACACTATTTCTACATCCAAAACCACATTTCCCCCAAAAATCACCAGCAGCACGTGAGAAATGAACACTGAAAAAGTGTTTGCTAGTAAATTTCACAATTTATGAAAATGGCAAATAACGCATTGAATTAAACATGAAACAAACTGTATTCTGCGAACCTACAGAGAAACTCAATTGCATCCTAAAGTCAGGCTGTGTGTGACATTTAAAACTGCGTTGTTTTGTCCCATGGCTGCTGTTCTGTTTCTCAAATTCTGGGGTTTTCACGCTCCACCGGATCACTCGGTTCATGCCCCGGCGTGCTGGGAGTGCCGAGGCCGAACGGAAAGCCGGTCCGGAGTGTATTTAGCAATGCAGAGAGGAGGTGAAGATGGCCCTCATTATTCCCAGAGCCTTCTTCTCTTATCGGGCCCAGCCAGGCCTTTTCTTCCCCTTCCCTTGCATTTAAATTGTGAGTCAAGCACAATTGTCAATAAATCATGGTGGTGGGCAGGCCAGCGTCATAGGTGGGGTGACAGCTTAAATAACGTTAGCCTGAGGGGAAAGAAAGAGCTAGTGTTTGCCCGGCGGAGAACATCCCGCAAAGTAGACAGGTGGATAATATTATTAAATGTATCCATGCAACCTTGACCGGGGACTCACAATAGACTTCCCAATGGCTACACAGTAAGACATAATGTTTTTGCATTACATATTAACAACATTTTTATATTTGATGAAGAAAACGTAAGTGGTTTTTGTCTGTGAATGGCTCTTTTTCAGTGTAAGCTAATGTTTTTTTTACCATGAAGAAAAAAAGTTACATTTTTCTTGCACTTTGAATACATGAGTGTACACACGCACAGTAAAAAAAAGTATTTTCTACAAATATGATGAATTATTCATTTGTAAATATTTGTAAGTGTTTATGGGGGTTCGTACCATATAACTTTTTACAACATGTAAAAAAAAAAAAAAAACATATATGATTTTGACACACTCACAATTTACATTTTTTATCAGAATTTTGCGATATAAACTCAAAATTGTGAGAAAAAGGTCAGAATTTTGAGATATAGGCCTAATCTTCGGAATTGCGAGAAAAAAATGTTGGAATTTTGAGATGCCGCAAGAAAAAAAGTCGGAATTGTGGAATATATATAATAAAAAAAATTGAATGTCGCCTTGTCAACTAACTGAAATAAGTTGAAGTACTAAAAAAACAAAACAAAAAAAAACATATAGAATTATTTTAATAAAAAATGAGAAAAGCCCATGACAAAATTACTAAAATGTAAATTAAAATTAAAATGAAAACATAAAAATAAAAGGTAATTCTAAATAGTAATACATACTATAATAGTATATATATTTTTTCACCAAATATTTTAACTTTTTTTTTATCGCTGCAAATTTTAGGCGAATAAGAATAAAAACAATAACAAACCTTGCTCATGCAATACTCACCACCACATTACAAAGGTGATATGGGCGATTGCCACAGTGTTGCAATGCATTTTCTAAGGTGTTTACAGTAGTTTTAACTGTGTTGCCATGCGGTTGCTAGGGCATTCCGGTCTCTAGATATGGCAGGCATCCTTTTCTGTGAGTCTGTGGGATTTCTTTGTCGAATTAAGCCAATTTGAATTATCATTCATGTCAGTAACACAAACTATTCTAGCTCCAAACAAACCCATACAGATATTGTGTGTAGTAAATCACACAAGGGAGGTTTCAGAGTTTTCCGCAAGGTGCCAAGCAGTCTCTCTAGTTGCTTAGAAACCAGGAATTAAAGCTCTCTCTCTCTCTCTCTCTCTCGCTTTCTTTCTCATACACAGCATGCAGAAATGCGTCCACTGCGGCACATCTGTGGTCAAGGTTTTAAACTTTGACTCTGTACCTTTGTGACAACCTTCGGGGCTCGTCTATTTACTACACAAGCTGGACTAAGCGTAGTTAGCATTGCGCTAACGTTCGCCTTCCTTCCATCACATCTGCAATGAAGGGGCAATAATAATTAGCTTGATATCTGCTCCCCACCCAAAGCAATTTTTCCACCAGGCTTCATGACGCATGGTTCGTAATTTGGACTTTGGGGGCCACCATACTCTGTCCTGTTACTCGTGGCGATCCTAATGAGATTAACGGCCCTGTTGCTATGGATACTGGACGAGATCTAACTCTTTAGCCTTCGGTCTTGGTTAGTTTCTTAATTTCTTCATCAGCTCACCTCCTCCTCAACACACTCATAGAGCGAGAAACGGGATGCAGATTCGTTCAAGTGTGGGAAGCCGTGTCACAATGCTAATTACGTTACCCTAGTAGCGCTAATGAGAGGCGTGGCAATACTCTATTTCTTTTCCATCCAAACGTTGTCGTTATGAGTTTGCAAAACTGTCCGCCGCGGTAATTGTCCCTGGCTTGTGTCACACGGTGCTTACTTTACCAACACTGCCTTCTTGTCAGCTGGCAACACACATGTGATCTGACACCTCGCATACGCTTCAGAGCTTCCTCGTTCAAGTGTTTGCTACGCTAATTAACTAGCGTGGAGGAAGACCCCTCTTTTTAGCAGGTCCCTCGACACACGGGTGCCACTGCATAAATCTGCGGAGCGCATTATTAGCGCAACATGGCGTGATTGAAGGGCCGTGATTATGGAAATGTATTATGTGATAGTTTCTTCATGAATCTAGTCTGTTCTTTTGCTTAATGGATCCAGGTCTGAAAGAGGAATTAGCATATTTCATCCATTCTCGGCTCATACTGTTTTGGGTTTTGAATGCTGGAGGCCATGTCTAAAGTGACAGACGTTCATTGGCCTCGATCTTGCTAGGGGGCTGCAGTTGTTGTTAGACAATGAACGCTAAAGCGAATTTAACAGACTGATATTTCATTCAACAAGAACAAGAACATCCACGGCGCAATCGACAACAAAAGAAAAATCTTTTAAAAATATAGTTTAAAAAGGCATTTGGCAAGTTCTTTGGAAATATGAGCGACACTTCACACTCTACATTAGGGTCCACTTCTATTAACTACGACTTTTGCCTCAATAAACTCCTAATTACTGCTTATTAATAGTTATTAAGTTGTTAAGTTTAGGTATTGGGTGGATTTGGGGATGTAGAATAAGGTCATGCAGAATAAGGCATTAATATCTGGTTTATAAGTACTAATAAACAGCCAATCCCAGTATATGTATACTAATAATGATAAGTGAAACCTAAACTAGTGTTACCAAGTTTTTAATATTAAACTTTTCATATTTTTCATTTAAATGTCATGCGGTGCAACCAAAGACTTATTAAATAATACATAATTATATAGGTAAAAAGAAAAATGACGTTTTACAAACATAAATCATTGATGTTTTGAAAAGAAAAGTTTATATTTGAATCAAAAGTTTTAATTTAATGTCATGTGGTGTAACCAAGTAATGAGTAATTATTAAATTATTAAAAAGGTAAAAACTGTTTTACAAACATACATTATGGATTTTTTTTTTTTTTTTTTATGGAACGTGTAAAGCATTACAAGTAACGTGCGTTACATAATCAGATTACTTTTTAATGTAACAAGTAAAGCATTACAAGTAACATGCGTTACATAATCAGATTACTTTTTTGGACGTACCTAGTAAAGCATTTCAAGTAGTGCACATTACGTTATCAGATTACTTTTGTGATGTAACTGCAGATTACATTCTAATAACCCAAATACATTTATTTACAGCCAAAAAAGTTACTAGAGACGAAGTATTTTCAAGAACAACAGTCACAGTAATAGTATGAATTGTAGCTGAAATATAACTGCATGATGTCCAATTTAGTGGACTATAATCAATCTAAAATCAATACATGAAATGATATGATAACAATGATATGACTCCTTAGATGTTACTTGATGTTACAATATGTTTTAAGCTAAATAACTGTATAAGCTTTTTGAATAGCCGTCCACTATAGTGACCTCAGTGTGTGAAATGGTTAAATACATGATCATCATAGAGCCTAGTTAATATTAAATCGCAGCATTATGCAGTCAAATATGTTTGTACTGTATATACTAAATGGTATAATTGACTGATTTAAATGTATTTGCTAATTGGCGTATAATAAGAAGGATAATGCACGGATAGGATAATGCAATGCCTTTCGTGTCCACGTCAGAGTCCAGATCGCTCTGGCAGGGTTTAATCTGAGTTAATGACCAACTGACTTAGATGACATTAACTATTAGACAGGGGGTGGGGGGAGGGGGTCTTGGACGTGATCGTAGAAGATATCCAGTGTGACTCATAACCCAATAAAGTGCAACCATAATCCCTCAAGTGACAGAAGACGCATTGGCTCTATCCCCGAGACAGACATAATTAGCTCGACGTCTATAGGCTCCATTCGCCCAGACTAATCAAAGTTTGAAACTCCGGGGAAGTGCATAATTATACCCTGTTGGTATTAGGGAAAGTATCCAATGATAAGCTAATTAAAAATGAAGAATGGCTGAGCGGTTTTGTTTTCAAACAATGCTCCTTTATATGTCACGCTTGATGTTCAATTTGTGTAAATACCTTCCATTAATTTAGTGTGAACTGAATGAAGTCAACCGAGCCTTTGTTTCCCATGTTTTCATCGTGGATTGCCGGCCCTCATTCAGTTTATTGTAAGGAAGGTTGGAAATATGCCCATTTGCAGCTTATTTCTGCACTCTCTGACTCATCTGTCATGTTACACCAATAACCATAAAGAATAAGGTGTGTGCCAATCTGCAGGTAAGTGCATTGACATAAAAAAAAAAAAAAAACAGAAGCATCTCAGCTTCCTGTTTTAAAATTCAGAGCTTTTTGCGAAAATGCAAATCCTAAGCAAATCAAGATTGCGTAATGTCATTAAATATTAATACTTCTGCAGCAAGCATAAAACACATTAGAGCTCTTTTCCACAGCACATCCTGATGAAATTCAATAATAACCAACTCCTCCATAATCCAGCGCCTTTTCTGGGAATGGATTCAAACTCTAGCTTTTATCGCAAGCCCACTAAGGAAGAAGGATAAACCCAACAACCCGCTGTTGTCTCCTGCTAGCATTCCGATAAGAGTCAGTAGGTGTGCATTCGGTATCAGCGTTCCCAGTACAGCTCATTGCAACATGACCTTTCATGGCCGTCTGTGCCCAGAGAGTGAGGAAAAACCATTACTTGATGCTTTCTGAGACGCCGCCAAAAGCAGGGACGCTTTCGTCGTGAGAAGAAAGTGAGGAAAGACAAAGAATCCCTGCAGCTTTGGCCTTGCGGCTCCATTAGCGGGCCTTCCTCTTCAATGCTCTCGGTGGGGAGAACCGGGAATGAGGCGTAAATGACATTTGCTTTGGGAGCTGTAGGCGATCCTTGGAGAAGGATCCTCATCTGCGACTCAGTGGAGTTATTGTTGCGCTAACAAACCTCAGTACTCAAGGGGGCGACAGTGTTAACTTCAAATGTTGTTTAACCAAATGAAAACACGTAAAAACACACATAAACAACAAGATTTTCTTCAAACTGTTGCTATCCACCTTAACGATAGAGGAAACTGACCACAGAAGCAGACGGTTTATGCTAACGGCTATGATGGCATTCCTTGCTGCAACGCTAAGAACGCAATTAGCACAACATTTCCACCCATTAGCGAATTTTAAAAACATTGATCGATAATTTAGACTGTTTTCTATGGAAGTTTGTTTCCGCCACAGAATGACAAACAAAAAAGGTAATTGCAAATTTTTATCGCACAATTCTGTCTTTTATCTCAGAATTGCGTGATATAAAGTTGCAATCGTGAGTTATAAAGTCAGAATTGCGTGATATAAAGTCGCAATTGCGAAAAATTAACTTTTTTTCTCAGAATTGCATGTTTATATTTCGCAATTCTGACTTTATAACACGCAATTGGGAGATATAAAGTCAGAATTCTGTGATATAAAGTCGCAATTGCGAAAAATAAACGTTTTTTCTCAGAATTGCATGTTTATATTTCGCAATTCTGACTTTATAACACGCAATTGGGAGATATAAAGTCAGAATTCTGTGATATAAAGTCGCAATTGGAAAAATAAACGTTTTTTCTCAGAATTGCATGTTTATATTTCGCAATTCTGACTTTATAACACGCAATTGCGACTTTATATCACTCAATTCTGATGCAATTCTAAGAAATAAAGTCAGAATTGCGAGATGTAGACTCGTATTTGTGAGATAAAAAGTCGCAATTATCCTTAAAATAGTTTTATTCTGTGGCGGAAACAATCTTACATAGTTTTCGGTCACTTTGTCATAAAATAAAATAATAATCCATCTTGATTATTCTTGACTATTTAGAAACATTCCCACAATATTACATGCTAACAGCTAAAACATGCTAATCTGACATTTCTTCACCTTCCAAGCACACAATAAAATGTTGTGAAAGAGACACAGCGCTTGATAAGACTAAAATAAAAACATAGAAGTTCTTGTTGCATTAAAAATAGCTCAAAATTGCGTCCTGACATTTCGTAACGCAACGACGAGTCAAATAAAGCTTTCACATACTTGAGTAGTGTTTAAAATAATAATCAAATATTATAAAAAATACAATTTACTATTATCCCAGAATGCATCTCGCACCAACCAGCGAGTGTCAATGACGGAGGAGAAAACCCACATCATTTTCAAAATACTACTGTTAGTGTGAACGAAATGTAGTTTTAAGAGTTTTTCAGGCGAAAATATATTTGTTTAAAGCTCAAATTTGAAGATTATTTATAAAGATAGGATTTATAAAGATAAAATTATAGGCAAATTTGAAAATTTGCAATGCTAAGAACGCAATTAGCACAACATTTCCACCCATTAGCGAATTTTAAAAACATTGATCAATAATTTAGAGTGTTTTCTATGGAAGCTTGTTTCCGCCACAGAATGAAAAATAAAAAAGGTAATTGCGAATTTTTTTCGCACAATTCTGTCTTTTATCTCAGAATTGCGTGATATAAAGTTGTAATCACGAGTTATAAAGTCAGAATTGTGTGATATAAAGTTGTAATCGCGAGTTATAAAGTCAGAATTGCGTGATATAAAGTTGTAATCGCGAGTTATAAAGTCAGAATTGCGTGATATAAAGTTGTAATCGCGAGTTATAAAGTCAGAATTGCGTGATATAAAGTTGTAATCGCGAGTTATAAAGTCAGAATTGCGTGATATAAAGGCGCAATTGCGAGAAATAAACTTGAAATTCTGACTTTTTTCTCAGAACTGCATGTTTATATTTCGCAATTCTGACTTTATAAAGTCGCAATTGCGAAAAATAAAGTTTTTTTATCAGAACTGCATGTTTATATTTCGCAATTCTGACTTTATGACACGCAATTGCGACTTTATATCACTCAATTCTGATGTTATATCTCACAATTCTAAGAAATAAAGTCAGACATGCGAGATGTAGACTCGAAATTGTGAGATAAAAAGTCGCAATTTGTTGTGAAAGATGACACAGCGCTTAATAAGACTAAAATAAAAACATAGAAGTTCTTGTTGCATTAAAAATAGCTAAAAATTGCGTTCTGACATTTCGTAACGCAACGACGAGTCAAATAAAGCTTTCACGTACTTGAGTAGTGTTTAAAATAATAATCAAATATTATAAAAAAATCCATTTACTATTATGGCATGAATGTATCCCAGAATGCATCTCGCACCAACCAGCGAGCGTCAATGAAGGAGGAGAAAACCCACATCATTTTCAAAATACTACTGTATCAGGCTAAAATGTATTTGTTTAAAGCTCAAATCTGAAGTTTATTTATAAAGATAGGATTTATAAAGATACAATTATAGGCAAATTTGAAACCGACTGCATTTATTCTATGATTTGTGTGCGATCAGAAGGTTGTTGAGGAAAGCAGTGATGTTTCCTTCGTAAGACGACGGCGGGTAAAGACACCAATTTTTGTGTCCGCGGGATTCTCTCGCCGTTCCCTGGATTTCCCCAGTGCGAAGGGCCCAGGACGGGGGGGTTGAGGCGCAAATGACATTTTGCTGCGGGAGCCGTAGGCGATCTTTGAAGACGACTGAGTCAGACTCCTTTTCTGTGACTCAACAGAGGCCTGAAGATGTGAATCACAAGTAGACAGCATTCGCACTCTCACTTTCTCCGTTCTTCTCTCCTCTAATAATACAGATTTTCACAGGCTGCGCATAAAAAAGGATTCCCACAACGCAAGACAAATCCATTTACAGCGTCATTGAGGCCAAGCGAGAGCACAGTCTGACAAACATTAAGTATGTATTCAAATAAAATAAAATAAAATAAAATAAAATAAAATAAAATAAAATAAAATAAAATAAAATAAAATAAAATAAAATAAAATAAAATAAAATAAAATAAAATAAAATACCATTTAGTTTTATGGCACACTATAAAACACATACACAAAGCTAGTGAGACCGGAAGAAACCCCTCATTAATATCAATATATTAAAAAAGAAAAGAAAAAGAGA
>NC_140222.1:38636009-38853509 GCF_951802725.1 Rutilus rutilus
TCTGTCTATCTGTCTGTCTGCCTGTCTGTCTATCTATTGTCTATCTGTCTGTCTGTCTCTCTGTCTATCTATCTGTCTGTCTGTCTGTCTGTCTATATATCTGTTTGTCTGTCTATCTGTCTGTCTATCTGTCTGTCTATCTATCTGTCTGTATGTCTGTCTGTCTGTCTGTCTGTCTGTCTGTCTATCTAACTGTCTGTCTGTCCTTCTGTCTGTCTATCTGTCTGTCTGTCTGTCTATCTATCGTCTGTCTGTGTCTATCTATCATCTGTCTGTCTGTCTCTGTCTATCTATATATCTGTCTGTCTGTCTCTGTCTATCTATCTATCTGTCTGTCTGTCTGTCTGTCTGTCTATCTTTCGTCCGTCCGTCCGTCCGTCCGTCTGTCTGTCTGTGTCTATCTATCATCTGTCTGTCTGTCTGTCTATCTATCTATCTGTCTGTCTGTCTGTCTGTCTATCTTTCGTCCGTCCGTCCGTCCGTCCGTCCGTCTGTCTGTCTTCTCTGTCTATATATCTGTCTGTCTGTCTGTCTATCTATCTGTCTGTCTGTCTGTCTGTCTATCTATCTAACTGTCTGTCTATCTATCTATCGTCTGTCTGTCTGTCGTCTGTCTGTCTATCTGTCTGTCTGTCTCTCTGTCTATATATCTGTCTGTCTGTCTGTCTATCTGTCTGTCTGTCTCTCTGTCTGTCTGTCTGTCTGTCTGTCTCTCTGTCTATATATCTGTCTGTCTGTCTATCTGTCTGTCTATCTAACTGTCTGTCTGTCTGTCTATCTATCTGTCTGTCCGTCTGTCCGTCTGTCCGTCTGTCCGTCTGTCTGTCTATTCTTGCGCCACTCCTGTTCAACCTGTATATGCTCCCAATGAGCCAAATAATGAGAAAGAACCAAATTGCTTACCACAGCTATGCAGACGACACACAGCTCTACTTAGCCCTATCGCCTAACGATTACAGCCCCATTGACTCCCTGTGCCAATGCATTGATGAAGTCAACAGTTGGATGTGTCAAAACTTTCTTCAGTTAAACAAAGACAAAACTGAAGTCATTGCGTTATGAAACAAAGATGAAGTTCTCAAGGTGAACGCATACCTTCACTCTAGGGGTCAAACAACCAATAATCAAGTCAGGAATCTTGGTGTGACACTAGAGTCAGACCTTAGTTTCAGTAGTCATGTCAAAGCAATAACTAAATCAGCATACTATCATCTGAAAAATATTGCAAGAATTAGATGCTTTGTTTCCAGACAAGACTTAGAGAAACTTGTTCATGCTTTCATCACCAGCAGGGTGGATTATTGTAATGGACTCCTCACTGGCCTTCCCAAAAAGACCATAAGACAGTTGCAGCTCATACAGAACGCTGCCGCCAGGATTCTGAGCAGAACCAGAAAATATGAACATATCACACCAGTCCTCAGGTCTTTACACTGGCTCCCAGTTAGATTCAGGATTGATTTTAAAGTATTATTACTGGTATATAAATCATTCAATGGCCTAGGACCTCAATACATTGCAGATATGCTCACTGAATATAAACCCAACAGATCACTCAGATCACTAGGATCATATCAGCTAGAAATACCAAGGGTTCACTCTAAGCATGGCGAGTCCGCTTTTAGCTATTATGCTGGAACCAGCTTCCAGAGGAGATCAGATGTGCTCCTACAGTAATCACATTCAAATCCAGACTCAAAACACATCTGTTTAGCTATGCATTTACTGAATGAGCACTGTGCCGCTGTTCGTCCGACTGTACTGTACTGTATTTTATTTTATTTTTCTAAACTGTTTTAATTATTCTTATTTCTTTTTATTATTTTAATTTCTTCTATGTAAAGCACTTTGAATTGCCATTGTGTATGAAATGTGCTATATAAATAAACTTGCCTTGCCTTGCCTATCTATCGTCTGTCTGTCTATCTGTCTATCTGTTTATCTGTCTGTCCGTCCGTCCGTCTGTCTGCGGAGGTTATGCTCTGCAATGTAATTTTTTTTTTTTTTTTTTTATTATTCTGCATGTTAATTGCACCACTTGACTTGGTTGGTCACATGACTTTAATTTAGTAGACAACAGTATTTCCTGCCCCCCTGAAGACAGAAATACAAAAGATCGACTGTTGCGTTACACTGAGTGACATGGGCGGACACAAAAACGTTCTAGTTTACTTGAGTTCTTTCATTATCCAGTCACTTCAGCATCGCCCGCCGCCTTTCAGGTTTATGTTGTTTGTTCGAGTTGCTGTTAAAAGGGCATCATGGGAAGAAGGAAGAAATATCTTATTCTACTAATAGACGTTGGGGAGAATGAAGATGCTGAAAACTGCAGGAGCTAAATAACACCGACACGCTAGCAACACTTAAGAGCGGATGAGGGCCTGAAAAACCAGCTGAATGCAACAAATAACAGCTTTCAATGATGGATGCTTTTATGTACCAGGTGTCGAGTTTTATCATTTATGTTTCATTTTCACCTCACGCATGTCCCAGTTACGTCACATCACCGCAGTGCATTCTCCCAAACTTCTAAGCTACTCAATATTATACAGTAATTGCACTGTAGATTAGATTTGGACAAGACCTTCATAAGTATATTAATTATTAGTATGCGAGGAGCCTCTGAATCTTTTTTTAATGTTTTCATTGGAGGAACCCTTTGAAAAAATGCCAGAAGCGTCATTCGCCAAACTTCAAGCAGTATGTTCTCTTTCTTTTTTATTTAATTTCCATCTTTCATCCTTTCATCACAAGAGTTAACATGCCTAAATAACCAGCAGACATAAATAGGGCTGCATCATTTCATCAATAAGAACAGTTCCTAGATAAACAAGTAGCAGTGTGACATACTCTTCCATCGATATTGAATTAAATCAAAGACTTTAGATATATAAAGACTGTGTGTTTGTATCACTATGAATGGAAGAAAGTGCAATGCGCAAAATGGTGGAATAAGTCCCGCCTTCTAAATAAACGAATCTGAAAAATGCCGTTTTTGGCCATAAGCGTTTAGAAACAAAATGTATGTGACCAGCTTTGGAGAATTTTATGTTTCCCTATTCAAAGAGATTGAAGCTGTACTTGCGTTACAATTTTTTTTAAAGATGGCTGCCGAGTGAAATGACTTGCCTGAAAGGGACTTTTATTATGTCTTCTTTAATGTATTTTCATATGTGGCAAACTGCTTAAACTGGCTATATTTATATAGTTCATATATTGTTTGAATTAGATCAATTAATCATAACCTGCGTGTCTCAATGTACAATTTTAAAGCAAAACCTTCTTATGAATGTACAATTTCATAGATTTACAAAGGTTTATGATTCCTCTGTCAGTACAAATGACATATTCATATTTGTATGAAATGCAAATGACACTTTTAATAAAAGTAATTAGCAAAATTTGGATTAAGGAATTCATTATTATGAACAAAATAAGGAGTTTAAAGCTGAAATTGTGTAAAGTGTAGCGGCATAAATGTTAATGTAATATTATTTATGATAAATCGATAAATTCGATATTCCATGATGATTCATGTTCTTACTGTCAAGTCAACAGTTGAACATTGCATTTCACAATAAAAGAAGTCATGCATGAATATACATTCTGCATATGTATTTGAATTATATATGTATGCCAGAGGGAATGTTTTCTTGTTGTGTAGGCAATGGTCATAAATTATAAACAATGTACAAGTATTACTGTGCTACTGTAAACAATATCAAAAACAATGGAAGCAAAGGTACCAAACTGCCATTTTGCTTTTTTGTGTGTGTGTGAGCAAATGTTTTATCAACAATCAAATTTGGGTGAAAATGTGTGAACTGAAATATGTATTAAAAATATGAAATATAAATGCAATGATACAGTGTGTGTGTGTGTGTGCGTAGCTTTGATGCAATAGTATTGCAAGATGTTTTTTTTTTGTTCTTTTCAGGTCATAAAATGAAATGGATACTCATAAGACTTTTCAGTGATAGTAAACATTTGATTAAATGCTTGTTATCAAGATAAGCTCATATGTTGTTTGGCATTGTTGTGCAAACTATAAATATTAAGATGTTTTACAAAAATATAAGTATTTATACAAAACAATCAACATTGACAGCTTGGAAAACAAATATTTTTTGTACTTTGAAGTTTCACAAATAATAAATATTATTGAAAACATTGAATTCATGCAATTCGTAAAAGTATTTGACTATAGTAATAAGAAATGAGGTTAACACAATTAAATGTTTACTATTGCATGTTTCAGTGTTTTTTTCCAAAGTAAAAAAACAACAACAAAAAAACAACTATAACTATAATTTAACATATAATTCATGTTATAATTCATGTTTTGTGGCATAACATTCTTGCTAACTTCTTCATTACCGTTTTTGCCATCAGTCTTGGTTTTCTAGTGATTAAAAGTAAGTATTTTGAGAATTCTGATTTGAGTATATCAGCAGGCCTTAAGTTAGATCACATATTTACCCGTAACAGTACTTTCTCACCATCACGCAGACATCAAAGTTGCGGTTACACTTTGATCTAACAGTGCCCTGGTGCAGGACTACGAAAGTTTCACTTCATTAGGATGCATTAATGAGAGATTTCCTTTCTTCTTGGAAGTTTCCTCTTTCAGAGGTCCAACACAAAGGCAGGTTTGGGATATGTGATATGTGTATAAAGAATTCAGGAAGTTGGAGTCCCACATAAGAAGTACCAACAAAGGTTGCTTCAAAGAGAAATGTATACATCTGTCCACAGACGAAATCTGCTCGATATTGACAAAAAAAAAAAAAAACTGTCTGTAACGTCAGAAAAATGCTAATTCCCAAAACAGAAAAAAAGGAAAAATATTTTAAAAATCTAGAACGTGCAAAGTTCTTATAGTCTTTGAATTCATGATGGTTTCATTAAACCAAGTTTAAACTCGAACCACATTTAAACTTGTTATAGTTATCTCAAACTAAAATTAAAACCATTAAAAAAACATTAATTGAAATAAAATAAATGTTTACTGATTTATATATATATATATATATATATATATATATATATATATATATATATATATATATATATATATATATATATATAATTCACTTAGTTGCCAAGGGACATTTCTCACTTCTATTTAGTTTAATAGCATCCTAAAATAATTTAAACTAAAAACTTTAATAATTAATAACTGCATAGACATTTAACAAAACAAATAAATAATAATAATAATAATAAAATGGCAAAACACAACTAAATTACTTTAACTAAAATGAAATTGAACGTAAAATGTCGAATTACAAACTAATTCAAAATATTAATAGAAACCATAGTAGTATCTCAATGATACTAAAATAACACAGATTAGAACTGATAAATTTGAAATTATTTTAAACTGTCATGTTGCGTAACCATAAAGTAAAAATGAATAATTTCTAAAAACAAACAAACATTTATTTAAATATATATATTTACCTGATATTTTTAACATGAGGGTCTGCATGTGTCCTCTCTACGACATCACTTCCTGTTTTATGCCTGTTTTATGCTTTGGGCGCACCACATGACTTTGTTTTGGTGGGCAAAAGTTTTTCAAATATTAATAAGCAGTGAATAAATAAGATTTTAATAAAAATAAAAATATTAAAAGAAATAATCATAAATGATTATGCCAAACCAATGTTATGTTTTCCTTTATAGCCCAAAAACACCAAAATGGTTTTTAATTTACAAATTAAAACATGTTAAGAAGTATTAGCATTAAGTAGTATTTTTTATTGAATTAATGGTAACACTTTATTTTAACATGGCAAGGTTACACAAATCATGTACTTAATATAGAAATAACAGTAAATTATCAATCATTACAAGCAACTAACCCTAAGCCAAACACTAATCTAAGTACATGTAGTTAATTAATAACACTCAGCAACGTCACCCTAAAATAATGCATAATATATCGGCCACCATATCGGTATCTGCCGATATATGTTCATTTTTAATGTTATTGTTATCGGTCCGATAAGCCGATTTATTAAAGTCGATATATAATGGATTACTTCCTTCAGTTGAGACACTTCAGATGCGCACTGTTCGCCATTTTATTTAAATGTTTTTGGTAACGAATGTTGGCCATAGTAGTGTAAAATTTATTTTAAAAATGACACTGATTTACACTTTACTTTTTTGTTTGATTTATGTTGAAGTGCTTGAGACATTAATGGTGAGACTTTTGTTTTTGTGTGTGTATATATGTATGTATATATATATACAGTATATATACACATATATATATATGAAGATTTTAGCCGATATCGATAACCGATAATTCTTTATATTTGAAAGCAGATAACCGATAATATATATATATATATATGTATATATATATGCAAATTGTTGCCGATACCGATAACCGATAAACTAATAAAGAATTATCGGAATTATCAGTATCGGCAAAAATAACCGATAATTCTTTATATTTAAAAGCAGATAACCGATATTATATATATATATATATAATGTCGGTTATCTACTTTCAAATATAAAGAATTATCGGTTATCGATATTATATATATATATATATCGGTTATCTGCTTTCAAATATAAAGAATTATCGGTTATCGGTATCGGCCAAAATTTTCATATCGGTGCATCACTACCTAAAATAATGTGCAACTGAGTTAATAGATGTAGACAAAAATGTAATATGATGTGATGGACTCAGTATGTTGTGAGGTTTGGTCAACTCACCATTGAAGCTGACCGACCGGATGTACTTCAGGAGCTTCTTGCCACCAGCGTGCTCCATCTCCTGACAAACGCCCGACTGGTCGGGACAAAGGTCCTTCTGCATGTTGTGCAGGGCGTGGGCCATGGCGTACACCGCGTCGATCACAAACTGCACCTTCCCTTCCTGCTCGTATTTGGAGTCTGATCCTATTCGCTCTTGCCCTGGAAGGAAGAAAGAAAACAAAAAGTCAAAGTAGAGTGAAGATTTTCAAACATCTGTAGCAAGATGTGTGCATAAATGCTCCCATAGGAGCACATAGAAACAAAGGAATAGGAAAAACGGAGTCAACTCTGCAAGCTTTTGAAGAAAAATGTGAGGTAAAGTACAAAAGCAACGAAAGTTATCACACTTTAGGAACAATCTTTCATTTGACAAGCCTTGGCGTGTTTTGGCCGCTATCTTTAACACGGTGAAAAGTAATGCCTGAAATTGTAGGTGCTTATCTTACTTTGGTCTCTAATGTTGTCACATTTTTGCTATCTTCATCTTAGGTGGTTTAGAGATTTATTTCCAGCAATTGCTCACAGGCAATGTCGGGAAAGTAGATTCAATAACATGAATCTAGTTTTAGGTAGGTTTAATCGACCTAAAAGTAGATTCAATAACATGACAAGTTGTCAATCGTGTAGCTTTTTTTAAATAACCTTGTGAAAAGAAGTGTGCTTAATTGTACTTAATGTACACTTGTAGTGAACTTCAAATCTTAAGAATTGTACTTTCAGATAATATATGTATGAAATAAAAGTGCACTTTGAATCTATGTCAAATTAATGGTTACATTAAAATACATTTTAAATCATTGTTTTAATAATATTTTGTTGTGCTTCAAAGAAGTACTTATTTGAATGTGTTGACTAAGTACATGTAAGGCACTTGATCATAATTTTAACCAGTGTTTTTACCAATATTATATTTAAAGTTAATATATTTAGAGTCCCACAAATAATTGTATCCCTTAAAACTGACCTTTTATCACCAAAATTACATATTTAAAGTTTTTTGCCATGAAAATTTTTCATGCCTCAAAATAGCTTGAATGTAACTCTACACCCGTGCCTCATTTAGTATTCACGGTTCTATGAATATGCAAATGAGCCCCGCCTCCACTCACTCGCTCCAGCTCAGAGATCCATTCATTGATGATCATACGATGGTCTGATTGGCTACAAGGTAGTTTGTGTCGTCAGAAACACCAGCGATTTCAAAGCCGCGTTTTTGAGACTGTCTTTGGTTCACTGCAGTTTTAAGGAGAAAATACTCAGCAATGCTGTTGAATTATGAATTTGCACATGGTTTGTCTTTAAGCATATTAAAAACACCACATAGACATATAAACAACATTAAAAGCTTGATTTCACTACAAGGGGGGCTTTAAATGCACTAAATTGCAACTTCATCATTAACAAATGTGCAATTATGACATTCAAGTTTCAATAGAAATGGCATTAAAGTATATTTTAGTTTACCATAAATGCTTGTCGGTACATTCAGCATTACACTTTAACCATATAGAATAAATGATGGAATTACATATAAAGATGTAAGTGGATAAAACAAGCACTATAAAGTGCCTTTAAACTATAATACATTTGTACAATTGTAAATAACATGCAGTTATTGGTTTAGTGACCAAAACATTATTCTTAGTAATTTCTTTTATAATGTCTTTTATATAATACTCTTTTGAAAAGTATGCTAAAGTGTACTTTGGTGTGTTTTACACAACACAAGTACAACAAAAGTGACAGGCTGTTTTAATAGCATTAGCCACATTTAGCATGGTTTCCCCGTCTACTGTAGAAACTGTGTTAAACAAATTATAAATGTAAACCATATATATTTAAAAAGGGAAAATACATATCTGAATAGGTATTTCCTCGATGTAGCTATTTAAGCTACTTTTGTGAGTAGCTTGTAGTATAGCTTATTTAGCTATTTTTTGCAGTTAGCTTTTAGCATGGGAGCTACAGTTTTACAATTTCTTTAAGTGTTGATACATTTTCTGCTGAAAAGGGCATTTCGAAGGATTCATTCTCTTTATTAAAATATCAAAAAGGCTTTAGCTACATCGTAGCCATTAACCACGGTTTGTTAGCTGCTAATACGCTTTTGTAGGGACACTCACATTCTAGACTGGACGGAAATTTGTCTAGTGCAGTCATCAATAGTTTGTTTTGTTTTCCCAGAAGAGACTGTAATTTATGAGAGACTGAATCTGCTAAAAGTACATTTTGTCAATTCTATGAACATATTAGCACATAGATTAGCCTCATGGCGAATAGACTGTGACAGTTCAGTAGGAAATTTTTACTAAATGACTTTTCTCTTCAGAAATGTCACTGTGAGTCAAGATAATTTGCTATGCATTAATGGGAAATGTATTCCACTCACAATTTTCTCAGGATCTGACCTAGTGAGTATACCTTTACCTTAAAATGTCTTAATAACAACAGTGGCCAGACTTTAGGCTCACCCTAAACGGCGAGGAAAACCGTGACATTTCTATTAAGAGCTGCTATTCCCTGATCCACTGGTGGAAGTTCTCATGGGACATCAATGGAGTTCAGGCAATATTCTAAGCGATTTCTCTCCAATTAGCTCTGCCGTCGTCCAGATCTGACACCCACCTTTATATGCCAGTCTGGGTTCCCCAGGGACCCTCTTATAGTCTGTCTTTCCACAATAACGCCTTTCATCAAACATACTACAGCTGGCTTAGTCGGCTCTTCAGTCCCGCCAAGCGTGGCTAACTCAAATATGTGTATTTTCGAGACAGCTTCATCATAAATGGCCTGATGGGGAAGGAATGGGTGACTCTAATAGAGCCTGACATAACAGGAAGACTAGCTTGGGGAAATATCAGCTCATCCAAAAGTGCCATTAGATCTTTTCAGCGAGCTTGAGACATCCCCATCTGGGATTGGACTTCATCCAATCCACAATGATTGGATCTCATTATTTAGATGATGTTTACTTCAAAGATGATTGACCGACGTCTTGAAGACATCCTTAGAAAAAATACCCAACTTGCAGGACGCTACTTTTCTCTCTCTTTCTGTCATTAGTGAAGGGCTATTGAGATGCCAACGGAAACTTTAGACCTCCTTGGTATAAAAAGAAAAGGTTGCATTTCACCTAGACCTGGGGTTTCAATAAAAATGAGATTGCATGCATGTATCCTAAACCATTTGTCAAGATAGATTCGCTAGTTAAAGAGGTTTTACACTTTCTCAACATCTCGATGGCATCAAATTAAAGGTTATGACAATTCATCTCATCACGGTCAGCAAAAAACCTTGAGGGATTCAGATCAATAGACATCAAAGACCCCAGGCAGTGACAAAAACCCCATTCTGGCAGAGGTTCGTTCACGCTGAAGGTCACAACAACCATTAGAAAATAATAAGCTGCTCTCATGGTGACAGATATCTTGTTCAACGATACTTCACAATTACACCTAGTTGCCATTGACAGAAAAGAGTACTGAGCCTCAGGAGCTTTTTAGAAAGTTGCCTCAGTCTCTAATTTATCTTTTCTTATTGTCACAAATCTCTACTTCTGAAGGTACCGACCAGAAATGAATTGCGATACATTTGCGTCATCAGCGCGAGTACTACATTGCGCACTAGCTGTTTAGCACTTTTAGCTAGGTAAACATTCAGTAGGAAAAAATATTGCATTTGAACATACTTGACTCCACAAAAAACGTACTTGAGGCTATGCCGCTTTGGCATTGTTCACTCATGTGTACACCGTAAACAAAAATCAGCAAATTTTACGGTTAAAAAAAGGCAGCTAAGGTTGCCAGTAAAAATCAAAATTTTGAAACTGATTAAATTAAAATAAAAACATTAAATCTGAAGTGTCACACGAGGAATTATGGGAATGTCAATTTATGGGTCTTCAATTAAAACTGATTAGATGACTTCCAAAAAACGATTAAATTATCAAACTGTAAAATTACATGAAATGTCCCATTAGATTTATTACAGTTTTTCACTGTATGCAGTAAGGCAACTTACTGTTAACCCATCAAATGATTTTACTGTAGCCTTTTTACAGTCTTTTACCCTTAAAATTACACACTTTTTTATTTTCATTTTTTACACTGTAGCCTATCCCAGTTCGGGAAACAGCTTTCACTTCAAACAAACATGAACTTGGAACTTCAGCAAAAGCTCTATTGAATGTCCTGAACTCTTTTTTGACTGCAGTGGCGAATCTAAAAAAAAAAAAGTAAAAAAAAGAGCCTCATTTGATTTTCATCTAAGTGATTAGAACAAAATCCATGTTGGAAAATAAATCTTGACATATGTTTAAGCTAATTGGAGAGCCGGTTTCCAAATTGCACAAGTTTTTCCTAATCTGTATCAGCCATATGCTATTTAAACTGCAAATTTATTAAGGTTTTTTTTTTTTTTTTTTTTTTTTTTTTGATGAAAACAGGCCAGGTGTTAATGCAGAATAAAACAGACTTGATGTACACATGAACTTAAAAGATTTAAGCAAATGTCATGCGTGTGGGGTGGTGTGGCGCAATGGATAAGACACATGCCTTTGGTGTGAGAGACCCGGGTTCGAATCCACTGTGAGACACCAATGTGTCCCTGAGCAAGACACTTAACCCCTAGTTGCTCCAGAGGCGTGCGACCTCTGACATATATATAGCAAATTTAGCGTCAGCTAAATGAATAAATGTAAATGTTTAATATTAATAATTGGCTTTTATTCAAATTCTAAATCTAAAGCCCACAACATACTTCAGTTTTGAAGCGAATTCATAATGTATGCTTATACAGCCGAACGCATAGCCATTCAAACTATACTCCATTTCCCAACACAGGTGGTTGACGTGCACTATAAAGTTACATCCTTTTTTAATATCTGCGATTTTCTCACCAGAATTATGATCGATTTCAATTCTTTGTACTCTTTTAAATTAGAGTCACGTGTTTCTATTAACCCTTTAACGCATACCTCGGTCTTTAGTGGACCGGGATGTCATTCACTACCCTCCTCCTCATTAATTTTTTTAAGTTAGACATCAACCTTCTTAGTATTTCTCCATCAATTCATTATAAACAATATAACAAGAAAGAAAAATAATATATATATATATAAAAGAAAGCCTGTTTTCCTGTTCATTTTTTGTAAAAATTGTACAGGGTTACTAACGACCTGAGGTATGTAACAGTATGTATATTTTTTTTCTGCACAACAATAAGTGAATCTTTAATGACTGAATAACTGCAATTCACCTTTATTCCTCAAGTGTTCCTGAAGTGATGTTTCACCCATAGTTACCGCAGGCAGAAAACAAATGAATAGGAAGTATCATCAGCAAAACTTGAAATGGCTCAGCGATTTACCGCAGAGCAAGTCCTGAACGCAATCTGCTCAAACTGAACCCTTCCAAGCTCCAAAAGATAACAAACTATGCTTTATTTTATTCTTCTGTAATTGTTACTCTATATCAGGAGAGTTTCATATTATCGCGACAGGTCCATCCGTGTTAGATATAGATGCGGTGCTAAAGACCCGAATATGTAATAATGATTGTCGAAACATTCATGCATTTAAGGGTTAATGCAGTCATATACACTGGCACCAGTTGTTGTGTTTCCAGTAGTTTCTCAATTTTCCATCTCTTCCGACTGAGAAACAATGTGCCCGGCCAGTGTTGCCACCCTGTGGACAAATTAATTAAACAACTAATGTGCGAGCCTAGCTTACACAGTGTGTACGGTTTGAATCTGACTGCAATTTACGTCAAAAAATGTACGTCACATGCTCTGTGCACATACCCTAGCATGTGTGTAAAAACCGAAGTTTACATTCACAATACAGCTTGTGAAGATAAAAGTAGTAAAACACATCTCAGGACAATTCCCTTGCATCTAGCGGTTTCCGAATGTAAAGATGTGTTCCATGAGTCTGCGTCTGCACATTGCAAAAGAAAAAAGCTACTTTTAGTTCTCCTTGTAAGAGATAATTAAGAGATGTGGACCCACTGTGGAGCCAGCCAGAGGCAACTCTACCCACAATCCTTTATTCTAAAACAAACCGATGCAGCCATTCATGAGCGCAAACAGAGCGCCTCACCATCCACCACTCCTCGCAAAAGATTTCTTTTGATCTCCAAAATACCTATTAGGCATTTTAGAGCTAATTAGGTAGCTTGATTGTGTTTAAGTAGGAAATAAAAGTGGTAAAAGGTAACACGTCCCTCCCTATCACTATAAAAGAGACTTCACTGCTGGTACCACTAAATTAAGGCCCTGTTTACAGATGGTATTAAGATGCGTTTTGGTCGATCGGATCACAAGGAGACGAGGGAGACACATTCCCGTTTACACCTGGTGTTTTAATCCGTCTCTTTTGTCCATTCGACCCCTTCTTTCCTGATTTCTTCAAAGTGTGTGTGGTTTTTTTTGTTTTTTCAGATCTTTTGATCCAATGGATGAAATAAGCTCACGCAATTTACATATGAACGCGACTGGAGACGACAGAAAAACACACAGAGAACATCAGCTTTAGTTTCTGTTCTGAAACCCGTAAGATCACGGCGAACGCTGTGAGTGTGTGTTAGGAATCAGGAATGGTGAGAGAACATTGTGCTTGGTACGTTTTTCATCTTCAAGCCAAACTTGGGTCTCCAGACGACAAAGTTTAAATCCCGTCTGGCTGGCGCACTTCTCATAATGTTTACGCGTTAGGTCAGTAGGAGGAGAGTAGACGGTCTTTTGTGGCTGTTTGAACACATTCAACCACTTGAAGGTTTACACTACGAAAGCAATCCGGTTGAATGCCTTTTCAACTACCTCTGGAAGTGGTTGAAAGTGGACGAGCTCAAAACGTTTTAGACCCCGTTTACACCTGTATTTAGCCTCGTCCACTTGTGATCTGATCGACCAAAACGCATCTTAATACCAAATGTAAACAGGGCCTAAATTAATCCAGAACGTCATTCCGGAATCATCAAAAACCCAATGGTTACAAGTGTGTATGATAAATACACCAATAGCTGAAGGTTCAATCGAGAGCTGCTTTGATCTTGCCATGTCAGAACAATAAAGCCTCATTGAGTGGATAGATGGATGGATATATGGTTAGAAGGAAGTAGGGGTGTTTTTTTGCCTCCGATACGCAGGGAAATGGCTGTCATTCTCATTATTATCAAGCTATAATTCTGCAAAACCTGCAGCTGAAAATGGAAGCGATCCTAGAGCATGTGCTACATAGATAAACACAGCATGTAATTATGGTGAATAAGATGTCTGTGGGCTGATTGGCGCCTGCTGAAAGAGGTCAAAAAAGGAAAGGAATGAATCCGGTTGTCCCCGTTTCCTCGGAACAGAACATCCTACACAAGAACCGTTTGTTTGTGACCGATTCAACACACTGAGACTCACACAAAGAACAAAACTGTTATGACAATCAATCGATCTGATCGGATGACTAATGTTTATCAAGTCAACGTGAACTCTCTGAGTAAATGTATTTCGAGACACATTTGAAATAGTCAATGTGGGTTCATATGAATGTTATTATTGTCTTCATAAACTTTCATTAAAAACGTTGCTCCAACGCGGAATGCTCAGTTTTTACAATCCACAAAACAAAAATCTAAATCTAAAACCAAATCCTGGCCCGTACAGTACTTATACAGTACAAAATGCACCACATTATGGAAGTAAAAGAGGTTTTCACATTTGTTTCCTTGAATATGTTCCAGAATTAGTGTCCCTCAGACAAACAATAAGAAATACTTTTATCTACTTTTACTAGAATGACAAATGTAATGCAGAAATGCTAATGTAAAGGTAAATGACAACTTTTCAGTGGAGGAAAATCTTGATTTGCAAATATGTTGTGAATTATGTTTCATGTCGAGTTCGAAACAGTTCACACACAGAATCCAGACCTGTGCAATATTTAATAAAGAGAATTTAGTACAAGACTGCAAAAAGTGCGTCATTCTGAGCATTTGTATTGAAAACTCCGATGACAGCAATTCCACAGATGGAGTTCAGCAATTTCCCATTTATGTTTTCTTTTGTGAGGGGACTGAGAAGCTGTCATTTTCATGAAGTGCCATTGCGAGTCTAAATTCAAACACTCCGGTGCCCAGAGGACTCTGAACTCCAGCTCTTCACTCCAAAAAGGGCTTTAAATGCATTCCAATGTCACTCCGAAAGAGAGATGAAAGTGGTGGAAAAGCACAGCAAAAGCAAACGTTTCTCCTAGCATTTTGTCTTGTTGTGCGGTAAAAGTAATTTCTTTAAGACATTTACATGAGAAAGTTCTAATATTAATAATAAATTAAGAATTTTCACAGTACGTTCACATGAAGACTCCACTCATATCAGCAGGCCAGATGTTTTATTTTTATGGAGCGGGTCTCTTGATGCGGGCCGCCATGTTGAGGTCACATGACATAAAAATACTTTACCACATAAAAATACTTTAATTTAAGTCTAAACCCTATATAGAGTGCAACAGCCGGGTTAAAACTTCAATCATATTCTCCATAGGGAAATAGATTTTTAACGATAACTTATAAACCTTTTAAGACAGCCTTACTGTGAGCCATGAGGTTGTTTATTGATAGAATTTGCTTCTGTTAAACCCGTCAGCCCGCATTATTTCAACTTAGTTTTAAAATAATCCTGTTTGACAGCGGAATTCCTGGCGTAAAAAAAACCACATTACCCAAGATGCTGTACAGAAAATTTCACCAATCAGACGAAACAATCAAACCGTGCCAAAAGATCTCATTAGCTATGCCCACTTCCATTTGGAACCGCAAATGATATTGATCTCTCTACGCTCTCAAAATACTTGTATATATATATGCATATTTTGCATTCAAATATATTGTTTTTATTTATAATCAACATTTTTAAATGAGTAGTTTTATATTCCACTATTATTTTTAATTTGATTATACTGTTCATAATGCTTCATAGGATTGTAGTTCTTTCCCTCACTAAAGTGGTTAAATACACAGTCGTGTACATTTGTATTTTTGTTGGATTTTCAAATAACTTTTTGCTTCCAATCAAAGCAAATGTTATGATTCACCTCATATTTGGTTGACTTGGTCTATGGCTTATAACGCTTTAATAATAATACTTTTTTGAAATCCCTATGGGAGAAATGAGTAAAAAAAATATATATACTTCTGGAACCAACAACATATTATCGGACACTTGTTTGCGAAAAAAAGTTAATCAATGGCTAACTTTTACTTTTTGTAAAGCTTCATCCACACCACTAGGTGTCAGTGTATATATATATATATATATATATATATATATATAATCTTTACAAGAAAACACTTAAAAAGTTTTGTAGCTGAAATAAACTAAATTAAAGATACATTTTCTAAAAAAAACCCGAATTATCTTACAAAATGAAAATATCTTGTTATAAAGACATCTAGTTTGACTAAAAGTCAAAAGACAACCAAATATTGATTAACAAAATGTGTGTTTGGTGCCTGTTAGAATTTTGGCACAAGGTACCAAAAACTGACAGATATATTGCTGCTAACTATCTCAATACGTCTTACTAATGTTGGAGGTGGAGAACGTGCCATGCATGTAATGACCTGTGTGCAGGAGCACATCAGAGAACCCCAAAATTTGATTACAAATTCACAGTGACTTTCCAATCTAGCCATCTTTAATTGTGTCTTCTCTTGTACAATCGTGATCCTGGACTACAGCCAACTCCTCTCTCGCCTCTCCCATGTCATCCATCAGACCTGACTCTCCTTTGCCCTCTAGCGCACACTGTTGTTCCAGGGACGGCACCATGTGCTTTCTCTCTCATCACATACTCGAGCCCTTGATGTCTGTAAATTGGCCCTCACACCGACGGCGTCTCCGGGCGATATATAGTGGTGTTGCCAGCTGTCGTTGACAGAAACTGCCGCCACCTCCAGTTCTTGAATATCTCACCTCGTTGTGCAGAGACTCCCGGAGCAGACAGGACACTCGATAAATGAGATTTCCCAATGGCTACGTCTCGCAGAGACCACAAACTGGTGAATCTAAAACTTTTGGATGACATACAGCTCATATCTCTATCTCTGTGAGTTACCAGAACCACACAAGGAAAAAAAAAAAACACAACAAATCCAACGCTATCTCACGACCAATTCGTACGATTTGTCTAAACCACAGTGATGGGTAGGTTTAGGGGTGGGGTCAGGTAATTCGAATTAGCCACCTCGTAAAATACGTACGAATTGCTGTGAGATCGGGTTGAACAAATCACACTAAATAACGTATCAGACAACGGTTTGTCTAGTATGCCTGAGTTCACACAGAAAGCAACCATATTAAGCTCTCAAATATTGGACTGGCTTTTCTATATGTGAGAAATTGTGACCATTTTGATGAGCCTCCCTATAGTAATATGCTATTCGATTTGGTCTCAAATCCATAAAAGAGATAGAAGTTTCTACTCAGGTAGCCAGGCTTTTAATAAATTGCCTACAGTTTCCATTTTGGAACTTAATCTGGCCAAGAATTTTCCGAGTTTTTAAGTGCCGTTTAGTGGGCACAATAAACGAAAAAGTTGGTACCACAATAATAGACAATCATGGAATACAAAATGCACAAAAAAAGACCAGCAAGGTTAACGATTTTCAGTCAGGTCTTGCCGTCTTTGTGAGCAATGTGCACCAGACGGTTTCCAAACAGACTGTGGGCGATCTGTGGGCGTGCCGGCAGTCCATCTGATGCTACTACGAACTTGATATAATGTGTAGGCGACAGACACATAGTTTCTACCAGATCCAAGTAGGTTCAATGTGGTGTAGATCGCAGATCAGCTCGGCTACCGTTTAGAGGACCTCGTTTTGACCTGGTAGACCATTTTGTTTTAGCTGATTAGAGCTGCTAGACCACCTTGGACCTGCAAGATACAGCTCCAATGTGTTTTGTGCCGTGAATTATTGGCTGCCGAGAACATGAAACCACTGAAATTTAATGTTGCACAATAAACCGTTTTTGTACTGCATTGGTTCCTCACTGTAAAACATGGATCCTGCAGCACCCTAAAAGTTGCTGTACGCTTTCCTCTGTTTTTTCCCCCCTACATGACAGCCATGCACGTCATTAGTCAATTAACTGAGTTGTCACAGTTTTCATGGGTTCAAATATCAATACATTTCTTTGGACAGGCATCATATTTCTCATGGAAATTTGAAGGGACAGATTATACAATACAGAACAATTCTGGGTAACAATTTCTTTGTCATGCTTTTTATTTTGTTAGCATGTAGTCAATAGTATTGATTCTTACATTAATTACTCTAGATACTCCAGAGTGTTTACCCCTTATGCGGATATTGACTTAACCACAGGCTACAGGACAGAATACAGGCACTATACAATTTCAAAATGATTTTACGAATTAGAAATAGCATTTTCAGTAATTATGCATATTATTGCTTAAAATGTAATGTTCTGCTCAATTTTGGATTATTGCCTCCAAAGCTATACCTAAAATATTAAAAATAAGAGAAGAAAACTACATTGTGTGCATGCTTCTTTTATCCTGTTATAAATATTCCCACATTTTGGTTGGCAATCTTCATGCATGTGTACTCTGTCTTGTAGCTAACTGGGAATTGGGAACCAGTCAGCCTGAACTAGCCATGATGAGCTGAGGGAAGATTATGTAATGGGGAGCTCTGTTACAGAGGAGAATGTGCTTTATATTCAGAAACGCAGCACTAATAAGCCGGAGTCAATGAGCCTGACAGGGTTCTTCAGGTTTAGCCAAAAAAAGCTAGGAAACTGTGGTAACTTTCATATTTTTCATTCACTGCAGCAAGTGTCTTAATAAAGACTGGCAGGTTTGTAATTCCCTGCTGGAAAAACCAGCTAAAGCTGGTAGCTATGTTTTTGAACACAGTATCTGGTTATTAGCTGGTCTAAGCTGGTTGTTAGCTGGTCCAAGCTGGTCATTAGGTGGTCAACCAGTTACCATGTTACTTAACCAAGTACTGTATTACCAGCCGGTAGCTGGTTTGTTAATCATGCTAAAGTCCAACCTAAGCCAGTTATCATTTACCAGACTTATGGACAGTTACCAGTTTAAGCAGGATTCCAGCAAAGATTTTGGTACTCACAGAAAGAAATCCCGAATTTCAAAGCATGACGTGTTTTTGGACCAAAAAAATAACTATTAACGTTTACCTGTGCACTTTCTACTAGTGTCTTCTTTCTTTGAGGAACTCATGAGCTTGCAGTTGAAGTTCTCCTCCCAGTACTCAGCGAACCAGACGTTTCTTCTGTTGTTCTCCAGTGTGCGTGATGTAAAGTAGGCGTCAAAACCTGAAAAGGACAAGGCAGTACCATTAACGATAGCATCAGGTTATCATTGACTTTCCTTGAAAAGCCATATACCTTAGTACTTCTAATGACGAAACCAGATATCTAACTAGTAATGTCAGAACAGTGCCAAGTTTTTCATAATTTCCAACACTCTCATTGTAGGTTAGGTACGAAGAAATTCCTATAAATTGTACATTTTCATACTAACATCATATCGTATAAATGTCTTATATCGCAAAATTGCCACCTCATAAAATAGTTACGTTTTCTCAGGAGATCGGGTTGTTATTTTAGTCTTCACCCTGCTGAGAAAAAACTGAATTACTGACCTGTAATAATAAATTGCTAGTATGTTGGTGTAATTAGTTGTAACTATAGCTTAACCATCAAGACTCCAGCTTCTCTGAGCAATTAAATCTCTGCATATGAACTTTTTTTTTCTGCTTCCCCAACAAAATAATTAATACCCTTACTTGACATTCTTTACATCAGGTAGCTTAGCATTTAATCAGACCGTTCACAGACAAACAATAACATTTATCACTCTGGATCCCAAAGAGTCTTTTGAGTCTGTCCTTGTTGTTTGGCATCAAGGCTAAAAACATGCCTCATCTAAATAGGTTTGTGGTGTAATGAGGCTTTCATCCACAGTGTAGCTACAAGGACAAAGGTCAGCAGAACATTTAATTTTGCCAGAGGCATTGGCTAACCTTACATAGTCATAGCTCATTTAAACTTTGTTTGCTTCTACTCTGTAGACTGCAAAGGAAGTGAGTCCGGGTCTGCCTTGCCCACTAGAAAATAAGTGTTAAGAAAGAGATAAGGTGTTATCATTAAGCTGCTACAGCAGAGCTGCCCTAAGCCAGTCAACAAATGCAGCTGAAGTCTTTAATGCACTCCTGGGCATTGCATACTCTTGAGTCGGAGCAAGCATTCAGCCTATCTATCAGCCTACCCCTGAGTTGGCATGTTGAGGGCTGTAGCCTGGTGGTGAAGTCAGTCAATTCTTCTGTGATCGGTAGTGAAGACTAAACATTTACTGTTTAATGTTATTTTTTAGTATTATTTTTCTTTATTCATTTTCAAAATAATTTCATAATGTATTTTGTGAGAGTATGTTGTACATGTGTGCTGAGCAGGGATAGCTATATTTTGCTTAGAGGTATGTGTGCAATGCAACGTTCACTGAGCAGAGATGTTCCAGTGATGATTATGCTTCAAATGTGCACAGTTGGCATATTATTTACACGGAAAGGAATGGTTCAACTGATGCAATGTACCACAAATGTATACACTGAGGGAAAGTGGATTGTACCATGTGTAAGCATGAGGTATACGTTCCATTTTTAAACATAAGTAACATGTTTTTCTACCTTACAAGGAAGTTGTAAATCCCTCAGTGGTGTATATAAGCTCAATCCTTACTGTACTGACTCAGGGAAACATAGAGGCATGATGGGGTGAGGGAGCAAGAAACACTGAGAAACGTAGAGGCATGAGGGGGTGAGGGAGGAGAAACACCGAGAAACATAGAGGCATGAGGGGGTGAGGAAGGAGAAACATAGAGAAACCATTACAGCTGTCATGATGGGGTGAGGGAATAGAGAAATGGGGAACAGAGAAATCGTGAATGAAGACCTCCTGACCTATAGCCTTATTCTGCTATGCCTGTTTCTCTCTGTCTGATACATGTATAAAGTAATAAATAGAAATCTCTTGGCAAAAGTAACTGGTGTATCTTCCGTGATTCAACCATAACGGGGGGAAAGCATGATGTTCAAATCTACAGGTACAGTAGAATCTACGTACTCAAAGTGCACGTAAATCACTTATTGAGACTTTTTTTGGCAGAAAGTAGACTGTAGTGTTACACTGTTAAAAATTACCAGCAATTCACAATAATTAACAGTATTATTTTACAGTAACTTGTTGTAATTAAGTTTCCCTGTAATATCCCAATGAATACCTGTAAAAACTACAGTATCCTTGGATTTTACAGCATTTAACTCTTATTTTACAGTAAAATATTGCAATCTAAAACCTGCTGTTATATCACAACAAGGTCTGTAATATCACAGCAACACAGTGAAAAAAAAAAAAGGATTTCACAGCATTAAACAGTATTATTACAGTGAAATATTGTATTGAAATTATGCCCTGGGAAGTCACATGACATAACCGAACTGTTTTGAATTTGAACTGAAAAGGCGCGGTCGTGTCCCTCTTCTGAATTTCCGGGCTGAATGGAGAAGGTGAGTAGCATACATGTTTGCAGCACTTACACCCATGTTATTTTAATATGATGATAATATTTACTTTCAAATAAACGTTTATCGCATGACACAGTTCACATTTTGTTAGCAAGTGCCCGGAATTGTTGAAAGTTCTCTCACAGCATTTGCTAATAGTAGTAATGTTAGTAGCTAATGAAGAGAGTTTCGCTATAATTTTTCATGTCACTATCACCGTTTAGACAAATCTGGTGTTTGTAAAGTTTATAAAAACCAATGATGGGACAAACATTACTATTTATGTGTGCACATTTCTGTAATTAGTCAAGGTTATCATAGATTAGCAGGGCTAACCGTTAGCTGTTTAACTTTAATAACTTAGTGATTCAAACGGTCCATGAAAAAATATTTTTTCAGCGGATATCCTAGTTACAACATTATTGAGCTAACTGTTAAGTGGGTCGCACACCGGATGCGCAGCGCCACGTCTTTTAAATTCGAACACATTATTCTCTATGAGAATGTAAGAGGAAGATATAGGCTACATCTCTATAAATGTAAATTTAATATAAAACCATGTAAATGGCGCTCTGTGGCGCGGCAGGATTTTGAACACGGTCCTGAGCCGTTGCTGGGCGTCGCGGACAGACGCCGAAAGGCGCCGCCGGTGTGTACTCTCATAGAGAATAATGTGTTCGAATTTAAAAGACGTGGCGCGGCGCGGCGCCGAGCTGCGCATCCGGTGTGCGACCCCCTTTTAGTCTCATGTCGTGTTCGACAACGGGAGGGTTTTAACATTAGGGTTTCCCACTTGTCCTGATATGAATGAATAATAATTGTAAAAGTTGTAAATGCACGTTACATTGAGTGAGCAATCTCAAAGTGCTACAGAAAAAAAACACTATATATATACCACTATCATTTTTGACATACGGCTAAAATTAAATTACAATGATCAATGATCATGATCTGCATTCAAACTGAAATTCTTATTTTTGTTTGCATTTGTGTAATTTCTCCTTTTTCTTTTCTTTCCAGGTCATCAAAGAGAGTTTGATGCTTGAAGTTGATGTAAGATTTTTTATTCAAATATTTAAAATGCAAAATGAGTGATTACATTATCAACATTTACCTTGCATGATTTACTACCTCTGACCAATGAATGAACAATATTTATCCTTTATCCTAAATCCATGCTATTGTGTGTTAACTATGTTACAGCCATGTGCCACTGGTCAATACTGCAGAACTCCCCAGCAGCCCCTGCTTGATCATTCAAGGTAATGTTACTTTGATCTAGTATCGACATTTCTAACTCATTATTTTGTTTTCATTCTAGAAATCTACAAGACCACAATAAGTAATAATAATTATAATTATAATAATAATTACATTTGTATAGCCATTTGTATCTTAAGCAGATCGCAAAGTGCTCATAACACATAATGCTGTATCTGTTCATTTCAGGTGACATGATGAAGCCCTCTGGATGGCTTATATCCATCGAGGGACATGTCGTGATGGGCCCACACCCTTTCTTTTTACACGGAGTAGCTGCTTTCTTCAGCAGCTATTACGTCTTCAACCTTGAGTATCCTGCCGCTGGATCGTCAACGCTGGAGTTCATTCAAAGGTATTTTATAAAGATCACATTTAATCTTGTAATTCACATTATAGTACAGGCTTCCAACTCAATGATTGTCTTGAGGTCTAAAATGCTGACAAACGAGGTACCTGAGGCCCCGTCCACACTACCGTGTTTTTGTTTAAAAACGGAGACCTTTTGCTACGTTTGCACCTCCCGTCTACACTAAAACGGCAAAAACGGAGACCCAAAACGGAGAATTTTAGAAACGCTGCCGACCCGTTTTTCGTTTTGAATCTCCGGAGGGCGTTTTAGGGTGGACAGGTCAAAACAGAGGACTTTAGAAACGATGACGCAGAGGCTCGCGCTCGGCTCTATGATTGGGTGTCATCAGTCATGGAGTATACACAGGTAATATTCAGTACCAGTAAACTCCACCCGCTGGAACAGTTTCTTACAGTTAGAAGAAGAAGAAACTGCCTCTTGGAAGCGTCTCAGGTGCGGCTCGCGCAGTAAACGCATAGCACTACATGCTATATAGAACCGACGCCTATTTTTCATGCGACACGCAAGCGTGTTGGAAGCGTTTCCAAGAAAAATAGAATAGGAAAACATGTTTATATGTCATTTTGACACAAATACATATTAATAAATGATATTTTGATGTTTGAAAGCATTTTTTTACAGTCTATGTTTGAAAGTCTCTAGGTTTACACCGGCACGCGCATGCCCAGTGTTGGTGAATGGTCACGTGATACGCGTTTTCAGTCGTTTTAATGTGGACGGAGATCAATTCTAATATGCAGCTAAAACGCTGGTGTGGACGGAAATCGTATTCGTTTTAATTCTCCGTTTCTAAACTAAAACGCAGTAGTGTGGACGGGGCCTGAGGCTAGCCTGGTGAGACCACCCTGATCTCGCGAACTCATTCAATTTCGCTCTGCAGATCAGTCTGGGTTTCTACACATGTTATGCTGACAAATACCTGCTGGTCCAATCACAGCTATTTATTTTGTTTTGGGGCAGGCTATGTGATGATGATTTTGAAACGTCTATTGCGAAATGCGAATGTATTGAATGAAGTAGATGAAATTTTCTTTCAAAGCAGAACAAAATGCTCTCAGGCCCTTTATTGAAAAGGATATGTTTGTCATACTTTCAACAGGGTTTGGTTTTAATTTACCAACTGGCCAATTGTGTGAAGATGCATTTCAGTGGCGGCACACGTTGATATGTCCTCTCATAGTTGAAAATCAACCCTATTTGCCTCAGGCAAACCTAACCTGAGGCACCTTGGCTAAAAATGGCTAAAAAAAAATTATGGTGAGAGTAAGATCTAACAAGTTTGGATTATAAATCTATTAGGGTTTGATGTGGGGGAAAAGCACAGCAAAAAGCACACCTTGATAAATGCTGTCTGCAATACATACTGTAAGTCTATTTAAAACTGAAACTATCTTTGCTTTATTAACAGGTGCTTCCTGGGCATCAATCCTGAAAGAGGCTCAAAGACCAAGAAGCGGACAACAATGAACCCTCATGTGAGCACCCTTTTGAGGAAACTTATTGACTTTGAGTGGGCATCATAGTTTTTTTTTGCAGCGGTAGTTGTCAGGCTCAGTTTTGAGTAGCCTTGTTCTTTTTGTAATTTTTCAAGACAACTTTGCACTACAAGATTTTTACACAATGCTGTTGCGTGTGGACTCATTATAATGTTTGAGACTGAGAGGAGCACCTGACCCCTTTACGACATTCCTTCATCGCTCTCTTATCTTGCCATGAAGGCCTCATTCCCATCCTGTCCATTACTGTTATTGTGACACAGCTAGTTGAATTGCAAGTTTGCACAATTTCTCTGCATTTTCTGACTTTTATGACTAGAAAGTTGAACTTCTTGAACTCTTGAAGTTCTTGGCATCTGCTGTACATTGAAAAATATGTATTTGTTAATAAATATGCCATTGGGCTAACATTGACTTTACCTCAGAGTTGTTTGTTGGGGGGAGGGGGTTAATTGTACAATGATTGTAAATTCACAGTATATTATTGTCAACTTGTACATTACTTTCAAAGTACACACTGTAAAAGTACAGGGCCTTGTAACAATGTACAGCAAAAGATTGTAATTCCCCAGTAATGTACTGTAATATCACAGTAATTGCTTTGTCATTGAAGCTGTGAAGTTACAGTATACAGTTGTGCTTTTACAACAATGCATTGTAATATCACAGATATAAAATTACAGTAAATTGCTGTGAGTATATTTCACAGTATATTGCTGTAATCCTTACTGTGAAAGTCATGCAAAATTTATCCAATTATTTATTGTAAATTCACAACGAAAAATTTTGCAGTGTAGGTTCGAGTCCACCTTAGTCGAGCCAGAGTCGAGTACAAGTCTTAACCCTCTGATGGTCTTCATTTATGTCCACACTCGCGTTCTTTGGGGTCTCCAGAGACCCCAGACAATAACATATAATTTTGTAACAGTATAATAGTTTTTTTTTTTAACAAATGTAATTTTACACTGTTTATTAATGTTTTTACTCCACATTTGTGCAGTTTTTGGAGGATTTATGATATATTATAATTATGATTTATTTTTAAATAGGTTTTTATACAAAAACAGCGTTTTATATAAAATTCACTTTATAAAAGACCCAAATTTCTAAATTGCATTTATAGGGATAGCATGAATAATTTTACATGGTTTAGTGTAAAATTTTTGCCCATATTTTGGAAAATTTAGTTTTAAAGTAAAAAATTATCATTTTAGCCACTAGATGGCTATAGAGCCCCATTATATGCTATTTGCTATTTGACAAACTAAA
Organism: Rutilus rutilus; assembly: GCF_951802725.1. Classification (NCBI taxonomy): domain Eukaryota; kingdom Metazoa; phylum Chordata; class Actinopteri; order Cypriniformes; family Leuciscidae; genus Rutilus; species Rutilus rutilus. Next base: position 38,661,788 of record NC_140222.1, read on the forward strand.
ATATATCTTTTCACAAGTTTTTCCAGTTGGATTCATATCTAAATATTATGAAATCACAATTCTAACAATAAAAATGACTTTTTTGTCTAAATTTAGCATTTTTTGTACTGATTTTTTTTTCAATAATGTTACATTATGATTAGAATCAAATCTAAAAAAGATAAAAGTTGAGTTTTTAGAGTTTATCATTTATTTCAATCTTCTTTTTTCATATAATTGTACAAATGTAATCTACACTTCAGTTACTAACTGTAACAGAACAGATATGTACAGTTATATTATATATTGAGTACAAATACATGACATGAACATCAAAATGCAATGAATTGAACAGCATAACAAATGAGCAAATAAAGCAGTAACTTTTGTCTCTTTCTCTCTCCCTCTCTCTCCCTCTCTATGTATGTGTGTGTGTGTGTGTGTGTGTGTGTGTGTGTGAGTGTTCACATTGTCGATGTGTCAGTGTCACCAAATTTATTTTTGTGGTGGTTACGCATTTTGGACTATTTTATGTGACAAATTATAAGAGAGCAGTTTTTATAGTCTCACAAATGTATTTCTGTGTGTGTGTGTGTGTGTGTGTGTGTGTGTGAGAGAGCATGATAATTTTACATTGTGAATGTTTTTAGCACTGTTTTTATGTCTGTCTATCTGTGTTCTGCGTTTGTATGTTTTGTTTTTTTTGATGATGAATTTTGTCTTTTTTTTTTCAGTACAATTTTTTTTTTTACTTTGACAAAAAAGTCTTTTTTATTGTTAGAATTGTGATTTCATAATATTTAGATATGAATCCAACTGGAAAAACTTGTGAAAAGATATCTTTCAGTTAGTCAAATAGCAAATAGCATATAATGCTATAATGCCTATAGCCATTTAGTGGCTAAAATGATCATTTTTTACTTTTAAAACTACATTTTCCAAAATATGGGCAAAAATGTTACACTAAACCATGTCAAATTATCCATGTTATCCCCATAAATGAAATTTAGAAATTTGGGTCTGTTATAAAGTGAATTTTACATAAAAAAAAAAAAAAAAAAAAAAACTGTATAAACTGTTTTAAAACCTATTAAAAAAAATAATAAAAAAAACTTTTTTAATGTATTTATATAAATTAAAAATATATTATAAATCCACCCAAAACTGCACAAATGTGGAGTAAAAACATTAATAAACAGAGTAATATTACATTTGTAAAAAAAAAAAAAAAAAAAAAAAAATATTCTGTTACAAAATTACATGTTATTGTCTGGGGTCTCTGGAGACCCCGAAGACCACGAAAGACACTATATTTTTCACGCTAACATAAAAACAGATATCATTACAATTTTTTTTGTAGATCTAGAAAGGGTTGAGAGCCGTACAAAGTTTCATGCCATTTGGACAAAGAGAACATTTTTTAAAAATTCAGCAACAAAAAAAGACCATCAGAGGGTTAAACCAATCGAGTCCAGGTCAAGTCCGAGTCCAAAAGGGGCAGAGTCCGAGATGAGTCAGAGTCCAACTAAACAATACTGTATTTCATTAGGTCAATATATTTTTTTAAACCTCAACACCTTATAAAAAAAAAAAAACAATGTCAACTTTAAATGTAACAAAAGCAAACCTTTATTGCATCTTGCCATTTTGATTTCTTGTCTTCTCATAATTAGTAGTCTGCTCAGCAAACTTAAAGTCATGTAATGGAATTTATGGCCGACTTGATTTCTATATTGTGACATTTCTGAGTGAAACAGCTTTTTGAATGCAAAAAGCTATAGGGTGGGACTTGACTTATGCAGCGATATAAATGTATGAATTCAAGACAGGGGGTGGTAATCGGGGTAGCTTGGTGAATGGAAACAGCCTATTGGGACCTGAAGAGCCGAAAATGCAGTGGTAAGGGGACAGGGGAGGGGACAGACCTACAATCTTTACAATGAAATGCACTGTGTTTTAAAGCTAAATGTAATTTCCATAACTCAGGGCCAACTCGAAACAGTTTCATTTTTGAATGCATTTATAATTAACAAATTACATTGGAAGTTTATTGTATGGATCTATGTTTTCAAATTGATGAATATTTTGGTAGTGCTTTGCCCTGCCTGCCTATATACATGCGACACACCTAATAATTACGGTATATTTCCATATTTACCATAGTAAACACTTAAAAGCTATAGTAATAATTAGTATATAAAACACAAGGGATTTTTTGTTGTTGTTGTTGTTTCTGAATTTTGACCCATGTAAACTATTGCTTCAAAGATGATAGAAACTAGAAGCTGCCACCATGTTTTTTTTTTTTTTTTAAGTAAATTCATTACAAAAAAAATTAAAAAAAATAAATAATATTAGCCAAACTAATGTATGTAAAATTTTAAAGTAAACTGACAAATAAACATATTAATCAAAAATACAAATTAAATAATTTGTTTTTCGTGTAGGTCTATAGTATACTAGTATAGGCTACTGCAGAAATAGCCTACTACAGACATTTAAGAAAGTAAATGTAAAAAAAAACCTAAACCACATAATCTTCACTCTATGCATTAAATATAAATGATCATTATTATTAAGTCAAGAGAAGTGAATTATTCTCTCTCTTTTAAGGACACAGACAAGGGGAGGTTTATTAGGCTGCTGTCACTTTAAGATTTGATGGACAGATCCAATATACTGACACATCTGATTTTACCCAACTGTTTACATTCTCTTAAGACATAACTGACTGTTTACGTGAATACTTACTGAGAGCACAATAAGATGTGAAAGAGAATTTAATTTGGTACTCACGCGCTGACTGATGAGCGTGTGTGTGCGCACAGAAACTCATCTTAGACAGCTTGCAAGTATCGAATTGATTGTATAAACAGGTAAGAGGTAAAAAAAAAAAAAAAAAAAAACATGTTAATGATTTACTTTCGTGACAGTGCAGTACTGACCCGATCTGGCTAGTGACAATTCTGTCTCAAACCTGTCCCGAGCTAGCCTGGGTTTCCCCATGCTGCCTTGCGCGCAGCGCGATTTTATTCACGCTGCTAGGCAGCCTGGATTCCATGGACCAGATTTTCGCCTCAGCGAGGGGACCAATCACAGAACGGGAAGGGAGCAGCAAGACGATGACGACGTCTATGCGACACACCGAAGCAGTTTGTTTATATCTATGGATCCAACATGGCAGCAGACGCGAAGTTACCTTTCGATGCAGCCTTAGATAGTGTTCTAAGTAGTTTAGTCGCTGAACGCCATCGTGTACACATCTCTGACCCATCGTCGAATTTCTGTCGCTCTACATACGTCATCTGGTATAATTGAAACGATTGGCTATGAGCTACGTACAGGCGCATTTGATAGACATTCGTAGCGGCCAATAAACGGCTCTGGGCATTCGTAAACCACGCCTCAGATACGAGAAAATGAACGTGTGGTTCCCAGACCACGTCTCAATGAGACGAGGTCTGACGTTAGCCAGGCTAGTCCCGAGCATAATTCACAGAATTCCTGGACTCTGGAACATTTTTCGAGTCAAGCCTGAGTAAAAATGCATCTGAGTCTGTGACAAGTCCGTGAAAAGTTGTACTCAAGAAGATCTACAAATGATTCACACAGAAATTTGAACAGCTCATGTAGGACGGAATGAGCGACGAGAGATAGGGAATGTAACCGTGAACCGTTGAGAGCCAGATTCAAACCCTCATTTCCCAAATGATCACTACAATTAGGCACTACCACTAGGGTGAACATCATACGTCGAGTCAAAGGTCACTTTTCCGCCTGAGCTAGACTTGTCTACGCCCGTTACTTTTTTATATAACTCCGATTGTGTCTGGCTGAAAGATGAAAGTCATATACACCAGGGATGGCTTGAGGGTGAGTACATTATGGGATAGTTGTCATTAGTGGGTGAACTAATTATTTAAGGTAAATTATTCTTCAGGCTGATTGATACATGTTTTCAGTTTATTTGTCAGATGACCTCGAACAAATGTGCTCAACACATCACTTCACAAGGCGTACTTGACTCAGAAACTGATCCTCAGCAGGTTTGCGTGCTCGCTCATAAATTCTACTAATTGCAGCTTATTTGTACAAAAGCCTTGTACACAAGAAACTCCCCAAGGCCTGTCTGTGTCATTTTATCCATGTCTGGAGGACAAAGCTCAGAGCTTCACCTTTTGTTTAACGCGTTCAACAGCTGCTCTGTTGCCGAGCAATTAGCAGGCAGCCCGTGAACCTCCTCCATGGCGGGATTCATGAACTGTCCTTGCTATCCAGTAATGTTACTTTTTTTATAAATATTATCAAACTTTACATTACTTAAAAGCCATAGGGGGATTCCATTAGACAAGAAAGCCATTAAATAAACCACTAGACATGAAAATATGATGGGGAGACAGTTTGCAACGATCCATTACATATGGCGTCACATTCATAATTTATCTTCCTAATTTATTTAAATGGAAAGACCCATCAAAAACCCATTTAAACCATTATATATATATATATATATATATATATATATATATATATATATATATATATATATGTATACTGCAAATATTGGTTAAGGTGGTAAATATATGTTACATTTACATATTTAGGTGTAATGTACAAGGAATAGGTCATTATTGTGCAATAAACCACAACAAGGTAATAATAATGTCAAGTGTTTCAGGAAATATTGATATTTTATTTGAAGAAAGAGATCGTGGATCAGTGTTGACACATAAACTAGCACAGCTATGTAGGAAAGCCATATATATACTCTTCCCTAGGGCACAAATTTAAACCAAAAAGATTGAAGACCAGCATGCATTCCTTTAAAGCGCATGTAGGCAGTCACATGTGTCTTTCCAGCTTTTCAACAGGCAAAGGCATGGAAGATTAATTCAGGCAGGCCTACGCCATTTCCTTCTGACTCCGCAACCCACGTCCAATCCATTGTCATAGGAACCATGAAAGCAAATGAGAAAATGTTTCCCACTACCACCTCACACATCCTGAACCAATTTATAAAACATTACGTTCAAGTTTTTAGACATCCCAAAGCCTCAAGAGGAACCGTTCGTTCCAGTTTGGGACGCTTCTCAGCTATGCCAGAAATCCGAACTGCTTGCGGCATCAAGCCATGCGAGAAACCTCAGGTGACAATCACTAGCTCTGACGACACTTCAAATAAAGCGCCTGAGCCTCGAGTGCCACGCTAGATCTTCGGCTCCTCACAGAGATTTTATGGAAGGTCCGAGGTTAAACGTTGCTCAGAGCCTGTAAGGAGAAAAGGCAAACCAAAGTGATCTCCAAATCAACAAGGATCACACTCCAAGCTGTCACTCTGCTTCGAGTGTCTCTGTGCGGCTGATATAACGTTGCTGCGGAGCGCAACCGGCTAATGCACTCACAATTTGTCTACGTCTCTGAAGTGAGCTCTAGACAGATGGGGGCTGACAACTTCAGATCGATTCTGCTAAAACAAGTCATTGGGGGAGGTGGTGGGAATTTCATGGATAATTTCAATGGTGGTTTTTGTCAGATGAACAGAAAAATAAGGAAATTAGGGCTTGTTTTTGTTTTGTTTTCAGAAAAAATGCCAGCATTAGCAGTACCAAATCATTTGCACAGTCTTTGACTAAAAAAATGAATACATTTTTAAAGTACCTATGCAAAACTGTAAGACCTTTGACTCTTTCAATGTCTTGGTTCCAAGTCTAAAATGCTCTGCTCAGTGTGGATTCAACCACTGCAGATGAAATGCTGAAATGCTTCCATTATTTTATTATGTTTAGAAACAGGTCATTAAACCAAACACTCCAATGCTGCAATCTACATTTTATTACTATTTCACGAGTTCACACGTACATGAAATCTGATGTAGTATTTATGCGTATTTGGCTTGCTGTCCAGGGGAGGGCTCCGACCTATACTGGGGTAGACCCAGCCGAGTGTGAGGTGATGGGGTGGTGGAGGGATGCTGAGAAACTTGTCGTGAGACTGAAGGTGAGGAAAGGCTTAATTTATACCAGCTTCCTTTTGTGCTGATTGGTTGATTACCTGAATGTGCTCCTCCTGAACTTTGTTACATGAAACTTCATTTTGTATTACAGTGCTTGCAAAGCACTAGTATATTGATATTTCTTAGACATTCTGATTAGGGTTTGTTCTAAGTGTTAAACTTTTGTAATGAATTCTTCCTAAACGAGATTCCATTTAAAGTCCCCCTGCAGTCAATAATTGTATTCCTTAAAACATGTTTTGTCCTGATAAAATAATTTCTTTATGCTTTCATTTCTTGAATGTAACTACACCCTTGCTTCATTTAGTATATGTGGATTCATGAATATGCAAATTAGCTCCACTCACACCAGCTTGGACTACCTGATCCAATCAGAAGTAAACGCTACACAAAGGCGAGTGGAAATACTGGTTTAATTCAGCCTTATATGTTTAAACCACAAACTGATTCAGAAGAAGTGTAAGAGTGAATTATACAGGGTCGTATCCAAGTCGATGCGTTTATGTATCACTCTCTACAACGTTGGACACATAACGGTTATTAATATGATTAGCCTTTTTGCTTGACCACGTTATCAAACAGCTAATAATGTGTTGCTAATGCTACACAAACCACGACAACACTTTGGGGAACGCCTTCAGCGTGACAGCTCCTGAAGCACATGTGCAACTTAGTACAATTCTGATTGGTGCAACTTCATCCTGCGACACGGGCCGGCAGAATATAGATATAAATAAATGTGGTCCCGTAGACCACACACACACACACACACATATATATATATATATATATATATATATATATATACTGTATATATATACTGTATATTATATATAAATGGCCGGTGAACAGCAGCAATTCAGAAAGTGTGTTCATCCCTGTCCACGTTTCATTATGGTTTCACACAATCTGTGTGTTAGCTGCTTGGGAGCGGAGCATGCTCTGTCAGCCCTTGAGGGCATAGATTGCGAGCATTGCGAGCGTATGCCCTTGAGAACACTGCGCTCCCAGCTGGCGCTGTTTGACCAAAGTGACCAGCTCTGCACTCCACGCGGTGCGGGTCCTACGGTTTCGGAGGCAACCCAGCAGCTTCTAAGGCAACCCGGCAGCTTCACTCGTATGTATCGCAGATGGAGCTAGTGGAGGGGTTAGACATGGCTTCGGCCCTTTCGCAGCCCTCATCTGCTAGCTCCAGCGCTTACACTCGTGATCCGGAAGCCCACTCCGCAGCTTATTTCGCCCCCTTTGAGGCTGGGCTTATCTAGCTCAGAGGAGCAAGATGTGCACAACATTGAAACGAGTGATTTGGGTGACTCACCAGCCCAGTCACCGCAGTATGAGGAGCTAGTGGAGATTGTCACTCAAGCTTTGGCGAGGTTGAACATTGAATGGCCAGCTGAGATACAGGAAGTGCAAAGAAAAAGTAAATCAGATGAGCATTTCCTGCAGTCAGCTTTGGCAGCCTATCTCTCCCCTGGCACTGTGTCATAGCTCAAAGCCCCGACATTGCCCAACAAGCCGCGTCGCACAACATCTTCGCTGATCTCCGCGCCACCAAGGAGATGGAGAGACGCTTATGGCTCAACCTGTCGGGCACTAAGGTGAAGGACAGGGCCTTCCTCCTTGATGCCCCGCTGTCGCCCACTGGTCTCTTCGGCGACGCTGTGGCCTCGGTCGTCGAGAGATTCCAGGAGGCAAAGAAACAGGCTGCAGCCTGTCAGAAATGTTTCCCCTGTCGCCATAAGTTCCATGGGGCACCAGCCATCTAAGTCGGGCTCCTCATACCGACAGACACAAAAGGAGAGTGTTGCTAATAGAGTTTCCCTCAACGATTATGGGGCTTGAGGCAACACTCTTAACCGAAGCCCGCGAAGGAGAAAATGGATCTGAGGACCATTATTCTCTCGAAGCGGGCTTCGGGAAAGAGGTCCTGGCGGTCAGGTCAGGCCTCTGAGGGCACCCCCTCCCGGGGGTGGAGCAAACTACACCCGCTCCTCAGGAAATCGATTTGCCAACCCCGATTTGTCAACCAACGATTTCCAATGAACCCAAACCTCAATATCCACCCATCGATATAGCGGCTGTGGGTGGTTCGCTCTCCATAGAGAGGCCTGTAGAAACATTGATTCAGTTAAACCCTGCTGTGAATTCGTTTCATTACACCGAATCTGCTCTTCTAAATACATTGAGTGCCAGCTACGAGAGGTTGGTTCCTCTGGTAAATTTCATGGGAAGCACTACCGAATATATCTCAGTGGGTGGTGCACACTGTCCACAAAGGTTACAAACTCCAGTTTGGTTCTCGCTCACCGAATTTCAAGGGTATCTTGGAAACATTGGTGGGCCCCGAACAGGTGCAGGTTATGGAGCAAGAAGTTCAGTCTCTTCTGACGAAGGAGGCCATAGATTTCATTCCTCCCCCAGAGAGAAATACCTGGTTCTACGGACAGTATTTTATTGTTCCAAAAAAGGATGAAGGGTTATGCCCCATTATAGATCTTCGTCAGCTGAACCAGTCTCTGAGGAGATTCAAGTTTAAGATGCTGACGATCCCTCTTATCGTGAGCCAAATCAGGTCTGAGGACTTGTTTATCACGATCTAAAGAACGCATATTTCCATATCTCCATCCTGTCGGAACACAGGAAGTTTCTGAGGTTCGTTTTCGAGGGCGAAGCATACCAATACCAGTTCTTCCATTTGGCCTAGCACTCTTCCCGTGCACTTTCCCGAAATGTATGGAAGCAGCCCTAGCACCACTCAGGCTCCAGGGCGTACGAGTTCTCAATTATATAGACGACTGGCTGATATTGGCTCATTCGCAAGAGATGGCAGCACGGCATGATCGTGCTTGAAAACATGAAGCGCTTGGGGCTGAGGCTCAATGCAAAAAAGATCATGCTCACTCCTGTCCAGCGGACAACATATTTGGGAGTCGTATGGGCCTCGGTCACGATGCAGGCACAACTGTCTCCTGCACATATTGAGGCTATCCTGGCCATGGTGTCCAGAATAAAGCTAGGCCAACGCATCACTGTGAAACAGTTCCAGAGACTGTTAGGGCTCAAGGCAGCTGCATCCAATGCGATACCTTTTGGCCTGCTGCACATGAGACTGCTGCAGTAGTGGCTCAGGTGGCAGCTCGCTAGGAAAGTATCACCTTATTACTCGTTTCCTCCGTTGTATTCTAAGGATGAGGCCTTGGACCCAGGTTAGAATACCTGCATGGGATCTAGCCGTGGTATTAGAAGGGTTATCCTTGGCACCCTTAGAGCCTTTGGACGCTGCATCGGACAAGTGTCTAGCCTTAAAGATGGCGTTTCTGCTGGCGATGACGTCTCCCAAGAGAGTAGGAGACTTACATGCTTTGTTGATTGCTCCTTCCTGTTTAGAATTCGCTCCAGGCGGAGTGAAAGCTATTCTTTACCCGAGACCGGGTTATATACCTAAAGTACACAAAGTATGGCATCTTCTAAGGCTTTTTTGTCAGGGGCATCCCTTCAAGATATATGTGATGCGGCGGGGTGGTCTTCCCCACATACCTTTGTAAGCTCATGTCCTGAACTGTGCCTTAATTGCTTCACACTATGACAGGCATTTGTCAGCATGCCAAAGCGGGCATTTTTTCCCCCAAAATATTGTCATTGATGCAGTGCGAGTTCCCTTGAAAAGGAACGTCTCAGGTTACACATGTAACCATGGTTCCCTGAAAAGGAAACGAAACGCCTAGTCCCTTTGCTATACTTCCTGCATGCCTGGGATCGGCTTGCTTCAGTCGATCAGAGGCTGACAACAGCTGTGATGCCAGCTCCCTTTATAGCTTCCGCATTTCGCCCGCACGCATCACCGGGATGACGTTGCACCAATCAGAATTGGACTAAGTTGCATATGTGCTTCAGGAGCTGTCATGCTGAAGGTGTTCTCCAAAATGTCGCTGGGTCATTTTGACACAGCGTCTTGTTCTCTTCTCAGGCAACCATGGTTACATGCGTAACCTGAGACGTTCCCGTTCGCCATCTGAGAGTCAGACAGCTACCTTTTAAAAATCAGCATCCTTAGAAATGTTTTGGACAACTTAGAACGTCAGTGGAGAAAGGCATATAGTTCATCATAACATCGTAATATACATCATATACATAATTCACCCGCTATATTGCTAAATGTACCCGATTTTTCCTGTCCCTTCTTAAAGGTGTTCTTGTGCTCCCAGTGGAAAAGCCCATCTCCGCACGTTGGTATTGGTTGCATGTTTGTGACGGTAGGAAACCTGGTTGGTTTCAAGCCGCGTTTTTGAGACTGTCTTTGGTTCACTGCAGTTTTAAAGAGAAAATACTCAGCAATGGTGTTGACTGATGAATTTGCACATGGTTTGTCTTAAAACATATTAAAAACACCACATAGACATATAAACAACATTAAAAACATGATTTTCACCACCGGGGGTGTTTAAATTGGAGATCATGGTAGCCTTTTTTACATCATATATAATATATAGTGTAGTGTAGTAGTTTATATTTTACTTTTTTAAACATGCTTTAAAAAAGACTACAATGATCTACATATACTCATATTTGCATGCATTGCATTTCTTACATTATGCATAAATACATAAACATTAAATATGAAGCCTGTGTTGAATTGATGTCAAAAGTTTTGCAATCATTTTGGACAGTCATGGCATTTTGTTTGTACATTTACTAGCTATTACTTGTTTATCACTGCTCATTCAATTTAAAACAAAACTGGTTTTCTACATGAATTATTGAAACCTCAACTCTCTTAATTATTCAGATTTGGCTGAAAATATATCACCCTGAGATTTAACACTAAATAGCCCTGCAGTAGATTTATATAATATAACTGGGTCATAAAATAGCACATTCCCATATCTCTCATTGTGGCATAAACATTGTTGACCTTTATCTTTAATGCGACTGTATTTCTAAAAGTTGCCAATAGTAATGATTAGCAGATACACTGAAAATAAAGGTTCACTTGGAAATTGCAAGTAAATTTCATAAATAAGAAATGTCAAGTAACACTTTAAATTAAACTTTTTTTTTTTTTTTGAAGTATGAAGACTGAAATAGTGTTTTCTTGTAAAACACTGCAATAATGTTTGTTTTATTTACATTGTTTACAGTGTATATGCATTTCAAATTTACAGCCTTACTGATGACTCACAGTGCACTCATGGGCATGTCCAAATTTTTGTCCAATCAAATTGCATCTCTATAGAATGAGAATGTCCTTCCTCTAATACCAACTCCTGCTGACTAGCAATAGTAAGTAGCAAACCATGGCTCATAGCTGTGATGTAAACTAAAGGCTTTTGGCTTTTTAGAAAAAAATGGAAAGGGGCCATAATATATGTCTCACCCAAACATCCTGTTTAAATGAACACATGAATGAAAAATGCACTTTCAAGCAATTTCATGAGGTTGTTAAAGAAGCAAAAAATCCATACCATTAAAAAAAAAAGAAGGTTTATATGAGTATTACTGCTAGGTAAGTGTTCCGATCAAAGCAATCATAAATGGCAATGATCCCAATCCTTTCAATCTAGCTCTTGTAATGGTATTTTGTGATGGTGGTGATGGCGAAAGGGTTGTCACTGTGAGTTTAGGGTCATAATCAGAAATCATGGAGTGACAATTCCAGGCTCCCCGCTGTTAGAGAGCCATCTACTACATAACACAATAAGCACCCAAACAAACAAACCCAGTCGGAGGTCACAGCAGAGGCCTGGACACCAGCTGTGAGTCTAATGGCCAAATTAAAACTAAACCAAGAGACTGAAATGCCACATGATGAGGCTGAGATGAACCGATTTGTGCACAGTTTGATCCAATTACAGGCTGGGCCAAGAATGTCAGATTCCTGCTAGCTCATATGCTAACGTCCGAGTAACAGCAGGTGGAGAAAGTTTGATGTGTGAAAAGTTGTTGTGTCTAAGTCACGATTAAGAGTAGCTCTTTAGCATCACGATTCAACATTGAGTTGCAGGTATGTTATGATAATAAAAGTGCAAGTATGGTAACTTTATAATCCTGTTTTTAAGATGGCATAACATGACAAAACCTAACAAGATATTGTGGCCACATTTTCTGAATTTGTTCCCACAACTAATTAATTTGTTTCATTGTTGTAGGTACAGCGTTTTAACCAAACGAATAGAAGGGAATTAATTAGTACAACATGGCCTCAATTTAACCAAAACGATGGAATGAATCAGTACAAATTAGCCACGATTAACTTAGGGGCCATTTACACAACACCGTTTTCAACTAAAAACGTAAATGTTTTATGCGTTTTGGCTGTTCATTTACACGACAACAGTGTTTCGGACCCAAACTTTTGATTCAAAGTGCACGTTTTTGAAAGCGATACCGCTATCGTCTCCACGTAAACTACAGAAACGTGAATTTGTGAAAACGGTGACGTCATGAGCATGTATATTACGTGTTCAGTCTATAAGCGCATAATGTTTCTTTACAAAGTGACATCGCCACCTACTGGCTTGGCATGAATTATACAGCGTTTTTAGTCTTTTATACGAATCTGCGTGAACGTGGATCGTTTTGACAATGTTGTCGTCTGTACGTGAAAGACGCAATGGAAAAACGTTTCCGTCATCCACCATACATCATATCCTCGATTTGACTAAAACAATAGAACAACGAATTAGTAACATATCCTTGATTTAACTAAAACAATGGATTAAATTAGTACAACATGGCCACGATTTAACTAAAACAATGGATTGAATTAGTGCAAGGTGGCCACGATATAACTAAAAGCAAGCTCACACTACATGACTTTTGGCAGGATTTTTCTGTCGCAGATTTCCAGATTTCACCGATTTCCAAGGTCTACGACAAAACCCCTGGATCGGGGCCAAATCAGTGCTTGTTGCGGTCGGCGATGCCCGTTAAGTATGAGCAGGTCAGCGACGTGATCTGAGCGAGTCTCGAGCAGCCACAGATGCTGCAATATTTTCAAACCTGTTTGATATTATTATGTTTCAGGTAGCCCTGTAGTGCGAGCGTGCCATAAAATTATTGAACGAATTAGCACAACATGGCCACAATTTAATAAATCCTTGAAAACTATTAGCAAAACTTTGCATGGGAAAAGAAAATACGATTTTATACGAAATATGGGTTACTGAGTTTGCTAATGTGTTGGCTCGCTGGGTAAAATTTGGGTTATGAAGCAAAACCTGTTAAGTAGGTTTAAAGTGTGCTGTTAATGCAAAACTTTAAAACCAATATATATTCTAGTAGCTAAACTGCAGGGCTGACACTCCTATGATTAACCTTGCATCACACTGTAGCATATCTAGGCTATTTCCTAAGTGCTCTTCGCATCGGAGCGCTTGGAGTATTCTGGAAGAGACGGGCTGCCAGCTAGATTTAACCACGAGTTACCTGACTGGTGAACGAGTGGCTATTGCCTGTGATGGTTTCATAGCAATAATTCAAGTAAAGATGGGATATTAATGTAACCATCAGGTTCTGTTGGGTCTTTGAAAGGGCCTCAAGCACTGTTCGACTTTTCCTAATTTTGTGAGGATGGATTATAAACAAGGTTCAAGATTGATGATACATGCTTTTATCCGGTGCAAAATATTGGCAGTGTTTCCTAAGGCAATAATTATTATTACAATTACGCATACTTATGGTTAATGATATGAGCAACAGTCTAGCTACACCCTAGCATCCATATAGCAATTGACTTAAAACACTGTAGGAACTGCACAGCAATATAGTTATTAAAAGCAATACTTTTTGACTGCAATAACCTTTCTAAAACATACATGTCAACTTTGGAAAAGCTTCAGTAATATATTTTGGTGATCAATTAGTGTTATCCATATAAAACATTTTTTATATTAGTTATTAATTATTTAAATTAGATTAGAGTTGTCAGAAAGTACCGATTTCAGTACCGGTTCTTCGGCATCTAACTGAAATAAAATAAGTTAAAGTTGGGTACAAACTAAAATTGTAAAAAAAAAACAATAATAATAATAATAATATTAATAATAATTAAAGTTAAGTGGAAATATAGAAAATGCAGTTAAACATGACAAAAGCACAAAGCAAAATCTAATTTGCCCATTGTATTCACACGCTCATCGGATTTGTCTGTGATTGGCTACACAAGGGTGTTTACGATTCTGCTCAACAGCGCTCACAGCGTCACAATTTAAAAGATTTCAGTTCCGTTTGGTACCGAAGTCGGTACTTTTTGACAACTCTAAATTAGATTTTACTTATATATTTTCATTTTTCATTTTAACTTTACTTGAAGTTTTAGTCATTTTGTTTTGTGTTTTTGTCATGTTTAATTGCATTTTCTGTATTTCCACATTTTTCTTACAATTTTAGTTTTAGTAATGTACAACTTTAACTTACATTATTTCAGTTAGATGCCAAGGCAACATTTCTAATTTTAAGTTTTTCCATCTAATATTTATATTTTATCTAATATAAGTATCATCTAACATTTATATTTTATTCTAATAGTTATTATCTTTATTTTTATTTTTTTTACATTGATTTAATTTGTATAGTAAATCAATGATATAATACATTGTAATAACAGTATGTGTGTGTGTTATTTTTATTTTATTTTTATTGCCCCAAAATACCAGACATTATTAACAGAACATGAGGGTTAAACTCAGGGAAATAAATAAATAATTTAAAAAGTGGTAGGTACACAGTATAAACCTTTTCAGCTTGGCTCATGAATATTGAATAGGTGATGTAACTTTCGCCCAGTAAGCCTAACTGATTTGCTGAAAGGCAGTTAAGTGGGAGTTAGCAAAAGGAGGATTAGCGCTTTTCGCTTGTACATTCGTTCAGTTTACTGCTGATGCAACTGGTTGGCAGGATCTACTTGGTCTTGAAGTCACTGCTTCCCGTGACTAACGGCTTTTTTATTATTTTTTTATTGCAACATGGCCAAAATAAAAGAAACTCTCAAAATATATATTTTTAGATGCTTGCCGACACCCCCAGTTAAATCGTAGCTTGTTTTGTCTAGGCGGCATGTTTAGTCTTCTGTGTGGCACAAATAAAAAACATGACACTTTCAGAACATCAGGTTCTGTATACCAACACTCATCAGATCAAAGACAACCATCTGAATAGCTTCCAGCTTCTCGTCTGTTCACAAAGGCAACATCGTTTCACTTCAAAAAAGGGAAGGTAAACGAGAAGCATGGCGTTGAGAATTTTCTCGCGAGCACCTGTTCTTGCAAGGGGTGCCTGTGGTGAGACAAACTCCCTATTTGACTACAGCTTGTGGCAACACTACATTCAATTGTTTTCACAGGTCTTTTTCGAAGAGCACGCTGAAGCTGTAAGTGTGATGCTTTCCCTGATGAGTGCCTTTCAAATTGTTCCATCAGTGCTGTGAAATGCAGGGGCAATTGCTCGACCCGGCAAAGCACCGCTCGACACACTTATCAGCAAATGGCAAACAGCGCAAGCAGAGAGATGCTATCATAACACTGTGGATACCTGGAAAATGCATTGCACTGTGTGACATGGTTTTGATTCGGAGAGTTGCATCACACGTATTAACTGGCGGGCGGAGTGAAGATGTAAATATGGAATTATCAAGGATAGCATTTTTCCGCGACGGAAAACCACTTTTTTTAAACACAAGGGAAGGTGGAAATGGTTGAGAGTATTATTTTATTTTTTTCTGCAAAAAACAATTGTATTACAGCATTTTTGATCAAACACATAACCTCTGCTTTAGGGAATCGACACAACTTAAAATATTTCACTCAAAATGTACATTCTACGGAGCCCCTAAAGGGTCATGGTGGTGGAAAAAAGTATGAGATGAGAAAAAAATAAGTCAATGCTTTCGCGTTCCCTCGCAAATGTTTTGCTCTCCCCTGATGAACTTTTAGTTCACTCGCAAAAACGTTTCGATTCTCAGCGGAACGCAAAACTTTTTTCGAGGAAACGCAAAAGCATCGACAAATAATGTTTCCTCCATCTCATATTTTTTCATGTCCCATGTTGAATTTGCATACTCCTCTTTTTTTATAAAAGGGCAAAAATACAAATGACACTAGAGTTATTTTAGTATTATTTATTTTGAAAAATAATTCAAAAATGGGTTATCGTTAACTAAAACTAAAACCATTGAAATTAAATTAAATTAAATTAAATATAAAACTTACTTTATTTCACCTAATTGGCAAAGCAACATTTCTCATTTTCATTTAGCAAGATGAAGTACTAAAAGAACTAAAACTAAAACGAACAAACTATATAGACATTTTTGAACGACTAAACCTTCAATTAAAGTGAAAATATAAAGCTAAAATCTATATCAACATATTAACGCAAATATAACCATGAGTTTTTTTAAAATATATATATATATATATTTGCTTCAACTTAAACTTAAATGAAAATTCGAAATGTTGTCTTGGCAGATAAATGAAATAAAAAGTTTCTATATACACACATATACATATACATTTGTTATATATATATATATATATATATATATATATATATATATATATATATATATATATATATATATAACATTTTATTTCAACAAAGTATTGCAATATTTTTAGTTAATAACAACACTTTATTTTTTAAGTACAATAAACTTGTATGTTTAAGTCATTTCAACATAAGTTGCATTAAACTGACTTAAAAATGAGTCGAACTTTGTATAACTTACAAAAAATGTAAAATTGCTTACCTTATTTTGACGAGTTAAAGCAATGCAAAAACACGTTATAACTTATGGATCATATTATTTTACAGCGTAGAAAAAGTGTTCTGAAGTCAAACGATAGCTTGGTGTGAAAAGAAAGCTATTCTCTAATAATCTCATACACATTTGAGTTAAAATAAATGTGGACGTGCGATACCAGGCTTGATGCCAATGCCGCTAAGAAACAGATTTTGAAATATTGGGGTGAGTAAAAGTTGACAGTTTTCATTTTTGGGTGAATTATTCCTTTACTGCAACAACATTAAACAACAGGAAGCTTTCTGTCATGGAGAGTCCAACACCTCAAGGCATTTGTCTCCATAGAGGATTCATCTCTCCATACATGCCTCTTGCATCCACAGTGCTCTTTATATCATTAGTTTATGTCCGTCACAAAATATAACACCGTAGGGCTTTCATATATTAATCTGGCACTGAGATCAACCCCATGGCAGGGCTGGATGGAAAAGCTTGCCAGCTGGGTCAGTCTGTGTCCAGGCCTCTGGCTGGGTTCACAATCCCCAGTGAACAAAACCAATCCAGACTCTGTTGTGCTCTGTTCTGTCTCCACGCGCACCAAGCGTCATCGCTATCAAACGTGACACAGTTTCGAAGACACCGGGGAGATGATTTTCTATTATTAGAGCGATGTTCCTTCCATCCATTCAACCTGACATTACTCTGAACAGGAATACATAGCAAGCACCAAAGAAGTTTGCTTGTGCAATCCAATAAGAATAGGGTGTTTCTTCAAATTCTGGCTCTTTTGGGCTTGTGGAATGAATTCACACTTTCCATGCTCTTATTAGTTTGCTTAGTTTGATCTAAAAACATCCAACTGTGTGTTTACATGTGTACATTTGCCTAAGGGAACATTTCCATGGAAGAAATCCAGTCATTTCAATAGAAAACTGTGCAATTGGGAATTTCGAATGAATGTGAAAGATTTCCCCATGCAGATTTAGCAACGGGTTAAGGTTTGTCACCTTTAAGCAAAATTTGGTAACACTTTATTTTACAGTGTCCTTGTTTAGATGTTACATGTACTTACAATAGTAATAACATTAAATTATGCATAATTACATGCAACTAACCCTCAACCAAACCCTTATCCTAACCCTAACCCTATAGTAAGTGCATGTTGTTAATTATTATTACCCAGAACTTAAATATATAATTACACTGTAACAATGACACCTTCAAATAAAGGGTTACACTTTATTTTAAGGTGTCATTGTTATAGTGTAAGTAAATATTTAAGTACTGAGTAATATCAAGCAACTACATGTACTTACTATAGGGTTAGGGTTAGGATAAGGGTTTGGTTGAGGGTTCGTTGCATGTAATTATGCATAATTTACTGTTAAGTACATGTATCATATGTATCAAGGACACTGTAAAATAAAGTGTTACCAAATAGAGTAACACAAAATTTGCTACTGTAACCACACCTACACTCCTGAAAGTTTCCAAAGTTTCCACTTTATTAGTAACATCCTGTGTTGGAAATGACACTTTCAACATTTTTGAAATAAATGCTAAGGCTATTTTCATAGCTAGCTTTTTTTTTTGTGTATCCTAAATATACACAACAAAATAATATGTGTATATATATATTGTTTGGGACATGTTGATTGTCGTGGAAATATCACCACAACTCGTAATTTGTCTAAAAATGTATCACACTATAAATATTGAAATAGTTTATCATTGTTTCATTTATGATTGTTTTATTGTTTAATAGTTTATGATGTATTTTCATATTTAACATATAAAATCTGGGCCTGAGACAAGGGCAAAACTAGAAAGTAGCAAAAATAAATGACGAAGACATTACACAAAGTTTACAAGGCACAATCCATGGAACTTGATTATACTAGATTTCACAAGTTTGGGATCCATACGATTTTTATTTATGTATTTATTTATTTGTTAATATATTTAAGAAATTGATATACATTTATTTAGAAAGGACACATTAATTTGAAAAGTGACAGTAAATACATTTATACATTTTGCAAAAGATTTCAATTTCATCTATTCATCAAAAAGATTCCTGGAAAAAAAAATGCATCACAGTTTCCTCAAAAATATTAAGCAGCAAAACTGTCTTCAACATTGATAATAATCATAAATGTTTCTTGAGCATCAAATCATCATATTAGAATGATTTCTGAAGGATCATGTGACACTGAAGACTGGAGTAATGATGCTGACAATTCAGCTTTGATCACAGGAATAAATTACATATATATTACACCAGAAATTTATTTTCACAATACTACTGTTCTCTCTCTCTCTCTCTCTCTCTCTCTCTCTCTCTCTCTCTCTCTCTCTCTCTCTCTCTCTCTCTCTCTCTCTCTCTCTCTCTCTCTCTCTCTCTCTCTCTCTCTCTCTCTCTCTCTCTCTCTCTCTATATATATATATATATATATATATATATATATATATATATGTATACTATATATATATATATTAAACAATAATATTGTGAAATATCTTTTATATATATTTACGTGTGTGTGTGTGTATGTGTGTTTGTGTGTGTGTGAGTGTGATACATATACATATACATATATATACATGTATATGTATATATGTATATATATATATATATACACACATATACATATATATATACATGTATATACATGTATATGTATGTATATATATATATATATATACACACATATACATATATATATACATGTATATATATATATATATATATACATACACATATACATATACATACATGTATATGTATATGTATATATATATATATATATATATATATATATATATATATATATATATATATATACACACACACATATACATATATATATACATGTATGTATGTATATATATATGTGTATGTATATTATATATACATTTTTTTTTTTAATAGATGGACCTTTTGTGCACATAAGAAACTTCTTTTAAAAAAACATTAAAAGATCTTCAAACTTTTGAATGGAAGTGTTACATAAACAGGAGGGAAAAATCTTAATTGAAGTCTTAAAGTCTTATTGCAAATCAACACATAAGCTACCTGTAGATGCTCAAACACCTCTAAATGTTCAGCGCAAAGTCTCTAAGTGTCAAGACATTTTGACACCTAAAGAATAAGAGTTAGCACCCCATCACCAGAATCCACATGAAGCCAGCATACTGGTCTATGTCACACAACAATGAGAGATGTTGGTGTTCCCTGGATATCATTAGCATTATCGTCCCCCCCCCCCCCCCCCGAAAAAACAATCAATCAAGCTGCAATCTTACCAAAAATAGTGGCTCTTTTTGGCAGGATGGTGACAGCGCCAACAGCGGCATCCTCGAGGCCTTGAATAGGGCTGTTCTTGGCTCCCCAACTATCCGACCCAATCCACAGGAAATGGCCCACTTGATCCGCTCTTTTACTGGCGTTAAGGATCCCCCTGCGAACATTCCCACACATGGAACCATTACCCTGACATTGAGGCCCTCTGTGACTCTTCAAGAGAGCAATTGCAATGGCATCCAGATTGAATCGTTATCGAGAATGAAATACAAAATAGCACTTTTGAATCGGTTGGCTGATTGATGACATGTTGATGTCATTAATCAATACCCTTAGGGCCTTATCCAGCAAACAAGATATAAGCCCCTGAAGTGCACCCTTGAGTTTTATCTAAGTAATAGCTTTCAGGTCAGCAGAGTATTGACTTCTTGTCATCAACAACTTTTACATTGTTATTTTTGGAGGTCAAAAGGGAGCGATTAATTGTTTGAAAATTGAATTTATTGTAGCTCTATCTTGCAATTTCCACTTCCTCTTCCTCGGCTGGCAACGCTGTCAACAGCTTACCGAATATCTTCGTCGTAAGCAAAAATAATGACCGCCCGGGCATGACGTGTCTCCAGCAGCTGTCGGATAATCTTGTCAAAATCAGCCTGCTTGTGGTCATGAGGGATCTTCAGGGACTGAGCGATGCAGATTCCACCTAGATAAAGAAAAGAAAGAGGCACATGAGTGATGCACAGTGATGCATTAAAAATGGATGAACATTCCCCTAACGTTAAATGGTTTCCATTCGGTTATTTTTTGGTGGCAAATAACAACATTCCATGAATGTTCTCTGTTGGTTCCTATTTGGAACCAAAATTAAGCTTCCTAGAATGCTGAAGGCTTTATTGTGACAAGCTAAGGAGAATATAGATGGTTTCCTATACAGAACGTTTCACTGTAAAAAAGAAGAAAAAAAGTCACTGGCTTAAAATTTTAAGTACAATCAACTTGGATTTTTAAGTAGTTTCAATTTATGTATATATACACACACAAAATAATTATACACAGTATACACATATATTGTGCAAACACAAACATTTATTTTGGATGCGATTAATCGCGATGAATCGTTTGCCCAGCACTAATAAAATTGCATCCATATCTATTTAAGACCCCTGAAATAGAAGACTTTCTTATCTGGGAATTTGCAATGAACGTCACAGGGGAAAGTTCTTGAACAGCACTGCTATGGAAAAATATTAGGATATGTCAAAATCCATCAACAGTTCTGCAGGTTTTGAATCAGATAGAAATGGAATATGTCAATCTCTTATATCAACCCATTTCCAAGATATTTTCCCATTTAATATATGAATATTCTACAGGATCACTCTGCTTAGGAACAACAAAATTCAAAGCAAAGGCAGAGATGTAAGTGAAAGTGAAATACAGCTTCCTCTTTTTTATATGCAGGTTGATGACGAGTCCAAATCTCCCTGGTGATTTATTAGATGGCCGACATCAATATCTGGGTCCGTTCCCGTTGCCCCGGAGTGGCACTTTTATGAGCTTGGCATCAGAACATTGGAAATGCGATAAAAAGGGACAGACAAACGATGTAAACCCATCGTAGTCGCTTCAAAACACTGGCTTTTCTGGAAAGAGAGGCACCAAACTTGGCATCACTCCACGTTTGTCTCGATCAAATCCCACAGCAGTGCTCTTCTGTTCCCGTTCATTGCATTGTACTTAGCCTTGGGAATCTTTCCCATTATCTGGAATAGTCATTGGGGAACCTCATACTGTTCTGCCATTCTAAGATAGATGAATACCATGGAGCAGAATGAATGCCAGGATAGCGGATGTTTATTGTGATGTAAATGTGTTTCATGAATGCAAGAACACTTTCACAAATGCTAATGCGGTCTAGACGGGTCGTCCAAAATACAGTTCCCTTTCACGTCGGTCACTCCAACGTTCGTCAGAGGGATCCGACAGAAATGGGATCTTCGTAGAGAGACAAATCTACTTTGAGAGAAACTAAACGAGCCAGTGCA
Source organism: Rutilus rutilus (assembly GCF_951802725.1). Taxonomy (NCBI): domain Eukaryota; kingdom Metazoa; phylum Chordata; class Actinopteri; order Cypriniformes; family Leuciscidae; genus Rutilus; species Rutilus rutilus. Next base: position 38,683,870 of record NC_140222.1, read on the forward strand.
CATTGGCATGCGAGAATTGCGCCAGCCGCTTCTATCACGCAGTGTGGGTATATAATGAGCAGAAGGTGCAACGCATCTTTGCATTTCGCTTCGATCACTGTCTCACATGCTTGGGCTTAAGAAACTGCGTTCGTGGGTGGTTCATGTTCTCTCAGGAGAACATGGCCACGTCTGTGCGTTGTTCGTCTTGCCTTTCTCATAAGGGCATGAGCGTTCAGCGCACCGTGTGCCGTCGAGTTTGACGGCCACATTCACGGTCTCGCATGCCTGGCAGCTTACGGATGGGATTGCTGGTCCTTCTCATGGGGGACCTAGCGTTTCATTCAGGGCTCCAGCTGAGGACAGATGTCGACCGCTGCATCGGAGAGAGGCTGTTATACTTTGGAAATGATGATGCTGAGCTTCCCATTAGAGTGGTGTGTGCTCATGCTGAGTCAGATTCAGACTTGACAGCCATGCTTTCCCGGGCTGCTCTGGGGGCGCAACGCAACGTGTAAATCGCCTTGCCCGCCTCCGTGCTGTTTTCCCGGATGTACGTGAAGAACTTTGGCAGTATGGAAGCATGTTGGCGCCAATATGGCAAGCCAAACATGCCTAAATCTGCAGAAAAAGTATTTTCTCTCTCACTACCCTCGGTGGGGGGTGGCAGTGCTACGTGCAGGCCGCCTCTACCCTGCATGTGATGGCCACCCTGAAACTATGGAAGGCCAAAACGCTCATAATGCAGGAGGGTAGTTCTGAGCCGGGGTTGAGCTGCGCATGTTGACTGAGATTAAGTCAAAGCGTTGGCCCTCGGCCAGGGATGTCCACCCTAGTGGTCCAGAAGCGCCCCCTGGCTAAACCTTGCAGAGGTGCGAGATATCACCAAGTGTGTCTTCTCGATGCTCTCATCTCACAAGGTGGCCTTTTCGGCGACACTGTCGAGGACTGGGCCCAGCAGTTCTCCGCAGTTCAGAAGCAGGCTGATGCAATCAAGAGCTTGCCCCTTTGTGCTTCAAGTCTTGAAATGCTTTCCCCTCAGTCTGCTCGTCGCCAAGGGCGTCGTTCCCCTGCAAAAAAAAAAGAAAAAAAAAAGGGGACACTGCCACAGACAGCTCTACTGCGACGTTGAGCCTCGCAGGGAAATGACGCCATTCGTTTCAGCCGCCGAGCGGTCAGTGAAAAATCACCTCTGAGATGGGGCAACCCGGACCGGGATGAATCTGCTCTTTCCCCGGAGGAGGGCCGGGTGCAGAATTTAACTATTTTTTTCAGCCTCTGGCGGCTCAGCCAGCGGTACCCACACCTTCAATAAAGAGCAGTTTCTGAAATCTCTGGGTGCCACGAGGGTGGGGACGACAGCGTGCACCACCATTCCTCGCTGCTCTCGTCCCCTCTCCCCAAGAGGACCAGAATGGCAGCTTGCGACGCTATGCCTCGCAGCTCTCGTTCCCCTCTTGGCAACAGGGTGAGAATGACAGTGCACGACGCTATTCCTCGTCACTCTCGTTCCCCTCTTCACAAGTAGGTGAGGTCGATAGTGTGCGCCGTTACGAAACCCCGCCACTCTCATCCCCTTCTGCAATCGCCAGCGGACAGCAGCATGCGGTTCGAAAACGCAGTCAAGCCTTCCCACACATCCTCTGTCCACCCGTGGAGCCAGGTGGGTGTTGCACCGCACACCCAGACCTCACTCCGAGCCGCCTCAGTGCCTCAGTGTCACAATCTCCCATTCAAAATGCTCTCGCAGAAACGCATTTTCGAATGCATCCGTCCCCAAGACTAGGTTGCAGTGATCAACCTGAAGGACGCATACTTTCACGTCTTGATTCTTCCTCGACACAGGCCCTTCCTGCACTTTGCTTTTGAGGGTCAGGCGTATCAATACAAAGTCCTTCCCTTCGGGCACCTCAGCCTGTTGGGACTTTGGGTCAACTGGAACAAGAGCAAACTCTCCCTTGCGCAGAGGATCTCTTATCTCGGTATGGAGCTGAACTCGGTCAACCAGACAGCGCGCCTCACAGAGGAGCGCGGCCAGTCGGTGTTGAACTACTTGAATTCATTCAGACGCAGGACAAAAAAGGACGCTGAGGTAAAATATGATTTCCTTATTATAAAATATGATTTCTTTGTTTTGCAAATCAATTTGTGTGAAACATGAAAAAGAATAATGACACTGACAGATTCAGTGACTGATTCGTTAATTTGATTCAAACAAACTAACTTAGGATTCTTTTTGACCATTGTACACATTCAACAAATCAATACAACTGACAAATTCAATGCAGAAAACAAGTCAGATAAGAAATGCATAGAAATGTGTTATCTTACACTAAAGTCAGATGATTTTACACACTGACATGACCGAAACGGACTTGCTACGAGTGTTACATAGAAAACACAATGGTATGATGGGTATATCATTTCCTGCTGTACTGTACTGTACTACATCAGATTAACCCGCTACACTTGGAAAGGAAGTCCAAAATCTGAACCTTTCCGGCCTTCCGAGTTGAGTTAATGCGATTGATCTGTCAACTAATGTTAACTGACCAATTAGGATCTTCGGAAGCATGTCACCAAGTGGCAAGACTCGCAGTAAATTGACACGGACAGGCCCTGCAGACACCAATTATAATTAAATCCCTCTTAACCATGGGTTTCAATCCCAACCCGTCTTGGAAAATGCACAATGCATGCCGACAATGTATGCAGTATGAATCACCAAAGCGGATACAGCCTGTGTTTTCCCTATACAGCGTGCCGTGAAATCCTTGAAATGTAATCCAGCCATTGTTCATGGGTCTCTCTCTTTGTCTATTCACCGACACTGGCGTTCTTCTGAGTCGAGATATTTTTAAGTGTGTTGGTATGTCATCATTGTTAAACCTCTGCATATCCCCGTCACTAATTTCAGCCCTATAACATATCCCTTTGGGCAGTTTTAAAAATGAAATTCCAGTAAACTTTAATTAACCTTGAAATGAAATACCTTTACGTCTTATCCACCCCGACACATTTACATTTGTATTTATCTAAAGCGATTTACTGTCCAGTACATTCAAGCTGTACATTTTATCAGTGTTTGCAAGCCTGTGACCCTGGCAATGCATATGTGCTGTTCTGTGATGAAGTTGATGGAAAATACAGCAGAATTCTGTGCAATGGATTTAAACTCGGTGAAATGTGTTCAACAGTAGTAAAATAGCTGAAATATACACACCTGTGAGAGACTATCAATTCAATTCTCTATAAAAATATAAAATTATATTTTATTATTATAATTCTTATGATTATTATTGATAGCAATAATAATAATAATAATAATAATTATTATTATTATTATTATTATTAGTAGTAGTAGTAGTAGTAATAAATATGTATTAGTAGTTATTAAATAATAATAATTCTTCTTCTTCTTCTTCTTCTTCTTCTTATTATTATTATTATTATTATTATTATTATTATTATTAAAAACTCTAAATCGCCTCGTGTTTTACAGCTTTTATTATGATTATGATTATGATGATGGTGGTGGTGGTGGTGGTGATGATGATGATGATGATGATGATGATGATGATGATGATGATGATGATGATGATGATGGTGATGATTAAAAATAATAATAATACAATTATTTTATAATTATTTGCAATTATTATTAAATAATAATAATAATAAAAGCTGTAAGCCAATAAAAGTTGTAGTTGTTGTTGTTGTTATAATTATTAAATGTCATTGTGTATTGAATATTGTTACCTTGTATACTGCCGTTGTATTGTAAAGCAATAAGCACAGTGATTTTGTCATAATTAAGGGGCCTTTTACACGACACCATTTAAAAATGATGGTTTTGGCCATTCATTTACACGACAACTGAAAACACAAACTTTTAAAAACAGGTATCAAAGTTCAAGTTTTTGAAAACGATAGCGTTATCGTCTCCGTGTGAACTACAAAAACATGGATTTGTGAAAACAGTGACATCATGCGCATGTGTATTACGTGTTTGGTCTATGGACGCGTAGTGTTTCTTTACAAAGTGACATCGCCACCTACTGGCCTGGCATGAATAATACAGTGATTCGTAGTCGTTTTTTGTGAAGGGAATTTGTTTTGACAATGCCGTCGTCTGAACATGAAAAACGCAATGAACTTTTCTATTCTTAGTACGTAGTTGCCGTGTAAACGTGCCCTGAAAGGTTAAGATTTTCTAATCATGACCAAGAACCTGCCTTAGCAAAAGCACTGTCAAATGTTTTGTCAGTTAATTAAAAAAATGTCACATCTATAATGGTTATTCATTGAATATTACTGAATAAACCAATATAGCTACAGTGGGTTAGACATACAATATTACTTTTAAGGGTCAGCTCAGCTAAGATTCTGCATGTTGAGTTTTTACGGTGCATGTTCTTAGCTGGAAGCTTGCCTCAAATTTAAGTGCCGCTGACAGTACGAGCTCAAAGGAGATAAAAGTGAACAGACCCGATAAAGTAAAACCAGGTTTAGAAGGAGGACTCTGACATTTCTCCAGGCCAATACTGTTATTCACATCCATAAAGCCGGATGTCACTCTTAAGTTCCGGAGACGATGTCTAACAGACTGTAGTGGCTTGACCTGGATCTAATTCCTAATCTTGTACCGTCAGAAATGACCACTGTAATCCAGGGCAAACCTCAAGGCGCAAGGATTTTCTCAAAGGAGACCTTTTCCGATCCAAGTTCCCTTGAAGTACTGATGAGATTTTTTTACATTTAACAAACAGACATAACAAGCATACAAATCATTTACCAACTACAATACATAACATTTATTTTTTTGTTTCATAAATCATTGTAATCACTTATAAATCCACTCTGAGAACTATTCACTGGAGTAAAAAGTGTGACAGTTGCCCCACTCTCTCCAATTTAAAAATTAAAATAAGTGTAATTCTGAATTATTTATCTAATGTATATTTACAGACATGGGACAAGGACTCTTGTGGCTTGCGCCTTGTTTATATCAGGCAAAATGGAGTGACCTACAAATGTTTGATTTTTTGACTTTGCAGTTTTTCTTTCTGGCCATAAAAGTGAGACAAATGTGTTTATATCAACATATTTTCTGATTCGTTACAAACCAACACTAAACCCTAAACCGTGCCTGTCGTCACTGGAAGAGGGTGAACAGAACACCATTTTGATGAACAGCCTCTGGTAATTGGCTCTTCGGAGATTGTTGACGCCTCGTCTTTTCATCACGGTGCTTCAACAGCCATCAGAGACACTCAACGAAGTAGCCTAAATGTTTGAGATTCAAGACACTTCCCGTCATTAGGGGGTAATTTGTGCTACATGAATGTGGAGAGGTCTGTTTAAACGAAACACGAAAATTAGGATTTAATTCAACACGCAATCAGACGCTCGGAAGAAGGTGGATTCAGGGTGTAGATCGCAACGGAGATGATGTGCACTGCAAAAACTGATTTTCTTACACAGAATTTGTTCCCAGTACAAATATCTAAACATTCCTAAATCAAGATCACAATCGGAGTTATATTAAATAATATTCCGGCTCTTCCAAGCTTTATAATGGCATTGAATACAGCCTGAGATTTTAAAGCCCAAAAAGCGCATCCATCCATCCATCCATCATAAAAGTAATCAATGCGACTCCAGTGATGGGTTTTTGTAAGAAAAATATCCATATTTATAACTTTATTAACTTTGGGCTTCAAAATTTCAGGCTCTACTCACTCCCATTGTAAATATTTGAAGAGCCAGGATATTTTTTAATATAAATCCGATTGTGTTTGGCTGAAAGAAGAAAGTCATACACACCTAGGATGGCTTGAGGGTGAGTAAATTATGGGATAATTTCCATTTTGGGTGCAAATTATTCCTTAAAAAAAAAAAAAAAAAAAAAAGTGAATCTTTTCTCAAGTGAATGTATCTTGATTTGAAAAACAAGACAAAACTGAGTAAGAAAATAGTTTGCCAATTGTGAAAGAATTGAGAGAAAAAGTCTTGACAAGTCTTGACACACAAACAATGTCTAAAGTCAATGGAGTCCAATGTTGTTTTTGGTCCCTATTGACCTTCACTGCATGGGCAAAAACAATCATCACACTATATTTTATGTTTTGCAGAAGAAAAAAAGTTTTTACAAAATACATTTGAGGAACAACATGAGGGTAACATGATATGAGATTTTTCATTTTGTGGGTGAACGATCCCCTTAAGCTTCTTGCATTGGATCAATGAGCAAGTGTTTGTGTAATACATCTGTGAGGAACATACTCCAACATATAAGCGCTATATAGTAGTAAATGGACTACTGACAGAGCTAATAAGCATATCTGTGTTATGGTAGCAAATTGAGGAGATTAAGCCCCAAAAATTAGAGTTAATCTGCTTGGTGAATGAGGCTGGCGAGAGAACCGACTAGATTTCACTTACACACATTGATCTCGCTCTAATCCCTCAAAAAAGCCCATTTCCCACTGATCGTATCACCGCGGCCCAGTCCACACTGACATTTCTGTTATTTCAGTTTGTTCATGGTTGTGTTATGGTGTGCCTTGATCCAATTAATCTCAGTGTATGGGTAGTTTCTACTCAGAAACACTTAAACATTGTGTGTGTATATATATAGATAGATAGTCAAAGCAAAAATTATTCAGACACCATATATCATTTTTGATATTTTATTACTAGTGGCGGTGCAGGACACTATAGTTAAATTAGGATTGCAAGGTGTCTGAAAATGTTTTGGTTTGACTGTATATATAACCTAATTAAAAGCAGCTTGCCATTAATCTAACTACTTTAAATGATGAGTAGGCACTGCTATAAAGTTCTCTCAATCTAATTCTAAAAAAGTTGTTCTCTAGTGAATGCTCAATGCTCCATCAATACAAATTTTCAATGGCAGCTGTTTGCAAGAGGTTACGCTCAAAAGAGTGTGTGGGTTTTGGCGGCTCCTCAGTTTTGAGGATATCAGACACCAGCCTCATAAAGAACTCTAGTTATTGCCCATGGTGGCACTTCAAGGATGAACGGCAAAAATCTATCAGTATCATGAATGACAAAATATTGATCTAGGCAATCATTTTTAGGTTAATTCATGTCTATTCCCTGGCCAGAGCAATGGCCTGAAATATGGCTTCACTCCAGGACCGCTAAATCTAAAAATTACACATGGAGTGTCAGAACTTACAAGGTCAACCTTGAGATCCGGGCTAAACTCTGGCAAGCTTGAGTGATCCGGCTGCAGAAGCTAAATCGCAACTTCAAGGTTGTAATTAAAATTGCAGGGCAATTCTACGTGCCACTCAGCAAGCCTCTCTATCATACGGCCCTACAAAAAACTCAATATCCGCGGTGTGAGCCGGCGCGAATCCAATAAGATGCCCCTACAGTTACTCATTTATGTATATTGGTAAGATGGCGTAACCAATCAAGATATCACATCGTCTTAAATGGCCTTGCGTTGCGTGTTATGTTGATTTGTGGCTTCGAGGGAAAGTTGTTTGCAAGGGCCAGCAATTAATCTCTATTGAATATGTAACAAAGGCAAAACACTGCGAGGCTGCGGGCAGAGAAACTAAGATCTTTCATCATCCTCTTGTCTCTCATCTTAAGACGGTGAAGCTCCGGTATCTTCATCACTACAGGCACAAATTATCCACTTCAATTCTGCTCTCAAAACTTTGTGATGCACAGAGCCCAGCATCTCTTCAACTTTCTTCAATAAGCCACAGTCTAGACTTTCCATTCACCATGCTGACCTAGAAAACAGTCGAGCAAACTGTGCCTCAACAAAAAGGCAATTTATTACGACGTAGTCTGTAGATTTTGCGCACTACTTATATTTACAGACTGTAACAATGTCAGACAAGATCATCAGGGCAATCTATCTTCGTTGAGGCGACTCGCATCAAGGTGCATGGGGTTGTTTTCTACAAATGCAGAATAGTGGTAGTGTATGAACAAAAAGGAAAGACCATATTTCTGCACAGTAAAAATATAAGTGATTCATCGTCGGCCAATATTGGATTTGTCATTGTGGATGCTCACTTCCCTACTTTTACATTGACATAAACTTTGCTGTTTTTACCATTCATTTAAAGTGGAACTTCGTAGATTTTCAACCCGCTTTGAATAATGAACAATGTTTTGAAATTCTCTGTGTTACCTAGACCAAAAAATTCAGGTTTATTTGTCAGCAAAAGTACTTCAGGGCTTTTGTGAAAACTGCATTATGTTTGTATCCCTGCCCACGGACAGTCAGATCGGCGGAGGGTTATTAACAACATTAATAACAGTTAATGTAAGGATAGGTTTATCACTGAAACTTGTATCATATGTTTGTCTACTCTTTAAACAGCATTATGGTAAAAACGGAAGACTGTTGCAACAGCTTTTTTACCTGAACGCGACGGCGTTTCGCTTAGAGCTACACATTGTGTTTGTGGTCATTCGGTTTGAAATGTTGACAAGAAAACACAGAGGTTAATTAGATTTGTCGTTGCCTACGACGTGCTGGATCCTTCACTGGAAACCGAAAGTAACTAAAAGTTTACTCTTTGAATTCTTGCACCAGAGAACAATACAAGCCGACTCCATTATGACTAAAAGTATTTCCTACTAAAGCAAGGCGGTTTTTGACTCGGGTAAGCGCATCAATAGTGAATGTGAAGCTTGAGTTCTGGGTAACTGTGTTGTTTAAACGCCACATTGGGAGGATCACTCTGCCTTTCTGCTAGTGAGTTTAAAGGGGACATATCATGCTAAATCCACTTTTTTAGCCCTTAAATGCATTTTGTTGTATATTTGGAGTGTTTAGAAGTACAGAAAAGTTGAAATTATTCTCTTCAGGTGCTTCGTTGATATCTTTATATTCTGTTTTGGCCTTATTTTTCAACCTGTTGCGATTTTTCTGTTATCTATGACGTTTTTTGAACTATTACGTCACAGTATTTGCAGCGGAACTGTCAAATAAGGACATTGACTTCCAGCCCAACACTTCGAGCAATCCGCTATTTTCATTTCTCGCTGCAATTTTGTAGTCCAAGCTAAAAGATGCAGAAGTTACGAGAGGGTAAGTTAAAATGTTCGGTTGTTGGATGTAGTAACCCACACGCTTCATTACACCGTCTAATGTAGATGAACTGCCGCGCTTGTTTAACTGAAAGAACGAGCAGAGAGAGAGACCCGGTCGCGCGCACGCACTCTCTCTCTCTTCGGAGTCAGGCGAAAATGTAAACAAGACACCGTCTCCAAACTAGACGCTGTCTTGCTCTCTCTCCCTCGCACATATTAATCAAAATAAATCGACACGGTGGTAAAAGGTCGGAAGACCAAAGTTTCATATGTAAATACAGTAACACACCATTGGGATACATCCATATGAAGACGTTGTTCTGAAGGTTCGTCGTCTTCATTTTCATCTCGCTCCGGCTCCGACTCTGGCTCGAACATGTAAGGCTGGCTGGACAAGTCTTCCGTTGTTGACATTTTGTTAATAACGTGTGAATAAAAAGTTTCTGTGCTGCTAGATAATCGTATCTCTGCTATCAAACTACAAAAATGGCCGAACGGGGTGGAGTTGAACCTCTGCAACCTGGAGAGGGGGCGGGGTATGAAGTGTCTCAGTTGTATTTAAAGAGACCGCACCAAAACGAGTTGCTCTCAGACGCACATCAGAAAAGGGGTAGAAAAGGAGCCTGTGGAGCTATAATAATGAGGAATTCAGACCCAAGCATTGCAGTTCCGCTTTATATAGACTACAAATGTATGATTTATATGTAAAAAGGAACAATTTAAAAGCATGATATGTCTCCTTTAAGGCAGCATTTTGATTTTCTGACGTGATTGTGAAAAATGTCGCCACCGTAGGTCATTCCTGCTGCGTCGAGAATAGCCACAGTTACTCACATCATCGGCAGGGACAAAACTGAACAATGTAATACATTTTTTCGAAGCAGGTTGAGGAGGTGACGGGAAGACACCGGTAGCAAATCTAGTAATAATGTCACTTTTACAACCACAGCCTAACACTTAATGAAAAATCACACTGCTGAAAGTTTTATATTTTGTTTGGTTTGATAATTAATATTAACTTTGCAAGTATGACTCTCTGCGAGTAAAGTATTTAGCAGAACTCGCACGTAGCCTCTACAAAACTGTGATTTTGCTTGTCATTTCTTCAAAAAAAAAAAAAAAAAAAAAAAAACAGTGTTTCGGTGTCTTTACGCTGAATGTGTGTCATTCATGAAAATTTACAATGACAACAATAAACCTTCAGTGACATTTAAACGTTTCCAACAAAGAAATGGATCGGCTTCTGCCAGCTTGTTGAACACATATTTTATTTGGACATTTGTACCATATGATGGCTGAAGCAGCAGCGAGCGCACAGCACGTGACACTGTTTTCATGGTAACCTGGTACTTTATGCATAGAATTCTGCAAAACTATGGTGAAAACATCAAATTATCATGCAGTGCGATAAAATAGCTTCTCTTCCCCACAAGCAATACCATGAAGAATGTGAATGAACAAAAGGTAAGCAGGTATCGGTATTAATTAAAGTAGCAGAGGGCGATCTTCCCCAAATAGTGGTGCCGCCCCAGCATGCAACACAGCATGATGTAGCTTCACCATTCTCAATAGCAGACTGGTGGGAGTGGCTTTGGACGGCACCATGCCCAGTGCATTATGGGTATTGAAGTTTTTCTAACTCTTTGGCAAAAGGGAAGACAACAACAGGCTTTTTTTTTCTCCTGTTTCCTCTAGTCAGATAGCACCGATTTAAAATAAATAAATAATAATATTAATAATAATCTTCATCTTTCTACTATATAGGCAGACTTTCAGTTTTATTGAAAGTTCATTTTACCAGCAGTGATAATTTAATAATGTAACACTTAGCAAATCTCAAAATGAACATCCATTTTTCATACTGTACATTATAATGTTGTGCTTCTTAAACTCACTTTATCTGGGTGCAATTTTTGGGTGCAAGTATTTACATAAAGGAATTAGGCGTGTTTAAACTTTTTGTCAAGTGAAAATATGTTAAAATGTTTTAAAAAAAAAGTGAAATGTTCTGTCTCCAGCCTGTTTTCATTAATTTGGCCTTTTACTGACAAAATGGTGTATGCAATAATCTCAAAAGCTTTGTATAACACAAAAGAAATCTGCCTGTGAGTCATTTTCAAACATACTTTTGAGCATATCACAAATTTTGTATGTTACGCATCCCAGATATCCCCAAATCCTCGAAAAATGAAGAGAATAATGAGATGATTGAACACGGTATATTGTCAAACAAGATTCCTGTCTATGCAAATGAAGCTAGTTATAGATGCGTTGGTTTTTATCCGCACTTTTACGCAATTAATGTCATGCTATTACTTAAAGAAAAAAAAAAAGAAAAATCGAGCAGACCTCAGCTTCACACAAATGAGCAGCAACACAAGAAATGCCCTTTATTCTTGTTATTCAGAAATGTCTTTGTGTTACTTGGAAAGATCAAAAATGTAGAGGAGACCATTGAAAAGATGACAAGGAAATGTCCAATTTGCACACACACACATTTGATTTAGCCAGCTTTTATGCAGCTCATAAACGGATGGATTTCTTCGTGGTGTAAAAGCTTTGTATATCATTCCGATTTCCCGCATCATGACATTTTCTACATTCACCATGAGAAATGTGCTAAAAACCCATTAATATTATAGCAATTCAACTCAGCGCCAGTCAGAACAGGCAATAAACTGTAACAGAAATGCATTTTTTGTTTGACAATACATGAGCTAATTTTGCCTCTAGCAATGACTGATAATACAATTGCACACCCCGTCACCAAAGTTAGTCAAAATTTCAAAAGCTGGTTTATTCGAATGGCAGGCATGTCAGAGCAAGAAGCCATTATTTTGAATTGCGTTCTTACCGTTTTCTGTTTTGCATCTTAAGCCTGTGGAAAAATAATCAAAAGTCTCACTTCTGACAATATCTGACAGGAAGTATCAAGGGAATATATGTAAAACATGAGCAAAGATGTCAATTACTAGAGACTATTGAATTCTATTATCTTAAGGAAGTACTGGTACTTTGGTGCTAAGTAGATGATATAATTAAAAAAGTATCTTTGTACCTTTACAGTTACTGTTTTAATTCATTCTATTGCTTTTTCATTCTTTATTTTACTAGAAAATATTTACTTGAACTACTGAAAAACTGTGATTGAAAAAACTTCGTTATTACTGAAAATGGTGACCAAATATTGGTTGAAGGACGTATTGTATTTTTTTCATTGATTTCATTTGTTCATATTTATGTTGATTTTTAAAGACAGTTTCTTGAATATCATATTCATTTTTGCTGATTGAGAGGTTGATGTAGAAGTTATTGGAGTATATTTCACAAAAAAAAAAAAAAACATTTATTCATCGTAATTATTTGTGAAATTTACTAGAAATTTCTAAGTGAAAATTGTTTCTACACTATTTTTTTTCTTTCTGGTGTTGCAAAATTTTCCAAAAAATGATATCTTCAAGCCTCTGTGGTTAGCAATGATAAGTGTTTTCAAGATACAAACGAAAGTCCCAAAAAAAATCGAATCAGTATTTTGGAGTTGGCTCTCTTGACAGCGCAACCCTCGAGAAGCCACAGTTTCAGCAGATCCCGAGGGAAACGCTCATTAATATTTTACCTGCGTCCCAGGAAAATCCTCCAGTGACAGTTGTAAAAATCTCCCTTGGATCCCATCCGTGAGCAAGCTTTCCGTCGGCGAATCAACAAGGCTCACTTTCTGCAATCCTTCAATAAAAGCATGTTTATATCATATGTCCGCCTCACATTGTTTTCGTCTCCCAAGGAAGGTTTCTTAGTCATTTTAGGGCAATCTCACATCCTCCTCAGGGCATGACTTCAGCTCTTTTTATTGACGATTCTCAGTGTTGTTAAATGCCACAACCTCATTGGACTGTTTCTAAAGCTTTCAATCTATTTCTCTTTCTTGAAACGTCTTTCTGGAGAGAAATCAGCGGATAATAGTAACAATCACGTCTTTCCGAGCGCTTGCGTGTCACGATTTTTCTCCTAGACGAATTTCATTGACTAATTACCAGTGTCGGTGCTTCCTCATGCGTCTGGAAGATCAAAAACAGAGCCATGTGGAAGGAAATGCTTTGCTGGCGAAGATGAAAGCTGACTGTAGTCTAGTTATTAGTCTGTCATGCAAGGTTACGCTGTTTGCGCCCTTTCGTCTGACATGTTTGTTATTTGAGTCCTGAGTGACGGGGATGGGTTGGACGAAGCTCTGGATTGCAAGTGTGAAGACTGGATGAACTGACGCAGGCAGTGATTTGTGTCGTCCTCACGCTGTGCACCGCTTCGATCAGTTTGCGGTTTGTTTCTGAACCTCTATGGCTCAGTCACTCAAAGATTGTAACTACTAATCAGTCCCAACATGACCTTCGCTGCCTCGCACGGTCATTTATTGTGAAGGTTCTCGTCATTTTTTGTGTCTTTTGGCTGTTGACGTTCGTCATTTCTTGTGACTTTTCTCTTTTCTTTTCTACTGTAGTGGCCTAGGCTGCATTTTCCAAAAGCATAGTAAGCCTAAGAAGATCATAGAGACTATCGGTGCCAACTTTTGGAAAGTCGGTCATTTCAGACTAACAGAGTCTGACAAAACTGACCAAAAATGGAGGCTTCCATCCACTTCCCTTGTTACTTGCTTTAAGCAAGATAAAATGGATGTGCAAAATTATTAATCACAAAATATAGATTGAAATCAATTTCCATATAGCTGCTAGCTGACAGTGAATTATATCTGGATAGCATTTAAATTGAGTATCTGCTTTCTTGCGAAAAAGAAAAGCTCAGCTACTTTTAACTTGATATTTAAAAAAAAGTTTTTTATTTTATTTTTAGCAGCAACTCCATAGAAGGATCATTTTCGCTTCTCCAAAGAACATGTAACAAGCTTTAGAATAGTCTAAAGAACCATTTAGAACCTTTTGTGCAATGGGAAAAGTTCCTCATGATAAGGTTCCTCTAGGATGCCAAGAGTCATTATCTTTAAGAGTGTGCCTTAAAATGTGCCGTACAGCGAGAATATAATAAAATATGAATTATTTTTAAATATAAATATAAAGACTATATACATAAAAACAATAAACCTTGCCTTATGGTGTCTTGAGTTATAATGCATTACAATCTTGCATTATAGTGATTTTTCCATAACTAAGGGGGAATTTATTTTGTATAAACTTACATTTTTCTCACTTACCTCACTGGCAATTTCCCCCCGCCCTTGTTTTGAGGTTTCATTATAATCTATTAAATATAATCATATTTATGATATAATTTTATTTTACTTTACAGTACTACTTATTCAAGATACACTCTCTGAAAACAAATCTTATTTTCCCGACACAATTTTGCAAGTAAATTTATTACTAAATTTAATATTTACCTGGTAACAAGACTAAAATACTGATTCGAAAATGATTTGTTGCAGTGATTTTGTCTCTGTCTCCTATCAAGGGCAAACATGCTGGCACTGAGCAGCATCTGACATTCACCTCTGCATTCCTCCCCTTTCGTTCTATTTTCCCCTGACGCTGAGCTACTGGAAGCGCTCCAGTTATTTATTTTTTTTAATTCGCTCCCTCCTCAGGACCTGTGACTCAGACAACCATCTCCAAGGTCGGCCCGCTTTTGCTGTAAATTAGTCTATACAACAATACAACCGGTCAAGAGAACAACATGTGTTATAATCTCGGGTCATTGGTTCAACGGGACGGTCACACAAACAAAATAAAATTCAGAATAAAGTTTGTCATGTTATACATCTAAGTTTCGTTCTGAATCAACACAATGCATTCTTTATTCTTGACATTTTTTTGTATACCTGACAGATTGGCCTTAACAAGAAAGTGTTCTGTTGAAAAGGAAAAGAAACAGAATATTAAAAAGGTTACTTGGAAAATCCAATCTTTAAGGACTGTTATTTCAAAGTTTTATGCTAATTTTGAGATGTTGCATAGAAAATGATTGACGGTAATTCAAGATCAAGATGCAAATAAAATTTCTAACAGGTGCATAAAAACTTTTTATATACTCTAATTTGCATAAACCAAGAAGGAAACACACTGAAATTGTATTAAAAAGTGCCGTCTCCCACAAATGCCTACAACTTCTATTTCTATTTTGCGCCAATTTTCCCGGAAGGTTTTTTTTTTTTAAAAAGACAGGATGAGAATTCAACATTATTAGCAAATTATTTTTGTAATATTCAGATTTTTGATACAAATTAACTATAACCTTGTGAAACTTGTACGTATAAACTAAGAACACTGAAAAAAGCTACATTTAAAGAAATGCATTAAGTTGAACTAAAATTGATTAAGTTCAACTTAATGCATTTGTTTAAATGTAGCTAAAATCAATTGTGTAAATACGATAAATATTTTGATTAAATTCAACGAATCATTTTTTTTCAGTGAACTTGAAACCAAGAAACTAAGAAAAGTAATACCTTTTTATAACAAGCCACTGTTGAAGAATCATTCATATTCCGTATCACACGGACACTTCAACCTGAGACATTGAAATAGTTTGTACGACATTATTACAAGAGTCAAGAAATTGTATAACTTGGGTCGTGCAAAACATATAACCATCACATGTAAAATCACCAATGTTAGTATATTACTATTATTATGAAGATTAGTATAAACCTTCAATTGAACTATTTTGAATGAGTCATTCAATATCATATGATTTTGCCATAGGAATGAATTGTTGCAATTTGTCATGTTAGGACAATTTACAGACTGAAAGTTTATACTAACATGAACAACCCTAAGTATGTTTTAACAAGCGCCATTAATTATATGTTTCATTTATTGACACTAGATTACTACAGATCCCGCTCTTAAATCAAATTGCTACAAAGCCAATTCGCAACTTTAATTTCATGCTCCAAATATCAGTATGAATCTCTGATATCTTACTCATTATCAGCCCACAGTGATATCTTTTCCGCAATGAGCACCCCGCCCCCGTCCCGTTCGAATTACCCAATTACGTTTAATTTGGCAATCTCTTTGAAATTCGTGCAAAAAACATTCCCGTCCATGGTTTCAGACATCTGTGTTAAGCTATCGGACATGGTTCAGTGCTTTTCAAAAGCATGACTGACTGCGTTTGGGTCTCTCTTGGATTGATCTGCTTAATGTTTTATTGTGTGTTTTGTCACCGATGTTGCTTCAGCACAATAAAACAAAAAGGCGTAGACTAAACACAGCTTTCACCGGTACAAAACACAGCTTTGAAGTTGAGTAGAAACATGGCTTTTAAGTTGAGAAGGAACCCCCCTTTGAACCTACCTCACACGTTTGCTCCCTCAGGAGCTCGGGCGCTTATTTACTTTGTTTACGCTGCGCTCGCTCACCATCTTTCAGCTTCCCTTTCAATTTTTAATGCTATAGACAATAGGCGTTTCTCCTCTGGAGTGATGCAATTGCCTGTTCACACAGGAGCGAAATGCTTCTCGAGCCAAAAATGTAGATGACAAAAACAGCCAAAAATGGAAGATTTTGGGAATTTGGGAAAGGATATCCATAACCTGACCTGTGATGCAAACGATTTAGAGGTCTTGTAAGGTTCAAAGTTGCGTTTTGCTTGACAGTGCTGTAAAATGTAACATGTAAAGCAGTGAATTTAAGAGCAAGCAGAAGGCTCTGCCAAACGGTTGGCTCAGCAATGAAGTGAATGGCCAAAACGGTAAGGGCTAATCCTACTCTGTCTAGCGCCCACTTACTTGCCTTCCAGCAAATGAGGTGGGCGTATGTTATATCACCTATTTAATATTCATGAGGTCAGCAGATGAAGTTTAAAATGCGTCCCATCCCATACACAAAAGAAATATATTTGAAATATATTTTCAGTATATATTTTGGAATATATGCAAATATTTGAAATTGGCCCAATAAATATATTTCACACTTAACATCATATATTTTTGTTATATTTCAGAATATATTTCAATGTATTTTTTTTTTCTGTATGGGTCCCCAAAAGTGTCAAAATATATGTGGCATATATTCCAAATACATTGAAATATATTCTGAAATATAACAAAAATATATGATGTTAAGTGTGAAATATGTTTATTGGGCCAATTTCAAATATTTGCATATATTCCAAAATATATACTGAAAATATATTTCAAATATATTTCTTTTGTGTATGGGATCCAATTTTTAAATCATTATATACACATACACATATACATCTGTGAAAAAGAAGCACCCTTTTAAAATAGTACTTATTACGGTTATTATAACATACGTACAGTACTTAGCATACTTAAATGCAAACTGAATGTGATGTTTTCAGGCACTTAATTTAATGTTAATAGCTAAACTAGTACTTAAGGATATTTCGGTTGTTTATTTTTATTACATTATTACAATAATATTATTGTAAATTATTTTCGGACTTCATGATTAGTGTCCGAATGTACTGACAAGCAATTGTGGTAAACTAAAATGTACTTTAATGTAAAATCTATTGAAACTTGAATGTCATATATTTAAATATATTTGTAATTACACAATTGGAATAATGGAGCAATTTACATATTAACGTTAAATGTAATATCGAATAAGTTCAAATTATAACCAAGTATACTTTACATGTGTTTTAGTATGTTAGTCAACATATCAAAATAAGTGCACTTCTTTAAAGTGTGACAAATCATTTAGGAAGTAGTTTAAAGTTTAAAACCTTTAATTTGACATTATTACGAAGTATGGCAAGAAACAGTCATGAAAGTGTCCTCTCTTTAAGTACACTTAAGTGACTTTTTATTTCCTAAATATCATATTATCTGTGTAGTAGATTTTTCCCTAAACCTAACTATCTGGGAAATCGACGTCCCCACTCAATAAGTCACCTAGTCTTAACTTGTTCCTCTAAACTAACTTACTTCCTAAACTAGCTTCCTGCGCAGGAATAAATCGACAAACAGACCTGCAAATGTCCTTTAAATGCTTTAATCACGGCCAGGAGATCTTCCCGAGCAGTTCTCAGGGAATCTCTCCCAAGAAGCAAGGCCGGAGGATCTCAGACAAATTCCATTGAGAATCCCACCGTAAAACACAGACACAACAGTTTTTATAGAATCGAGGTATGGCATAAATGTCAGGCTGCATTACATACTTTCCCCATTATTTGATTGGTTCTTCATATGCAAACCCCTCTGTTACTAGGTAAAGCAAACTTTGTTTTAATGATGACTTCATTTGTTAATCACAAGATTCTAACAGACTGTCTAGTTTCATTTCCCATGTTATTAATACATACATACGCACACAGTCAAAGTCACAAGTTTTCCATTGATTTCGTACAGTACATCCTGTTCAAATAAGGTTAGATGTTAGGAACATGGTTAGTTTAATATACAGTTTAACATTTCCACGACATCTGCAAGTAGGGTTGCGCGATATGCTCCATTTTCATATCGTCCTATCGTCAGCCTGTGAGATCGGCGATACACGATATTATCGTGAGGGGGCGGGGCTTACTTATTTGATTATTAACTTGCTTATTTACTCATCAATTTGCTTGTTTTATTACTTCGTTTTAAATGAGAATCTTTTTTCTATTTTGCTAGCAAAGGTGGAGTGTTTATTAATAGGCTAAATCAGGTTATTTCCTGGTATAGTGAGGAAAAAAAAAAAGATCCTAATCATTCTTGTATCTGACTCGGAGTATTTCAACATGTCAGCGGGAAATTTACGGACACACATTATCCTCTCATGCCGTTACAGATCTGCAGCATTTTGACTGTTTGACGAGATGTGAACACGTTTTAATTTCTTGATTCAAGAAAGAGTCGGAGTCTGCGATATATGTCCTCCTACCAGTGCTCTCTCTGTCTGGATGCACTTCACATGCGCACCGCACTTCAATAACGCAGGTGTTTTAAATGCCAGGAGAAATCAGAGGCAAAAATCTAAAAGTCGATCGGTTATACGCCGACTTAAACTTATGACTTGACTCTGATAAAGGAAAACGGGTTAATCCGTTTACATGACCACATGCATTGTCAGTTTATTCAGCATAATCGAGTTAATAACGTGCATGTAAACGCGCTCAATCCCTGAAAACGAAAGCAGAAACGGACTGAGCTTTCGCTGCATTAACAGCACGTTCTCTCAGAGTCGACGGTGGATAACGGTACAGCAACTATCTTAATTTACTGGCTGAATATTTCTCTTGTGGACTTACATTATTGACAGCGAAAAAATTAGAAGAATATTTCTTGTTAAACAAGTTTGAAGTTGCTTGTGATTTTCACAGATGGCAGAGTTTCACAGATGCTTCGTGAACTAAAGACTTTTATTAGGCCTAGGCGGCCTATATCATTTTATTGATATTATTATTATTATAATTAATATTTTGTAATTGTATTGTTTTTAGTGTTATTCGTGTCATTAAATATTTTGTTAATGTGCTATGGAAACAAAATACTGACGAACAACGATGCCGCGTCTTCATCTAGGCTCTGTATAAAAATTATGCGTCTGTTAAAGCACTCTTGACAATTTGTGAATGGATCACCTTGCAATGAAATTTCATTGTGGGATGTAGTTTTTGTTTTGTCTGTTTTAAAAACATTTTCTTTGAGGAGTCCTCATACGCGCGTGATATGGCGCAAGTGTGGTTATGTGGTGATGTCGTTATGAATTTAGGCAAGGCAAATATAATTGTAGTTCCTAATTAATTTAATAACTATACTAGCTTCATAATAATAATAATGATTTAATACATTAATGGAAAAACGAGCCAATTATCGTATTGATATCGGCAAAGGCATCTGCCATCGGCGATATCTCTGTCTATCGTCGATACACGATACTATCGTCTATCGGCACAACCCTATCTGCAAGTACGTTTTTTATATACTTTGAAATAAGATTTGAAGTACACTACAAGTGTGCATTCAACACAATTCAAAACGTTAGCCTTGTCTGAAAATCTTCCAAGATGAAAATAACTCTAGCAACGGTTCTATATACAGAAGCCAAAGCTGGAAATAAGAAAACTGTCAGTAATGACAGCTGCCAAGAATCCATCATCAACTGAACGTATGAAGAAAAGGCCATCAGCACATCTGACGCACCCGACTCCCAACCAGCCCGTCAGCGCCAAACCAATAGACAGTTGTGGGTCAAAATTTTGACCTTTCGTCTTCTCCCATAGGGCAGATTGTTGACACTTTTCTTGCAATCCAAGCAAAAAACACAACACATACTATACTGACAAATTCATGTCAATCTTAAAACAAGAGGAAATGTGTTGCTGCAACAAGAAATGGCATTTTGCACAAAAAAAAAGTCCTTAAAGTAATGAATTTCCAAATCAAATGGGATATTGATGGAAAATAAGGTAAACCGGGACCAGATTTGATCCATCAGGAATTGATTCATTTGTAAAGTTGCCTTTACGTACCAAAATGAAGCCAGTTAAAAAATTTGAAAGGTTTTGGTGGCATTAGCTGAAAGGAAAAGTTGTTCTAGAGACGGGAAACGTTGAAAAACCTGCACACATATCAAGAACGTGTATGGAGAAAGTAAATAGGGTTTGTTTAGATGTCATGTTGACTTTAAAGTGTTACATGTGACATTTTTGTACCAAGTTTTAACTGTAAAAGCAAAGTCGATAAACATCCAACCAGCCTGTTCTTACTAAACCAAACACTCTCCTGAGCAAAACAAACCTTGGCAAAGCATAAGCTGGACATATGTTCTTAGCGCCTGCTTAATCTTGCCTTTGTGAAGCAAGACCTCAAGCGGTCTTTCAAGCCGCTCACCCACCCTTGAGCACTTCGAATTAATATTCCACTGGCCATATTTCCATTTGTTAGGGCACAAAATCTCTGACTACCCACACAGCTCGAGGGACTCTGGGAGAGCTGAAAAGGTCAAATCCCATACGTGAGAAGCAATGAATACTTCACAATATGGGGGAAAAAATCTACTAGACTGCTTCAATTTAATAATAGCAAATATACAGTCCATTGTTGATACCAGAGTTTACAAACTGTGAAAAATGAAATTGCAAACCATGAATTAAAACGAGCCTATTATTAATAAGAGTATTTGGTGTTGTTTTCCAGTAAAAATAACTAAACATCTTTTAAACAAGATACAGTACCTGTTTTTTTATTAAAGAAGTCTCTTCTGTTCACCAAGACTGCATTTGTTTAATCAAAATGTAAGTAAACAAAGTAATTTTGTAAAAAAAAAATATATATATATATATATATATATGTATAACTGTTTTCTATTTGAGTATATTGTAAAATGCAATTTATAAATGAATTTTCAGCATCATTTCTCCAGTCTTCAGTGTCACATGATCCTTCAGAAATCATTCTAATTTGATGCTCAAGAAACATTTCTGATTATTATCAATGTTGAAAATAGTTGTGCTGCTTAATATTTCTGTTGAAACTGTCATACATTTTGTTTTCAGGATTCTTTGATGAATAGAAAGTTCAATGAACAACATTTATTTGCATTTATTAAATGTATTTATTAAAGCATTTATTAAAGGGATAGTTCACCCAAAAATGAAAATTATTACTCACCCTCAAGCCATCCTAGGTGTATATGGCATTCTTCTTTCAGACGAATACAATCTGAGTTATATTTAAAAATGTCCTGTCTCCTCCAAGCTTTGTAATGGCAGTGAATGGCCGGTTATGTTTTGAAGTCCATCAAAGTGCATCCATCCATGATAAAAGTGCTCCACTCGGCTCTGGGGGTTAATAAAGGCCTTCTGAAGTGAAGCGATGCGTTCGTGTGAGAAAAATATCCATATTTAAAACTTTATAGACTAAAATAACTAGTTTCCAGCACGCAAGTCTATTTACGCCAAAAGAGTAACACTTGACGGTGTATGACGTAGGATGTAGGACGTAGCGTAAGCTCTGACGCCTCTCGCGGTTCAAACAAACAGGGCTGGCCAACAAACTCAAGCTCCTCCCACATTTCTCTTTAAAAATTAAATTCGTGACTGGTGTTTTGTTTTGCTCGATCCTCTGCGCTTCCGCGTTCGTCATTACGTTGTGCGTGGAGGTCAAGGGTAAGTCTTTCGCCGTAAATTGATGCGTACAGCCGTCTGCCGGAAGCCAGTTGTTTTAACTCCTTCAGCCGTGTGGAGCACTTTTATCATGGATGGATGCGCTTTGATGGACTTCAAAACAGAAACGGCCATTATAAAGCTTGGAGGAGACAGGCCATTTTTTAATATAACTCTGATTGTATTCGTCTGAAAGAAGAAAGTCATATACACCTAGGATGGCTTGAGGGTGAGTAAATCATGGGGTAATTTTCATTTTTGGGTGAACTATCCCTTTAAATTGAAATATTTAGTAAAATTGTGAATGTCTTCATTGTTTATATTGATCAGTTTAATGAATAAAAGCATTAATTCCTCTCTTTTTTGTAATCTTGCCGCATATGTTTGAATGGTATCATTGTTTCCACAAAAATTTTAAGCAGCAAAAACTGTTTTCCACATTGATAAAAATCTGAAATGTTTCATGAGCATCAAATCATCATATTAGAATGATTTCTAAAGGGTCATGTGACACTGAAGACTGGAGTAATGATGCTAAAATCACAGGAATAAATGTACATTTATTTTTACAATATACTACAATAGAAAACAGTTATTTTAAATTGTAATGATATTTCACAATATTACTATTTTTGCTGTATTTGTGATTAAATAAATGCAGCCTTTGGTGAGCAGAAGAGACTTCTTTCAAAAATATTAAAAATGTTTAATGTTTCCAAACTTTTGACACGTACTGTACTGTACATTTACTTGAAAATTAAAACCGTGTTAGATACTAAGACTTTCAAAGAATACATCTTGAATCAAGTTTATATTAGTAATCAACAAAGCAGCTAAGTGGAGCGCAGTGGATTTGAACAGATATTCGTTTACATTTTATCTTGTTTTATGTGAAGTTTAGATATGTTTTTTATGGTAAAATGAGAAAAAACACTGATTAAGAAAGAGTTTTAGCCAGTGTCAGCCCAGCACTTCAGCAGCACTTTTGTTACTGTTAATATGCCATTACAATTACGGCTCCAGAGCCATAAATATCGCATTGAAAGGCACTGTTCCTCCCCGTCTCCCAAGATGCACCCTAACATCAATGCCATTAGGAGCTCATAGATCTGTCCTTAAGACCGTCTGACAGGCTAATCTACATTTACAGCCTCTTTTACAGGTCTGTTCGGAGGGAATCCAACTGAGGAATCCACATCCCTTGATGAAGTGAAAGTTTAGAGACAAGAGCATTGCAAGTAAGAGGGGCACTTCGGCCATCCATTACCCAGTAATGGACTGAGAGAAAAGTGAGAACTGCTCTCTAATGGAGGAAGGGGGTTGGTTTCCTGTTGGATTGCATCCATAAACTGAAGTGATTGGCTGTTGAAGTCATAGTGTGAACAGAGAGTCAATTTATACATATTCAGAGCAACCATCTACCAATACTTCCATCATTATACACAGAAATAAATGTGCTATAGGATTGGATTTGAGACCATTTTCACTCAGAAATTGCTTGTAAATTTTATAGTGTACAACCATTAAGACATTGGCAGTTAATTGCTTGACATTGGATCAAATTTAGTTATCATAATGCATTTATGTCCCACCCTAAAAAATGTTTTCCCCCCTCAGAAATGTGTTGTGAACATGGGACTTTAACTATATAGTACTGCATTCTGTTAAGCTGTATACTTGTTTGCACACTACACCAAGTGCACTGCATGATATTTGCATGCTGTTTACACAAATCCCCAGTGAAATCAATCCATTTTGTATAAACTGCCGTCGACTATCAGTGCAGTGCATAGAGCGTCTGATTTGCTGACATGTTCTTTTTTATTATTTCACAATCAAGACAAACAAAACACATGCACAAATTATAATGCATTAGTGATGTATCAAAACAACCTTGCATCTGTTATAAACCATTTGTATTTGAAAAACAAGAACAACCATTTAATGTTTTCGAAAATTAAACATGTAGCTTACAGAGGCATTAACATTGCGCACAACATCTCGGCTAGCTAAACTTGGGGAAGGCTTGCTCTCCTGGGATTGTAGGCTTGTAAGCTAGCAGAGAATGCTAAAAGGAAATGTGGTCTCTTTAGCTGCTTGTGAATTATTCAAAGCTAATCTGTTTTGGAATGCGCCATTGCTCTACAACGCTATTAATACTCAACTGAAACAACATGCTTTCAGGAAAAAACAGCTTCAAATTGAGCTAAATTACTTGGTTTTCCCAGGGCAGAGAGCAGACAGAGGATTTCAAAATGGAAAAGACATTGGTCAAAATAATTTTTAACATTGACTGCAAGGTAACACTTTTTTAGCTACTGTCATCAGGCATTGCTGATTTGTATTACTGAGTTTGAAACTACAAAAGAGTTAAGGCTCACAAACAGACACATCTGATTGGTTCTCGACAACAAAAGGTCTGTAAACAAGGATAACTCTCATCTTCTCATATCAACTACAAATTAATGAATCTGTGTGATTAAAAAAAAACTGAATTTTGAGGGGGGAAAGGCAACTGGCTACTGGGAAAACTCCCATGACGCATTGCTCATGTTTTAAATATTCTGTTTGAGGAAGTCAGCTACACTGAAACTTGTCTTTGGGCCTCAGCGTGTGGTAGGTTCTGCAGTTCCTCTGTTCCAGCAGTGTATCTGTCTTGGAGATCAGCCTGAGCTGTACTGGGGAACCTGCGGTTTAAAGCACTTCCCAAGACCGCAGGTATTCCAGTATGCTGTGCAGCGTTCCTGAATATATTTGCTGTCTCAATAAAAAGAGTCACGCCTCCTTAAACCCAAGCCCGGTGGCTTGTTTTCGATGCGCAGCTCGTAGTTTTGTGTTCAAGGGTCTGGAGGTGAATAATCTGTCTTGAAGATTTATAGTAAACAAACTATGTTGCATAATGAAGTCATGAGTTGATGATTAACACATTGAGAATTCATTATAAACGAGGAGTATAACCCCACGTGTTTCATCATAACTGTTTTTTGTAGCGAACAGCAATTTGAGTGACAAAAAAACATTTGGCTAAGCTAACATAAGCAGCAGGTAAAAAAATGGGAAACATAGGCTCTGTTCCAAAAACTGCTTCTTAACTGAAATTAATCCTCATAAGTGGCCAATTTGGAACGGTTTACATCGGCAGTGAAATAGCGCTCTACAACCGAAGAGCGTAGGAGAGACAACTCACAATTGATTTTAGCAGAGTTTAGCATTAGCATGTTGCTAACCTAAACATATGATACTCAAATATTTCTATTTTTATTACACATCTCCATAAAATCAACATTTATCTTTCTTCAGCCTCCATCTTGGATGGATTCTTTTCATTCATTGCAATATTGCTGCAGGAATTACTTTTTTTGTTTTTGTAGGCCAACCCGGAAGTTTCAGTTTCCTTGACAAAAGGCAAATATGATTTTCCCATTGGCATGGGTGATGTGCATGGCTAAATTATTTATAATAAGTATTGCAGTATTCCATAAATAAATAAGAATGGTCAATTTGATCTCATTAAATACAATCTGCAGAAGTGAAACGCTCAAGTTAGACTTCAAACCAACTACACCACAATCGCATGACTTTAACGTCACCATCACTAAGCTTCCGATAACTCTTTTAAGCAATATTTAAAATCTACAAAAAAAGAGCAAGTGTATAAATACAATGATTTCAACAAGTATTACATGTTCCTGGATCAACATCTTTTTTGAACCTGGAACAACATTCCAATCTGTCCCAGATATGAGGGACAAGTTAACATTTTATGTCAAGTTTAGGCTTACAACCAGGATTAAAGGTGCTTTAACATCAGTGTTATTCACCTATCATTATCCTCTGGTTTTAGGGATAAGTTATGGGTAGGGTTAAGTTTAGTGGTAGGGATAGGGTTAAGACAACATTTTCGGACAGGAATGTTGTTCCAGGATTAACAAATGATGATGTTTAATGTCCCTGACAACCTCTGCAGTTCCATTTGGCCACTTGTTAGCAACCAGCTTTTTCAAGGCAAGTAAAAGCTTTAAATAAATATTACTTGTAATGTCACACCAAGGTAAGGGAGAGAGCCTGGTGCGCTTGTGTCATTACTGATTAAATATGATAATTCGTTACATTTATATAGCGCTTTTCTGGGACCTCAAAGCGCTTTACATATGGAAGGGGGGAATCTCCTCAACCACCACCAATGTGCAGCATCCACCTGGATGATGCGACGGCAGCCATATTGCGCCAGAACGCCCACCACACACCAGCTTATTGGTGGAGAGGAGACAGTGATGAAGCCATTCAGTACATGGGGATTATTAGGAGGCCATGATGGACAGGGGCCAATGGGCAAATTTGGCCAGGATGCCGGGGTTATACCCCTACTCTTTTTCGAAGGACATCCTGGGATTTTTAATGACCACATAGAGTCAGGACCTTGGTTTAACGTTTCATCCGACCTCTTTGACAGTATAGTGTCCCCATCACTACACTGGGGAGTTAGGACCCACACAGACCACTGTGTGAGCACCCCCTACTGGCCTCACTAACACCAATGATGCATTTTATGTTGTAGAATAAAGCATGCAAATATCTCTAAGTTCTATTAACCACAGACCTTAATTCAGGAATTTAGAAAAAAAAATAATAATAATACAAAATACTGACTTCAGGACAAAAATGTTAACTTATTTCCAAGATCTTAGGACTCATTCCTAAAGCACTATATGCATGATGGGATTTCCTTCTCCGCATCACATATGCAAAGGTATCTTAGAATTTTGTCAAAAGAAAGTATCTAAGAAGGGATAATCTTGATGCCTACCTTTTGCATCAGGAGTGTCACTGATCCCCTAACATGTATCTTACTCTATACAGACAGCTTAGTAGGATTTGGAATGGAGCCAAATAACTTATGATTTGAATTGCAGCTGTTATGTACCAACAGTCTTGGTAAGTAGAGACCATTAACGTGATATAAAATTACATGATTATATGCATGGTCATATTGCCCACCCCTAAAGTGACTGAGGCAGAGTAGAAGGACGTTGATTTACAAGCTACAAGTGGTGGAAAAATCACACATACTTGCTGCACAAACTCTGACCTGTATCTTGTCTGCAGGTCAATTGCACTGTGTACCCGTGCAATGCAACCGTGCATCTAATTCATTAATCAACGGTTCAGTTTACAAACATCAAACAAGCCCTTAATCGTACACCTATTGATCAGGGTGGAGCTCCTGCGACAAGGTCAAGTCACACCTCATTAGTCCATCATTACCATCCTTGATTCAACCGTTTGAGCCTGCTGACTTTTTCTGAGATAGGAAAGGGGGAACATCTGTTCATTCCCAGTGGATGGTTCTCTCTTTTTCAGGCATTTCAGCTTCCAATGTACTGGCTCACGAAATAGGGCATAGTGGCAAAGAATTCCCTGCATGTACAATTTGTGGGCCACTGGTGCTGATGGAGAAGGGTAGAGTTCTGGATGGGGGATGAATAATGTATTGGCAAAAGGCCTAGCTGTGTGAAAAGCTCTCGTTGATATGTTGGCACTGTGTTCACTGCCTCAGAAGAACAGGGGGAGAGACATCTTAATAACAGCTTTCCCCATTCGACTTCAGACTCCACAGGGCACTAAATTGTTACCTGAGCCCAAGTCGAGTCTATGTGACTGACAAGCTAATAGCCATCTGCCTCTATGTTCTTTTGATCCAGTGCTATTATGAGACTTAAACCTGAGATCAACCAAGTAATTACAACGAGAACAACAAGGCAAGTGTCTATAGATGCCGTGAGGAACAGCTTCGGTCTTTCCAGTGCAATTCATGCCATAGTTTGCAACTCTTGGGCTAATCTGGGCGGTTCGTAGGAGATTGAGAGAAACCGAACCTACCACTTTTCAGAGGAGAACTTAAGGCAAGACAACTGTGAAATTAAAGTGACGACCAGTTCCACTAGAGATGACACTAAGGGCCCTATTTTAACGATCTAAGCGCATGGTCTAAAGTGCAGGGCACAAGTTCACTTAGGCGTGTCCGAATCCACTTTTGCTAGTTTAACGATGGGAAAAATGGTATAGGTGTGTTTTGGGATTTATGTACGTTAAACCAATCAGAGTCTCATCTCCCATTCCCTTTAAACGCCAGTTGCGCTCACGCCATGGCAGATTCGCTATTTACATGACGGAATTTGATAGTGGAAAGACCGAAGCTGTTTCCAGAGCGCAAGCGGAACTGCTCCCACCGAGCCAGATTCCACCATCTTTTACATTGTAATCCTTTTATTTTAAATATGTGTCATGTTTGTGTGCTGCTGTGCATCCCTGTGTGTTTAATAAGCAGAGTGTACGCGCGTTGTGGACCCGCCTATAGGAACAAATTACTAACGCACTCTTTAAATAACAAAAATATATATATATTGCGCCATTGACTTTAGAGCAGGTTTCAGTTGGTCAATGGGGCAGTCTATTTCTGTTGCCTCAAAATAGCAACGTGCCAACAATGTGTCAGAACACACCTCGTTTTCAGACCAGCAGCCCATGGGCGCACAGATGGGCGCAAATGCATTTGCTATTTAAACAACGTGGCACAGGACATGAAAATGATAACTTCGTCGGACTGAAACTAGCAAAAAACACTTGCATCGCGCTAGGCGCTGCATTGCACCGGGTGTAAGATAGGGCCCTAATTGTTGAATTGATTTATTCGAAGCAGGGAACTTTTTCAATCTTGGTCCACTTAGTCCATCTCTTAGATTTAATCCAGGATAGTGAAACTCAGACAAATGAATTCCTAAATTAATTATTAAGACAAATATCAACAGATATTGATCACATTTCATGAAGACACCTTCTGGGGCAAAGAATAAAACTAGTAATTTAGCAACAATTAAGATTCAAAGAGCTGGAGGCCACAAGCATTTATCATCGGATGTTCAGGCTTTCCTAGATCTTGCGGCTACGGGGAAGAAAAAGTTACAAAACTAGGATTTTCTCTGACATCTGAGATCCACAAATCTTACTCTAGTGCATTTCAAGAATAGAAAACATGTCAGAGCTGTGTTGACAGTGGTTCTGGATAACGATGAATTTCAGGGAGCAGGTATGGTTCATTTTATCTTCTGGGCCTTGCAGAGGTGTAAACAATATCAAGAAGTTTGCATTCAAATTTATTTATTCTAAAATAAGCCCAATAATTAATGCATTACCATATTTGTAATGATCTTGGATCATTTTATGCTGCTCGTAATATTACAAATTCAAATGACCTCGCAGATGTTGCATTCGCATCTAAAAGAATACAATACCACAATTTATGTTGCCAGAAGTGACAGTGTAGCACCAACACTTAAATGCACACCCACCTCATTAATGTTTAGTCCACAGTCTCAATTTCAGTCAACACTTTTGCTATTGTAGTCATTATGTGACAGTGGTCTTGCCAAATGAGATACTGTGCTTCCTAGATGGCATATTTACACAAATCCAGCAAGGGATAATTACTCCTTTCGAAAACATAGAGAGCTGCTTTGCTGCCTGCATAGGCAGCTGCCTACTAAGCTGACAGATTTGGAACACTCTACATTTGCAGTATCTTTGCAAGTGAAATGCGTGGGAGATTCATTCCTGTAGCTCAAACAGAAGAGCATGGCACTGTCAACGACAAGATTATGAGTTCGACTCCCAAGGACTGCATGAACTGATAAAATTGTTTTATAAATGTATTTACCTTTTTTTGGATAAAGGTATCTGCCAAATTAATATATGTAATTGAGACTCAACTTACGACTGATTCCAGTACAGTTTGCCGTTAGCATGTTGCTGAGCTAACAGTGTGATACGACGGATTCCAGTATAATTTGCTGTTAGGGTGTTGCTAAGCTAACAATGTGATACGACTGATTCCAGTACAGCTTGACGTTAGCATGTTGTTAAGCTAACACTGTGATAGGACTGATTCCAATACAGTTTAATGTTAGCATGTTGCTAAGCTAACAGTGTGATACGACTGATTCCTGTACAGTTTGCTGTTAGCATGTTGCTAAACTAATTACGTGATACAACTGATTCCAGTACAATTTGCTGTTAGCATGTTTCTGAGCTAACAGTGTGATACGATTGATTCCAGTTCAGTTTGCTGCTAGCATGTTGCTGAGCTAACAGTGTGATACGACTGATTCCAGTATAATTTGCTGTTAGGGTGTTGCTAAGCTAACAATGTGATACGACTGATTCCAGTACAGCTTGACGTTAGCATGTTGCTAAGCTAACAATGTGATACGACTGATTCCAGTACAATTTGCTGTTAGCATGTTGGCAAGCTAACAGTGTGATATGACTGATTCCAGTACAGCTTGCCGTTAGCATGTTGCTAAGCTAACAGTGTGATACGACTGATCACAGTCTATCAGTCACAGTCACAGTGACTAACACAGATAGGACTGATACGACTGATTCCTGTACAGTTTGCTGTTAGCATGTTGCTAAACTAATTACGTGATACAACTGATTCCAGTACAGTTTGCCGTTAGCATGTTGCTGAGCTAACAGTGTGATACGACTGATTCCTGTACAGTTTGCTGTTAGCATGTTGCTAAGCTAACAATGTGATACGACTGATTCCTGTACAGTTTGCTGTTAGCATGTTGCTAAGCTAACAGTGTGACTCTCTAATAAGCACAGAAACGCACAGTGCATTCATATGATGCCTTAAAATGCTGACTAGGCAGGTTTTGGAACAGAACGTTTTGTATCTTGCTGTATGATCCAATCCTGGATATGATTAATACCTCAAAAGTAATAAAATGATATGAACACACTGCCATTTTGAATTCACTGATTGATAAATGACTTGAAACGAGTCTGGCGGAGTGCTGTCATCTCCAGGGCCTCTGCATGTACATTGTGCTTATAAGCTGTAACTGATGAAAACATTGTCTGTGACACTAAAGTTGACGGATCAAAGGTTGTAACCTGATTCTTTTGAGTCTGAACTGCTGCAAGTGATCATTTTCACAGTTGCAGTTTGGATATCATCCTCCTAAGTCTTCAAAGGAAATTGGAGACATAAAAGATGATGATAGAGAGATTCAAATAGCTCAATTTCTTTCCCTTTGTTCCCCGAGCTGATCTAAAATGTGCAGGAAAGTGCAAACAATGGGGATCACAACTCTGAAACTATAAACTATGAAGACATACCCAATACTGGCATCAGGAACTTGCAGAACAGGACAGTTAATGACCTCATTACGCATTGATAACACTGTAATGGACACAGCCTAATTAGTGGTATTTGCAAGACTATTACATTTAGTGAAGTACTGAAATTAACATTATTGCCTAAAACCTGCCGATAAGGATGGAGGTGTTAGGCTCTCACTGCCTGTATACTGCATCGGTCAGACAAGTGCGTGGTCAAGTCATGCTCATTGTCTGACTGAATTTCTCTACGTGCCTTTTATAGCTGTAAACGCTGCACCCAACAAAACTTTTATTAAGATTTCAGGAGTGCCTGTTACACCTCAACAACATCCAAGACCTTGATTACATCCAAACCACAAAAAGCTGTTCAACAAACAAACTCTCATTTAATATTAATCCATCCACTTTCTCCTTGGTTGCCCTCATCTCAGGCATGAGCGTGTTTATTTGGGCAAGAGCATCTGAACACCCCGACTACTCAAAACTAAATCACAACCTCGGCAGGATCTTTTGATGAGAGATCAGTCAACACTTGAAGTCACTTCTCTGCAATATTAAAGACAGGTTAGCCCTTGGGATGTCCTGAATTGTATTTGATGAACAAGGGAAGGGGAAGGGGGTTTATTTTGATTAAAGATGAAAAAAAATAATTACTGCGATATTCCATAAAAATAGGTTTTGTCAATTTTGATTTAATGGTGATTTTAATGTATTCTGAGAACATTTTGTTAAAGTCCCTGTAAAGGCAATTCTAAAAAAAAAAATCTAAACACATTATAAATGTTAGAAATGTATTACTAAAACATATTACAAAGACTGTGAACTGTGAAGTACTGAATTGTGGAGTTAGACCGTTAAACAGTTTTTCACCATTGCTGTGTTCCGGATTTTTTGGGCGGGGCTAAAACGGGGGCTCGATGCCGCACTGGAGCCCCTGAGCTCCTGGACACGCCCCTACTTGATGACGCACTGGAGCCCCTGAGCTCCTGGACACGCCCCTACTTGATGACGCACTGAAGCCCCTGAGCTCCTGGACACGCCCCTACTTGATGACGCACTGGAGCCCCTGACGCTGCCCCTCCCCTAACAATATAGCACATTCATTCACATCAGTTTGCCGATCGCGAGTTACTGTCAGTAGGCTACTATTAGTTACTACAGCCTACAGTTTGCTAGCTAGCTATGCCTTCGTCACGGAAATGAGTACTACCTGGATGCGATCACGTACAAAACAGATCGGTGTCCTTATTTAAATTTCCGAAAAACGATCACATCAAGAAGAGGTGGATTAATTTTGTGAAGAGCCACCTTGATGGACAGCTGAGGATCACCGCCAAAACCCGCCTCTGTAGTGATCATTTTACACGGGATAGTTTTATAAACTTTCGTCGGAAACAACTGGGATTCACAGATAATCCGCTGTTACTGGTGAATGGGGCCGAACCGATTATCTCCCGCCTCGGCCTTCATCCTCCCGTCGCGCCGACAACTGGTGCCATCGTTGACAGTGCGAGCCCACCAATGAGTGTAAGTTGCCTTGTGTGCTTATGTTATAATTATAGTAGGTAACGTTAGTCCAGGCTCAAACATGGCTTTGTAAAACCTAGGAGCATCCATTCCGGCTGTAGCGGTGACTGTTGAGTGTGGCGAGTCGGCGACGGCAGCTTTCCCGCGAGTGGGCGTGGTTTCAGCGCAGCCAGTGGACACGCCCCCGGTGTTTGAGAGCAGAGACTACTGCTCATTTTTTCAAGATTTTGATAGCTTATTTTATGTACTTGCTGGGTTTTTTATCATTCAAATTTGGCTGGGTGGCTAATAACACATGTTTCTGTGGTGTGACAAACTCAGAACACATACTTAATTTTGACTTTACAGGGACTTTAACGTTGAAAACCTTATTTCCGAATGTTCTCTGGACGTTAAAAGTTTTACATTTTTTAAAAACATTGGTTTTCTTCTTGGTTATACAAACGTTAAGGGAACATTCAATTGAATCATTTTGCAAACGTTATGGGAATGTTACATTTGAATGTTCTCTGAACGTTCTGAAATACGTAACATTTAAAAAAACTGTTAAATGTCCAACTTAAAAGTTTCAGAAAAACATTCCATGGTTGATGTATAAATAATGTTTGTGTACTAACATTTTGAGAACATCATTTAAGATCAGATTTCTTGAACAAACATTCTATTAGCGTTATTAGAGGAACGTTTTTTTTTTTCGAGAACCGCTTACCTGGGAATACACCATCCCAAGAGCATTCAACATTCAACGTCTTTTTTAGAAATTCTCTCAGGTGCATCTTCTCCTCTAGTGGATAGAAGTTCAGTGAGCATGTTTAATTCAAATCAAATGAAGCACGTTAAAGTCTTGATGTCAGCGGTTATATGCACACACATACTGCAAACATACTGTTGCTCAGGATAATGAAGTCGAAGGCATTCCACATCACACACAGCTGTGTTCTCAACCATATGAAAAAGCGTTTCCGTTGTCTCCCACAGGATAAGCGTAGTGCCACTTGTGTGCCAAAGCAATAAGAGTGATAAACAGTGCGAACTGCCACTCATACAGGATAATCAAATACGCAAATTAGGATCATTAATAACTGTCTCCTCTCTTCAGATCCTGAGTGGACTGTAAATTGCTTCATAAATAAAAAATAATAAACAAGCTGGGGTGGTTGGGAAATCTGGCACTCAACGCTAAGATGACAAATACGTGGAGGTAGGTGTGGACGTAGGTGATAGGTTTGCTTCAGTTTCTGTCTGCAAAATAAATTCTACACATAAATTAACTGGCTACAGAAAGAAGAAGTGAAAACAGCTTTCGATAAAGTGAGAAATGCTGCTAATCTGAGCTTTCTATACCACACTGACAGAACAGATATATTCCACCTCATGCAGCTCTAAATTGGACAGTGGGCCCAATTAACAGAATCTGCTGAGTGCTAAAACGTCTCTGAGGTTGTGTGAATCTGGAGGGAATCCATATGCAAGGTGTTACAACATAAAGATAGCTACTCACAGCTTTCTATCTGAAT
Organism: Rutilus rutilus; assembly: GCF_951802725.1. Taxonomy (NCBI): domain Eukaryota; kingdom Metazoa; phylum Chordata; class Actinopteri; order Cypriniformes; family Leuciscidae; genus Rutilus; species Rutilus rutilus. The sequence continues at coordinate 38,718,240 of NC_140222.1, forward strand.
TTTTTTTTTCTTTTTTTACATTCATATTTGCAATATGTATAGCAGTTTATAACACACCACCAGTCAAAAGTTTGAAATATTTAACACTTTCCCCGCCAGTGTTTTGGAAAAAAAGTTTTTGTGATCATTTTCACAAAAGTTTCATGGCCCCCAGAAAATGTTGTTGTATGAATATCTGAACATGCAATGTATCAAAAGAAAGAACAGACTCTGCTTTTAGACAAATAAACCCTGTTTTATTCTAGCTTCATGCATTATTTTTTATCGACACTTGAAAGTGGGTATGTTTCATTAAAAAAATATAAGCAAAAAGCTGAAAGCTGAGAAAGCTAGGTAAAAAGTTGAGAAAATCACGCTTTTGTCAAAGACTACATCGAGATCGTATTCAGAACGTTGGTCAAAACACAGATGGAGTAAATCGAGTCAATCAACACCCCTAAAGCTTCACAGTCCTAGTCTAGAGCTCATCCTGGGTCGACATTTCATCTGTAACATTAGCCAGTTTTGATTTATGCTGTTTAATGTTGATGATCACGTTATTTTACATATGCATATGATTACGTATGATATCGCTTGTTTCTGCTTCTTCTTCACACGTCTTTTGACCTGGAGATTCAGTACTCTTTCAGAAAATGCATAATAGCGCCCCCTACCGTACAATGGCAGAGAAGTGTAGTACGGTGGCCGAGAAGTGCAAAACAAATCACAATTCCGAAAACAAAATAACAAATTAAAAAGGCAATGGAATACTGACCGCTGATTGGACGAGACATCTGTCAATCAAGACATGCAAGAAAGTACAGCAGACTGCGGCAGGAGAAAGTCGATTTGCGTATGCATGTGCAAATATTAGTGCTGTCTATTTAACCGGCTAATTTTGTGCGATTATAATGGACGCGAATGACCTGAGTTCGAGACTTCCTTTTCCCGATCCATTTCTTCTCCCTATGCCCATTTCTTATCAATTTCGGAGAGGCATTTCATTTTAAAATGTTAGAAAATGAAGAACACGTTTACAAATGTAAATAAAGTGTATAACAGGTACCATCTAGAATGGCCTCTGCCAACTTTAAATCTAAGAAAAGTTTCCATTGGCAAGAAAATGGAATTTACACAATGCATTACACTGCAGTTATGAGATAAATGTTTTGTATTATTGGACATGAAATATTTTTTTATTTGACATTATATCCTTTAAATATGAAAAACCACCAGTAGGTGGCGGCAATTGACAGGTTTAATGAATCAGTCATTCAAGCAATTTGTTAAAATGGCCGATTCATTCAGGAACTCGGAGTGTTGCTCGGAGACACAACCGTGAAGACTTTTAAAATACATTCAGTATTAATCTTTTTACTTTTTGATCAAATAAATGCAGCCATGGTGAGCATAATAGTCTTCTTTAAAGGGATACTCCACTTTTTTTGGAAATAGGCTCATTTTACAACTCCCCCAGAGTTAAACAGTTGAGTTTTACCGTTTTCGAATCCATTCAGCCGATCTCCGGGTCTGGCGGTACCACTTTTAGCATAGCTTAGCATAGATCATTGAATCGGACAAGACCATTAGCATCTCTCTCAAAAAAATTACCAAAGAGTTTCGATATTTTTCCTATTTAAAACTTGACTCTTCTGTAGGAACTATACTCTCATTCCTGCGTAATAATCAAGAAACTTTGCTGCCGTACCATGAGTGCAGCAGGCGTAATGATATGACGCAGCGCCTGAAAATAGGTCTAATAGGTTAGACAAACTTAGTCCCGGTCACGTTGGAAGTTACTGAGCTGGGGACTATTTTCAGGCGCTGCGTCATATCAATACGCCTGCTGCACTCATGGTACGGCAGCAAAGTTTCTTGATTATTACGCAGGAATGAGAGTATAGTTCCTAGCCATATCAGCCTAGAAAATCGCAACTTTACATTTTCCGTCGGTCTTAGACTACAGAAGAGTCAAGTTTTAAAAAGGAAAAATATCGAAACTCTTTGGTCATTTTTTTAAGAGAGATGCTAATGGTCTTGTCCGATTCAATGATCTATGCTAAGCTATGCTAAAAGTGGTACCGCCAGACCGGGAGATCGGCTGAATGGATTCGAAAACGGTAAAACTCAACTGTTTAACTCTGGGGGAGGTGTAAAATGAGCCTATTTCCAAAAAAAGTGGATTATCCCTTTAAAAAAAAAACAATTTATTGTCTTTATTTCAAATGTTTGACCGATAATGTATATTATTATAATATATCAGAGAAGGCACACAATTATTTTAATTAACCTTTAAAGACAAACTTCCATCCTAGACGTGAACAATTGTGCATTCAAGTTCGAATATATCAAATGTAATTTCTTAAATCCTTTGCCCTAGAACAACAAATTTATGAATGCAATGTTTTTAAAAATTGTTTTAACAAACAGTTAACAATTTCCTTCTGTTGTGTTTCATGAATGAGGCTCAATGTCCCTATCAGTACAAGTAGAACATTCATTATCCGCATAAATTTGGAGCCATAAAGTAACCACAGCGAAGTGCCCTGCCAAACAGCTGAGCACTGTTGTTTTTGCCAACATACTGACCTCTGCGCCAAAGGCTCCTTGGAAAGTCTAAACACATATCATAGGAAGTCTTTCCCTCGAGCACTTAAAGCACTTTACACTCAAAATCCGGTGCATTTTAAAATATTTACATAATACATTTCACCAAAGAAAGAAAGAAAGAAAAAAAAAACCAGAGTGTTTAATCTCCCCTTACTCTCCTAAAATCAACACAAAATGACATCCAGAATCCATTTTACTTCCATAATGCAACATATTTCAGCAAAGAAACAGGATGAAATGTGGTTATTACCAATGCAGTTGGAGGGGAGTCCAAAAGTAAAGTCCAAGGACACACATTTTTTCTTTAAAATGCGCTGATGAATGGTTCATAATAAGACTAGGAATTTGCATTAAGGAATTATGGTCAATTTTCTTTAGCACAAAAAATTGTTGGAATATTAGCATAAATCACCTGTTCATATGACTGATCTCCACAAATCAGTTGAATTCTTTCAAAGAACTGGTTCAATGTTATTGGTTTAATAAGTATTTAGTAAGTCTGTGAATTGAAGAATCACTCAGACCGTTTCAGTTCAGTTTATCCCAGAGCACAAACTGATTCTTTGAACTGATTCAAACGATTCTTTAAAAAAGATCTGACTCAAAAGACCGATTCGTTTACAAATTGACCAACCACAAGACTTCACATATTTTTAAGGAGCGTGAAACAATCATGAGGTTATTTGGTCGAAATACCAACCCCAATTTCTCTTCATGTCAGGTTCCACCTTCCCATCTAATTTAAGTTAAGGTCTAGTAACTGGCTTCACTCACTACTGAGTGCGATGTTTAGAATGAATCCTCTTTCCTTGGGTCGCTTTGTTTTGTGTGAAAAGTCTCTCAGAGACACAACATCTCCACCGTTGATAGACATTTGTGTTGTTTACATATTAATTTATTTGATAGGTGAAAATTTTGTTGGGTAAACACTGCAAATTTCCTATTGATGGTTCGCAGCTGTCTTCAGCGATCAACTTTGTGTTGCAGAAATAAGTAACATAAGTAACATAATCCAAGTAACATTATCCAAAAATATTAAGGCGAGACACTACAGGTGAATAGGGTAAAAATTTTAACTAGCAGGTATCACCATGAAACTTTCCCAGTTGATTACCTACATTAAGATGAGAAAAAAATGTATTACAAGTTTTCTGTAATTTAATGTTTAATTATGCAAATTAGGCATTATCTAATTAAATAAGCGCTAATTTGCATATATATAAAAAAAAAAAACTAAATCTGAGTATTGGATAAAGCCAGGTTAAAGTTCACATATTATTAGATGGGAAAAAAATTACAGAGGGATTTATGGATATCTACTTTTGTTATCCTGTAAATCAGAATACACTGTCAATAGCCTTAAAAAATTTATTTTCGCCATGTTTTTTGGAATAAAATGTTATATAAATCAGGCTAGGAATAATATATTAACAAATCCCTCTGTAAATGTCTTCATAATATAACTAGGTACAAGACTGGAAAGTTTGGTGTATATAGGTGCTACTGAAGTGGAGATTTCGGACTTAAAAGGGCTTTAAAGATTTATATCAGCCAATGAGATTGCGCATTTAGAGTTAAATCCCCCCTTTTACTTTCACGATTGGTTGCTGATAAAAAGGAAACGACCATATTTGGATCCAACAGCATTTTACAGGAGAGAGAAAGCTTTCCAACGGTGTCCGGCAGCGATCGCGGAGCAGCGGGATGATTTACAACGCCGACTTTTGTTGAATTTATGAGAAATCTACAGACGCAAACAGACAAAGTGTAGTAAAATAAAGACCTAAATGTGTATTTCAGACTTTTTTTCACCACAAGTCTGAAAGAAGACATGTTATTGAAGACAAATATCCCAAAATCTCAAAATTGACCAGTGAAAAAAACAACAACAATGTTTTTGCTTGCCGTGTCTCGCCTTAAACTGTAAACACTGATTAAACTGACAGGTTGCTATTAAAACAACCAAAAAGGAGTCTTTGCAACACTTGTTTACTCATGCAGAGACTGCTTTGAGTTCTTCAGGACTTTATCTTAAAAGACTTGTTGTTTATTGTTTTGCCTGACTCACCCGCTTCTCTGGAAATCTGCATGAAGGCCTCGACTCCTTTCTCGCCGTAGCTTCCCTCCGAGGCAACCGTGGACACGTAGTTCCATCCCATCGATTTCACTATATCCACCATGGCCTGGGCCTGGAAGGAGTCGGGAGGCACGACGCGAGAGAAGAAATCGTACCGGCGGTCATCGCTCAGTTCTGGAGCGGTGGAGGCGTAGCTGATCTGCGGAATCTGAAACCAGATGAAAAGACAGTGGTTAGATCTGCGGTCGCCGCGGTTGGAAAGCTCCTATAATAGAAAATGACAGACTGTTCCCCGTCATGATTCCGTATTGAATGTCAATTACTCAAACTTTCACAGGCAATTGTATCCGCCGTCTGTCTCTTTGACGTGGTCATAATATGAATGCTGGTCTGCAGCGGGTTCTTGCAATGAATCTTATATGAAATGAAAATTGAGACAAAGCTGCACTGACTTTGAATCTCTCTCTAATAATGTAAGGGTAGCACTTTTTTTTAAACTTTACTTTACAGTCCTGTTCCCCATGTATAACTGGGTTAATAACTAGGTATTAACCCTGAACTTACACCTAAACCTAAAAAGAACCCATGTAGTTACCTTATATTAAAGGAACACTCCACCGTTTTTTGAAATAGGGCTTATTCACCTTCTTTCCTACATTTAGATAGGTGGGCAAATGCATTTTTGTCTCAGTGCATGCATTGTTTTAGTTTGACAGGGTCGGCGCTAGCTTAGCTTAGCATAATGAATGGAATCCTTTGTTGCCAGCTAGCATGTCCTGAGTAAAAGTGATATATAAAAAAAACACCTAATTACTTCTTGTGGCCTGCGTATTCACAACAAGTACAAATAGCGATGCAGATTAACACTAGGCGATTTCCTATGCAGATATTGACTTGGGACTATATTAGGGGGAAGCACAGGCGAAGCACTGCTACTTGGGCTCAGAGATATCACGCCCAAGTAGCAGTGCTTCGCCTGTGCTTCCCCCTAATATAGTCCTTAATATATAAGTCAATATCTGCCTAGGAAATCGCGCTATGACACATTTTCAGAAAGAGCACTGAACCTCCTGATCAAAACATAGGCAAAAAAAGAAGCAGAAACTAGCGATATCATATATACGCACATGTAAAATAACGCGATCATCAACATTAAACAGCATTTAAATCAAAACTGCATAATGTTACTAAATGAAATGTCGCCCCATGACAAACTATAGGACTGTGAAGCTTTGGAGGTGTTGATGGATTCGATTTACTCCATCTATGTTCGTTCTGAATCCGAATAAAACATGGTTTGTTTTATTCTGATCTTTCTTTTGATATATTGCATATCGTTAGCCTCATAACATAATTGCCTAAGTCATATTTAAAAAAAAAAGACTTAGGCAATTATGCTATGAGGCTAACGATATTCAGATATTCATGCAAGAAAATATTCTAGGGGCCATGACATTTTTGTGAAAATGGTCAAAAATGCTGGCGGTGACTGGCATATTTTTTAAAGAAATGCTGGCAGGGAAAGAGTTAAAGGGATAGTTCACTTTGAAATACATTTTTGATATGTTTTAGCTTACCTCAAGGGCATCCAAGATGTAGGTGTCTTTGTTTCCGCAGTAGTTTCAATTTTGATATTTTTAGGTCAAACCGTTCTTGTCTGTCAGTCATATAATGCAGGTCGATGGTCACTGTCTCAAAACACAAGCACAGAGTCCAAATTAAAACAATTCCCCACGTCCAAATGAAACAATTCCCCATCATAAGTACACATTGATGGCCTAAGACACGAAACGAGCGGTTTGTGTGAGAAAACGAACAGTATTTATATCGTTGTTATCTCTTGAAAACAGCACACGTCCAAATGATCTGACGGCGCGGGCGGGTATAGATATAGATGTATATAGATATAGATGTCGCCTTGGCTACTGCAATTCATTGGAACGAAACCGTAGCCAAGCGACATCTAGTGTATATATCTATACCCGCCAGATGTATACACTAGATGTCACCTTCGCTACTGCAGTTCATTGGAACGAAACCGTAGCCAATGCGACATCTATGTAAATATCTATACCCGCCCGCACCGTCAGATCATTTGGACGTGTGCTGTTTTCAAGAGATAACAACGATATAAATACTGTTCGTTTTCTCACACAAACCGCTCGTTTCGTGTCTTAGGCCATCAATGTGTACTTATGATGGGGAATTGTTTCAGTTGGACGATGGGGAATTGTTTTAATTTGGACTCTGTGCTTGTGTTTTGAGACAGTGACCATCGACCTGCATTATATGACTGACAGACAAGAACGGTTTGACCTAAAAATATCAAAATTGAAACTACTGCGGAAACAAAGACACCTACATCTTGGATGCCCTTGAGGTAAGCTAAAACATATCAAAAATTAATTTCAAAGTGAACTATCCCTTTAATGTGGCTTTACTGGCAATAACAATTTTTAATCAACAATGGCTGTTTGATCAATTCTGATTCTTACTGAAAAAAAAAAAAAAAAAACATATAGGCTACTTTAAGTATTTAACAGTACTTAATACTGATACATAAATATATTCTCAAAATATTGTATCTAGATGTATTTTTAGCTATATCACCCATCCCTGCCTGACTGTACTGTATGGCAAAAAGACTCATCCACTGCAGTTTGGCGTGTGCATAAAAAAAAAAAATTGGCAGATATCAGAAACAAACCGAAATAGACTTTCACTTCACCCACCAGCTGTCGGCGCAGGCCACAGCGACACATTTATCATCTTGGACAAGCTGCATAATATCCTGATTGTTTTTTTTGAGTTATGTAATGAAACAGCGAGTACTGCGTTTAAGTCGTTCACCTCAGAAGAGGTCATGCTGAGAATTCACACAAACACTAAACGGTCACTTAACACAGTTTAGCATAAAATCACACAGATTCTCCTCCTATGCCCTCATAATGTAAGGATCAAGGATGACTTCAACTCTAAAACTTGATGATTCAACCTCTCGAAATGATGAACTGCCTCCAGGAACAAAGCTTGTTATGAAGTTATGAAAATATCCTTGGCTGAGGCATTGGACCCCAGATGATCATCAATGAGGGCCAACAGCGTTCGGTTATTTTTCAGTGTGTTCAATAGCCACTTGCCTTGAGTCAAATTTCAGTATTAAGAGGAACTGAATATGTAAATGTCTTCACACAATTTCAGATAAGCAAGCTAACAATATCCTGCATTATCCGCCAAAGTCCAGACTTGTTTTCTATTTTCTGACAGATGTTTTGTCACGTCTGTCTTGCACTTCAATTCTGACCAAATCCCAGTTATATCAAGCCATCAAAATCACGCTTCATGCCCAGGCTTCACGTGACACTTTTCTCTGTTTACTCAGTAAACACAGTGAAGTAACCTTGCAATGACAACTCAAAAGGCTAGTGAATAGAAAGAAAACCGTATGTCCTTTTCAAGACAAATACGATAGACTTTATTTGAGGGAGTCGATGGGACACACAACCACTTTTTCCACCTGCCACTGGTGGGTGATTTGAGAAAACTGACTGGCCATGAATAATCATTACCACTCCATGAAATTGCACTAAAAAGGGACTTCGCAAATATTCAGTCAAGTCGGTAAGCGATAAGCTAGTTCCTAGTAAAACACAATCTTAAAGGTCAATGACCCAGTAGCCATCTAAGAAATTCAACATATCCTTTGATAACTTCAAAATGAGTTTGACTCAACTTGTGCTCAGGGTTTTCTTTGCAATTATCGTCATGCCTTTCCTCCATTTGACACAGGTCTGGGATTACTTGATCTTTGACCAAGTTGGGCCAGATGGATTCTTCTCAAAGTTAATTACCTCCTCTGAAGAGGGCTTCCTGCACATCAGCAAGCAAAGTTTAGCAAAATGCTGTTTTATTCCAGTTAGCCTTTTGATCTTGCTTGATTTAACGGTGAGCTAAGCTCTTCCATTAAATAATATGGTAAGCAGGAACATATATAAGGGACAGAAACATGGAGAACTGTGTGCTTTTGAGAGAAAAACACTAGCATATGTAGCGGTACATAAGGTTAATAAAGAACAGTAACGATCATGTTGCAAAGAAATGGAAGCCCTTAATTACTGCATTGAAACAACTCTGTGCTGTATTGAAAAATGCTTTGTCTTAAAACTATTTTGCAAGCTGTCAGTTTATTTGCTAATTCTTTCTCCTGGCACGCATTTATGCTGGCTCTCACAGCGTGAAAGCAATTTTTGGAAATCTCAGAAACTTTTGGAAAGAAAAAGGCAGAACAAAGCATGTTTATGCAATGAATATTAAACTTTAATTATGTTATTGCAATGATGAAAGAAAATACAACGTGGAAAGGACAAGGAATTGCGGGAAAGAAGAGTAAAGAATGGGAGCTGAAAAAGTCATGAGGTTGGTTCAAACTTTTCTTGTCCGCGTCTTGTACTCAAGTCTCAAGAAGTCAGAGAGTTCATGCTAACTAGACCACAAATAGAATATGTCATGTTTGATTAAAGGCACTACCCAGTCAGAAAAGCTTATAATATATATATTTGACAGTATGCAATTGTCACAGTTCACCCTAGTCACCATCCTCTTCACTACACGTCCCAGCATCCATCCTGGTTCCCACCTGCACGCCATTCCACATCACACACACCTGCATCTCATCATCACCCTCATTACCTCCACTATACATCCACTCATCTCACCACAGTTCCTTGTCCGACCTTGTTCGTTTAATGTATGTGGACTCTTCCCCTTGTACTCCGCGATGTCCCTGTCTCCAGGGTCTTCCTTTCCTCTTTGTCTCCGTCAAGATCTCTCTCTCTGGACTCCACCACCCTGCTCACCTCCTCCCTGCACCTTTTGTTGTTCAATAAATATCACTATTCACCACCCATCTTCCTCTCCTGTGGTATTTATTTATGGTATTTACCACAAGCACTTCAAAAAATCCAGTACTTTTGTCTTACTTGCATTCCCAATAAAATATCTAAATTAAATAATAAAACTTGTTTTAAGAGAAAGTGTCTTACAATAAATGGGGAAAATGTTGCTGCACACTTGTATTAAAGTATACACAATTACAAATCATATTTCTACAATTCCAGACATAGAAATTCCATGGAAAAGTAAAATTGTGAAAGTTGTGAGTCAAAAGATATGGGGAACCTTTGGTAAGCCTGTGTTTACCAAAACGTGTTAATTCCTCTCAGCCATCCTGAAAACCTTCATTTCATGAGACCAACGCACAAACAATGTCTTAATTATATTTTTCTTAAAAGGCAATGATACAATCCACAACTTTCTATTCCCCAGAGTTACCTCTTCATTTAATTATAAAGTTTCATAGTTAAAAAAGTATGAGTCATTCAGAAATTGAATATATATGTATTACTGTTGTTGTTTGTGTCATGAAAGACATTTCTGCACTCCTATCACCGGCTAAAACAATTACAGTTTGCCTCTTTCAACTCAAGTCGAGTCCTGAAGCAAGAACTCATCATTTAAACTGCTTCAAGGAGTCAGAAGGAACAGATCTCGTAGCCCCCAAACAGGACATATCAGAGATCGGCTTGAGGTGAGGCCTAGAGCTTTCGAAAGCAAAACCCCTTCTCTTTCCTCCATCTTTCTCTCACACTCTCTCACAGACACACAAATAATATCAAGGCTCTGGATCGTAGCCTTAGCCCTTGTAAGCTGTCAACTGCGTATTTATGTGTCTGTGCGGATGACAGGAAGGGCCGTGATGAACATTGTTCGGCTTAGGGATGGCGCCCCATTATCGGACTCCATTATCTTGTCTATCAGGGTGACTGATCTGATGGTGGCTGCTACTGTGTCCCAGCAATCCAGAGGGCCTGTCTTGTGTCAAGTCAGGAGGTGTAAGAATAAGGTGTCCTGTTGGGCCATCCGTCAGGTGAGGGTGTCTTTTATTCAGCCCCACAAACAGAGCTCGAAGAATTTTGTGGCATATCATGGCCTTCTCATTCTGAGGTGATTACTGGTGTCACAGAAACAATTGGCGCCTAAAGTGGGATGATCAGTGGGACGATCAGATAATTCTGAGACTGAGAAACTTAAAATCGTTTAACCAATGCATTTTGCTTGGTTGGATCCCTCCCGAATAAGAAACAAACAAACAAAAATGCCAATTATGCCACATTTACAAAATGCCGACTTCATACCACCTTGCACTTCTACCATCTCTGTTCTGAATTACAATCAAACCCCTCAGAAAGTACTCAATCCATAAATAAAGGTGCTCTGCTGTCTGTATTTGAAGAACCATATTGAGTGGAGCTTTTTCAATACATGTCTAGACCAAGCCACTAGAAGTAAGGCAGCATATCTCTTCACACCATGATTCTCATTAATTAATTTAGTATTGATATCATTTTTATCTAAAGCTTCCTGGTGAGCTAGTAAACACCTGCCAATGCTTAATACGGTCACGACCCTGGAGTCCTCTGCCTGGGCCAAAGACAGATGAGTTTCAGGATAATAGATCCGCCTTATGACCACTGGGGGTATTTTTTTGCATCCACTCGAAAGGTCAGGTGTGTTGACAGAGCTCGTAAAAAGAAACAGATGAGGTATTTGACAATGGGCTGACCCCGCATTGATCGGAGGTGGAGCTGTCTCTACCTGAGTGAAATGGAGAATCACTGCGGGTAGAGGCTACAGCATTGGACGTGTGACATGGTAGATGACATTTCCAGTGACATTTTCTCCACCTCCATTTTCCACCCACAACACGAGCAGAACTGGTGACATTAACTTTTATGGTGGTTGAGAACTTAATAGAAGTGGCACCATTAGAAAGGTGAATTTGTAACTGGAGAGAGATCAAGATAAGAAAGAGACTGTCATGTCATTCCAAACTTGTGACTTTCTTTTTCCCGGTGAAGTTTTGACAAACGCTGGTCATTACCATTCAACAAATGGAAATAGTCACCAGGGACTGAATGAATGCGGTAACTTTTTTTGTGAGGAACAGACCAGAATTTAAGCCATAATTCACTGAAAAGCTTTGCAAGAAATGCTTCAACTAATGTTTTGTTGCATAACTGAACCTAGTGCAAAATACTTTCACTGAATACAAAATAAGAAGTTTTGAAGAATGTTCATGCTACTCTTTTCCATGCATACAGTGAAAGAAAGTCATACTGCTTGAAACAAATTGCGTGAATGGTTTTGGGATTGAACAAATGGCCATTCTTGGTGAAATTCTTGGCCATCCACTGTGCCATTAACATTGAACAACTACCAGAAGTCTTACACCGTCAACCACCCATTTCAGTAAACTTTCACACAAGGAATCTACCGCTGCCAACTGGCTTGAAGCTGACAAACAGGCACCGCCGAAAGTCAGTGATTACCTGCACACACCTGAGCTTTAATCGCAGGCCTCTGCATTCCCAAGTCAGCTCAATCCTTGACCCTTAATTTGAAGGGCTAGATAAATCAAAGAGAAATGCTTGGGCTTCTAAAGGCTGGTGGAAAAGAACACAGCCTTGACAATCATGTAACGCAGCTGTGCCTCATGACTCAGGTCTCTGACAAATGTCTATGTCAACAACTCTAGAATTACAAAACGAATGCAACGACCATGCCACATGCTGGCTTCTCTAATGTTCTAATATGTGACACAAGGACCCCGAATGAGTCAAGCTCTGGAAATCAAATTAATATGCAGCGAGTGCCATTGATGTGAAGTTCATTTGCCTGGTTCTGAGCGGCGGTGGATTTTAATCACTCTGACCCACTGCACGGAGATGCAGTAAATCACTGATTTCATTACAAGTGCCCATTCTTCCACGTCCGCTGCTGATTGTCAGCTGAAAGAAAAGCAGCAGGCTTTCAATTCCTTGACACGGTTTATACGGCATGGACAATAGCGCATGGCATTCCCTGGGGTGAAGTAGAGGGGAGCAAAACATCATAATGTCAATAATCACTACAGTGAAAATAATTTAGCTGAAGAATGCTTAGAGCGCAGGCATTCAGTCGGTGCTCTGGAAGACCTAAAGAATTTATTTTCTCCCCTTTGTTAATGTTAAAGTTGTTGCACTAACACTCTTACAGGGAGTTAATCCTACCAAGCGCACTCAAATGGCATAATTCATCACATGTGAGTCTACTGTCATGGAGTAGATTATTCCTGCTTAATCGGGTGGTTTTAATTTGTCTGTTCTACATGTCTCAGGAATCCAGCGATGAGATCCGCAAGTAAATTTGGAGAAAACCGTCATTGTTTAACAGCATTTATCCTTTGTCTCACCAAATGAATGACTAAAAGACTCTCTCACCTCCTACACTTCATAATAAGGAGTCTATTGTGTATGTGGATATCGAACGGTGCCGCAGGGGAAAAAAGCTTAACAATTAGGTCAACAAGAAAGGTATGAATCTTTCACTAATTAAAGGCTGCACAGTACAATAGGCTCCAACTATGTATTTTTGTCAAGTAAGCTATATGCTTTAAGATATGTTAGCAGTTTTGCTAACTTACACACAACTTGGCCAGACTTAGCCTCCTCTCTGCAAAATCCTCCCTCTAAAGATATGGGAAATCCAATGTCAGCAAAACCTTGAATGCTCAAAATGACTGACGGCTCAATATCTTCTGATTGGCCAAACAATAGCGCCTAAAGAACAAACTCACTTTTGTTGTGTAACAGGTAGTATGGACATTTTATGCATGCTTTTCAATAATAATAAAAAAGAATACTCAAAAACTTTTCAATTAAACATTTATATACCTTAGGTTTGTTTGTTTTTTTCTTTCTTTTCAAAGTGAAGATACTACATAGGTTATTTAGTTTGAAGTTGTAAAGAAACGAGTATATTTAACAAGAAAAAAACTATTTCAGTCTTTCTTTAAAAGTTCACATTTAATTTAATATGTTATTTGCCAAATTATTTGTGAAATTTATTAGCAATTTCTGAATGGCAATTGTTTAGTAAGTCAATCTTACCACAAACAACAGTTCACTCTCACACATCAAAGATTCCCACTGCTAGAAACCAAACCCACATAAACTCCAGACACCATATCCTAATACCACTGCTGAGCCCTACACAAACACGCTCAGATCCTACTGAACGAGGAGAAATATATATTTCCCTCTAAAACATGGTTTATTAGCTTACAGCATTTGTTTACGGCGAGCTGATACAATTTCCACACTACATCCTGGTATTAATTATGGACTTATTTTTCAATTAGGAAGCATAATTAGTCACAGTTCTCTGACACTTAAGCAAAACTGAGGATAATTGGAAATTGTTCATGGACGGGGACAAATTATAAAATATTTTTGACATAATAACATTGAAGGAGACATGGAAACTGTCTTAAAAGTGTAAAAGAACAGAAAATCCCCCATCCTTGTAGTGTATGTGGAAGCTAGCCAATTATAACAAAGGTCATTTACATATATTAAAGATACAGTAGCCAGATTAATTCCAGCAATTTCTACATCAGAAGTGAGATGCTCAGGTACTTAAACACATTCTTTCCAGAAATACAATTATTTTAATCAAGATATACATATGAAGTAAGATTTCAAAACTATTTATTTTATATAGGCTAAATGAAAACAATCATAATAATTGTATTTCCTTGTCTTACGGGTTTTTTTTTTTTTTTTTTTTTTTTTTTATCCCATAAGGATCTTTGCTCAAAATAAAGTTCACCCACTGTTCGATTGCTGAAGTACATCCTCAAACTTAGAGCTTTGACATTTCCAGCAGAAACAGCCTCAGTCGCTGCAGCAAAATGGTTGCTTCCAGCGCAGACACAAGTGTCAGAGAGAGAGAGAGCAGAAAATGACCATGAAAAATTAAATCAAAACTTTAGCGATGCTACAAACGGTGTCCCATTTAATAATATTTATGTAGAAAAATGATGAATAAGCCGTCATTAAGCCTTATGTTGCGTCCACGTGTGCAGTAATAATAGCCGTTTTGTACTAAATGTATGCCACCAGGCACTTTAATAGTAATTAGCACCAAGTGGAGTATTTAAAACTTTTAAAAACAGCACCGCCATTTCAAACAACGGAGGACACGGCTTAAAATACCTCTTGCCGACAAAATTGAGATCCTGTCCTCTTCTATTTGGAAGATGAGCACGGGTTTCTCTGTATTATATTGGCTGGGGATTTCAGGACCATGTAAAAGACTCTATTTCTAGTTAGTTTGCTTTGTTCCTTATTTTGCTGTCTGTGAACCAGGAATGCAGTGCGGCTTAAAATAAGTCACCCATCCCATCATGCACGCTCGTGCACACACACACACACACACGCTTCAACTACAAAGGCCCTGAAAACCCAAAGCACCAGACCCACAAACATCAGCGATGCAGTCGTTTGTGTACAGAGGTCTATGTTGAAATAAAGGCTTCTGGGATCCAGTATCTTTAACCGCAAGACTCACTCCTTCACATTTTGTAGCGTCACAACTATGCTTTTTTAAACCCAACATAGACTCATAGGGGGTGAAAAAGGGCCTATATAGCAAAAATTTTGCAATACTCAAAACACATACCAGTACAATTCACTGCAGTTTCCAGCTGAAATGAACACTAGTGGCAGTAAAACACCAACAACTTCAATTCCTTTACCGTTGACGTTCGACCTTGAGTGTGTGGGCCAGTACTTCCGGTGAAAACTTCCGGTGGTCTGACAGCGAGAGCGAGAGACAACAGCGACCGAGTTTCATTGCCAGAGAGATAATTTTTCACAATGAGTGTTTTTAGGATTCAAGAGATGCGACTTGCCTTTCAGAGGGTGACAGCCTCAGCACTTCATTGTTGTGTGCCGTTATGTACCGTTTCGTCACGTTACAACAAAGAAGTCAGCTTTCATGCATTCCCCGTCGACGCTGCGGTACGGGCATGAGTGGATGCAGAAGATCCGGAGGGATGACTTCAACCCGATCATTATCTGTCTGGTGTTTAAGCAGCACATACAGTATTTTACGACGTGTAAAATATACACAAACTTAGCTATATTAAATTGGCCATTGGCTCGTGTGATAGTAATATGGATCTTAGTAATATTTTAAGTGATATAATTGATTCTATAAACAACTATAAGAGATCATTTTCGGCTTTCTCCGGCTCTCTGCGAAACCGGAAGTGTCTACCCCCACACTCGCTGCCACGTGCAACTAGCCTATACAGCATTGCACTTGCAATGAGTCGCGTGAAACATGGCGATACAAGAGCTAAAAACGTATAGAATAGAGCTAAAATGGCATGATTGCTTCAGCAAATGTGTTTTAAGAAAGGGGTGTAACGATTCATCAACTACATCGATGTATCGATTTATATTCCTACGATCCAACTACATCGATCTGTGCTCGGCAAGTTGGTCTTCCGGACGACATATATCGATCTAACATCGTTTTAAAAGGTAATGAATCGATTGTATCGATACTAGGAAATAACGCATTGGATTTAAGCACGTCAGACTTTATATGGATGATTTTTCTTAGCACTTTTAATGATAAAGGCGTTAAACGTTACTCGATCCAGTCTGCCTATCTGTGACGTCGTCGCCATGCGTGACGCGCCAGCAGCAGCGCAAAGACAACAAGCAGCGCAAAGTCTCCTCAGAAAAACGGACTTTCCTGTCCTCTCAGCCGCTATACTGCAGTAGCGCACACTCTTCAATTGCACGCGCAAATGCGCCGGCGCGCTGTATCACTTCACTAAAGTGCAAAAGACATACGAGAATGCAACGTCGTAAATTAGTAAGTTAAGAAATAAAAGTAAAATACCAATAAATTACGTTATTGGTACGTCATGTGTGTTGCTATTTATCAGGAGCAGTTTCCATGTTTCTTTACCAGTTCTTCTAAGTATTGTGTATCACCATGGTAGCCTAATTGTTGTTTGTTTCCATAACAAAATGCCACTTACTGGTTATTTTGTATATTTTTATATGACTGTGGTGGCTCATACCAAGATTGTATTAACAAAAACTAGTTTTGGGACTGCTATTTAATAGATTAACCTCAAAGTGCCTACTGTTTATCAGTATTTGTCATATTCTTACAAATTTTATTGTATGTTAAGTAAAGGGGGACAGAACTTGTGTGTCAACAATTTTTGTGTAAACAAATGTATTATGATAGGCCTATATAATTCCTAAAAAGGTTCCCCATGGCTTGATGACCATGGGGAAATGTGGGTCCCATGGCCGAACTATTCAAAACATCATTCAATGTTGTGATAATCGTAATTAATAATCGCAATTACAATTTCAAGGGAATAATCGACAATTATAATTTTTGTCATAATCGTTCAGTCCTACCTTTATTCAAATAAAATGTGAATGCATTTGACATTAATTGATGTTTACTTGTTTGTTTATATCCATAATTAATTGATACCTGATTCCCTTACAAGAATTTTTGGCTAAAAAGTCACTGAATTGATTTCAAGTCACTGAATCGTTTCGGATCGTATCGTTCTAAATGAACCAATATCGTCCTTGAATCGTATCGACCGAAATGTCACCGAAGGCCCGTTTTTCGAATGATCCTGAGTTGTTCAAAAAGTTGTCAGCCATTGAAACCATTAGTTATTGGGTTAGATATTCTTTGTCCTCAATTTCAGAATGAATCTAGGTTGAGAATGCAATTGCATGTTGACTTTCTCTAATTGTAGCAACCATAGTTCCTCCCACTCAGAGGAAAACACATTTCCAGTTTACTTTCTCATAGACTTTCCTCAGCACCAAAATCCCATCTAAATGCAGTGCAATCTGTCTCTTCAAACTGACTTGCATCTCTCCTGTGTGCTGTGACGATACCCTTCAGAAGGTCTCAAACAAATGAGTCTGAAACTTCAATTCTGGGTTGATACTAGATGCCACACAATATCCACCAAAGGATATTTTGTTGTAATTAATTTGGGACAGAGAAATGCGCCATTGAATTTGAGAGTCATTCCCTGGGGTAAGGAGACAGTGGAATTGGGAAAAGGCTGATGTGTCCATCTTTACCCTTCTGAGTGAAAAGAAAAAAAATGCCTTTGGGCTCATGAGGACACCGACTGCAATACCTGAGCCTCATCTGGTGAGCGCAGAGTGGACAGCCAAACCTTTTACCCACAGGACAACTATGTAATTGGATCACGGTGTTGTAGGTTCTACTGTCATATTAAAGTGTGAAAGATTAAACCTGTTGCCACCTCTTCAAAGCCTGTCTCAGCCTTGCAAGATCAGGCCAAGGAAAGTAACCACCCAAATAGTGTTTTGTAAGTCATGTATTAATTTGCCTTTTTACAATTAGTTTTATTATACAAAAGTGTTGATTGTACATTTACTGCGTACAAAGAAATTTATGACAACATATATGTTTTTACATTGCTTTAACTCATCAAAATAAGTTAACCAAATTTCAACTTTTTTATACAAGATTCAACTCATTTTTTAAGTCAGTTTAATGTAATTTAAGTTGAAATGACTTAAAAGTTGATTGTTAATTGAAGTTAGTTTTAGTCTATTCATGTAGCATTTATTATTTAGAATTAGCCTTTTTATATTTTAAGTTTTCATTTTAATTTTAGTTTACATCTTTGTAATTTTGTTATGTGCATATTTTATTATGTTGTTGATGTTGTTGTTGTATGTAATTTATTTGTATTTCAGCTTTTGTAATTTTAGGACTTCATGTCAAACTTATTTTATTTCTGGTAGTTGGCAAGGTTTTTTAAAGTTTAAGTTTTTCATCTAATATTTGCATATGTTATTTTAGCTTTATTTCTCTTAGCAAGAAACATTTTTATAGTTTTAGTTTTAGCTAACAACAAATTTTGATTTTGTATTTCACCTCTTCTGTAAATTAACCCGTAAATTCCCGTAAATTAAATTCTCACGCAGAAAATCCCTATCTAAAATATAAAGGCAATGCATTTTCATGTATTTTCAAATACATTGTTTATTATACGTAAAATATGTACAAAATATTTACTTGGTAAGTTGAACTACTAAACTTGTTAATGTATAAATCCGAAGAAATGCATAAAACAATCGTGATTAATACTTTAGAATGAAATAGCAATAATGTCAATTTGGTCAATTTTTTATCAAGGCAAATGCATGTCCAATTATGGATAAAGCTTAAAGGTTAAATTGCAGTTATGTTTACAGAGTATTTACTTATGCAAATGCATTACTTATGCAAAATCCACAAAAACAGTTACATATTTGGCCAATGAGAGACTTAATTACCATTTTTCTAAATATAGCAGAACATTGTCTTCATAAACAAAAACAAAACAAAAAACAAAAAAATTATGTTCAATTGCCCCTTTCTTCTTATTTATGTCAAGATGTGCAGTGACTGTAAAATAGCACTGCTAAAAGTCTGAATCCAATGGAGGGCAAAACTTTGATAGCAGACAGGCTGTTCCTCTCTGAGAGGGACACATTTCCATTGCCAGTGGAGAGAGAGACAGCTGGTCCTGTCACCGAGCCCGGCCATCCTGCAGTAGGTGGTAAAAACTCCGGAGAGGGATATTTTTCCAGCTCAAGCTAATTACTGAGCCCGCATGCTCTCATCGGACTTTGAATGACATTGATGCAGAAGGCATTTAGCTTTATTGCAATTTAACAACCTGTTCGTGAGTTTTAAATACACATGTGATTTATAAAGTGGTTAAAATGTGTTTAGTTCAAATTAGTTAGTACTAGTATAACACAATTGCCAATGACACAAGTTTAGTAGTATAGCACAAGTATTATTGTCCAACCACACTGACAAATGGCAACTTAAAGGGACAGTTCACCCGAAAATTAAATTTCTGTCCTCATTTACTCACCCTCAAGTTGTTCCAAACCTGTTTGAATTGATGTGTAACCAAACAGTTGATTTAACCACTGACTTCCATAGTATGGAAATACACTCACCTAAAGGATTATTAGGAACACCATACTAATACTGTGTTTGACCCCTTTTCGCCTTCAGAACTGCCTTAATTCTACGTGGCATTGATTCAACAAGGTGCTGAAAGCATTCTTTAGAAACGTTGGCCCATATTGATAGGATAGCATCTTGCAGTTGATGGAGATTTGTGAGATGCACATCCAGGGCACGAAGCTCCCGTTCCACCACATCCCAAAGATGCTCTA
This sequence comes from Rutilus rutilus, assembly GCF_951802725.1. Classification (NCBI taxonomy): domain Eukaryota; kingdom Metazoa; phylum Chordata; class Actinopteri; order Cypriniformes; family Leuciscidae; genus Rutilus; species Rutilus rutilus. The sequence goes on from NC_140222.1 coordinate 38,738,061, forward strand.
TTGGGTTGAGATCTGGTGACTGTGGGGGCCATTTTAGTACAGCGAACTCATTGTCATGTTCAAGAAACCAATTTGAAATGATTCGAGCTTTGTGACATGGTGCATTATCCTGCTGGAAGTAGCCATCAGAGGATGGGTACATGGTGGTCATAAAGGGATGGACATGGTCAGAAACAATGCTCAGGTAGGCCGTGGCATTTAAACGATGCCCAATTGGCACTAAGGGGCCTAAAGTGTGCCAAGAAAACATCCCCCACACCATTACACCACCACCACCAGCCTGCACAGTGGTAACAAGGCATAATGGATCCATGTTCTCATTCTGTTTACGCCAAATTCTGACTCTACCATCTGAATGTCTCAACAGAAATCGAGACTCATCAGACCAGGCAACATTTTTCCAGTCTTCAACTGTCCAATTTTGGTGAGCTTGTGCAAATTGTAGCCTCTTTTTCCTATTTGTAGTGGAGATGAGTGGTACCCGGTGGGGTCTTCTGCTGTTGTAGCCCATCCGCCTCAAGGTTGTGCGTGTTGTGGCTTCACAAATGCTTTGCTGCATACCTCGGTTGTAACGAGTGGTTATTTCAGTCAAAGTTGCTCTTCTATCAGCTTGAATCAGTCGGCCCATTCTCCTCTGACCTCTAGCATCAACAAGGCATTTTCGCCCACAGGACTGCCGCATACTGGATGTTTTTCCCTTTTCACACCATTCTTTGTAAACCCTAGAAATGGTTGTGCGTGAAAATCCCAGTAACTGAGCAAATTGTGAAATACTCAGACCGGCCCGTCTGGCACCAACAACCATACCACGCTCAAAATTGCTTAAATCACCTTTCTTTCCCATTCTGACATTCAGTTTGGAGTTCAGGAGATTGTCTTGACCAGGACCACACCCCTAAATGCATTGAAGCAACTGCCATGTGATTGGTTGATTAGATAATTGCATTAATGAGAAATTGAACAGGTGTTCCTAATAATCCTTTAGGTGAGTGTATATATATATACTATGGAAGTCAATGTGACCCATCAACTGTTTTTTGTGTTCAACAGAAGAAAGAAATGCATACAGATTTGGAACAACTTGAGGGCGAGTAAATGATGACAGAATATTTTTTGGGGGGTGAACCATCGCTTTAAAAGGATAGCATCCAAGTTAACCAAGGTCAAAAATATTATTTAATATTGCTGATTCAACCTGAACGCATTCATTTATACCACCAACATTTTTATGGCTTAAATCAAGTAAACAAACAGCTCTTTGAGCTCTTTAATGTTTCACATTGTAGTGTAAGTATCAAAGGTGACTTCAAAACAAAATAGCATGTTTCTTGTGAGATTAAACTTTAGCTGCTTATTCTAATAAAAGAACCCACTATTATTGTTTCCAAAGCAACTCGGCTATGATAAAGCTCGGCTATCCGATGCCAGATGATTCCGGAGCCTCCTGCCAACAGCAACATGACACATTCAGTGGTCATTAGCCAGAGACTGCTGAGATGCCTGCCTGCGTCAATATTCACCAGACACATACTACTAACTAAAGCTAGCTATGCAAAAGCCTCCAAAACCGCATTCTGTAGCACATTCTCTAACCAGAACCAAAAACCTCGAGTGTGTGACTGACATGATGGAGAGATATAAAGAGAAAAGAAGTGGTGGCATGAGACAGGGAGAAATGAGAAACGCCCTGCCAGGAATTCTTCTGCCATCACTGAACCATGAGGAGCTCAGGATGCTGCCGAGACTGACCACTGAGAACAAACTGTAGTCGTAGCGGTGTATTTTAAGAAAAAGACAGCATGCCATCACACCCCAAAATGAAAATCTGTTTCATCAGTAAATGACAAACAAAATGGAGTCCACCTGTACACCAAGATAAATGACCTGTCTTATCCTGTATTCTGTGTTAGGGAGTCAACAATAGATCAGTATACCGCTTGTGTCTGTATAATACTAGTATCAAAAAAGTATGAGTATAGTTGTATAGCACTAGGGTGAACCTGATTTCACCAAGTGTAACATGTTCCTGAATTAACTTTGTTGATTATGGAACAACATTCTAATCAACCAATCAGATTTGAGTGACAGGTTTACAGTTTATGCCAATTTTAGTCTTACAACAAGGGTTAGGTTCTTCTACATCAGTGTTATTCGCCTATCATTCCCCTTTGGTTTTAGGGATAAGTTATGGGTAGGAATAGGGTTAGGACAACATTTTCCAGGAACATGTCTTAGAACATGACCATAGAACTAGTACTGGTATGTGCACAATTCAGAAATAATGCTTTATCACAATATATCTAGCACTGGCCAATACTTCAGTTGGCCAGTTCAATTCAAATCCACACTCGTGAATCAAAAGAGCCAATTCTTCAATTCTGAGTATCGGTATAGCTATATATCAGTATTACTACAAGCTCAAAACACCTCGGGTGATTTTGATAAAGTCAGTTAGCATGAAATTGTATGGGCCTATAAACCACCTATTTTACCTTAGGATATGAATGCATTTAGAAGCATAGACGTAAAGCCCTAATGATATCCATATAAACTGCCATTGAATTATATGCGGCATAACCTGATTCTGCATTTTCTTGCAATTTGCACGCAGAGGTGCAGCTTATTTGACCCTCCCTTCCCATCCGCTGCTACAAAATGAGGGTGGAAGTATAAATAAACAGCTGAATAATGCACAATATGAATATTATCAGCGTCTGTTGATTCCATCTGAAGGCACGAATGGCAGCAACCCTGGCAAGACCGACACGGTATTGATGACATGATATGATTTCATAATAGCGCCGCAGTTAGGAGATCATCACAGCCTGCACTCCGAATTGGTGTTGTGTGGAAAAAGATAAGACAAACAAACACAATCCCTTCCCAACAGTCCCTGAGGGGAACATTAGGGCTACGAGGCATGGCGATGTACTAGTTACCGATGCTCTGGATTCAGTTTATCCACAATGTCACGTAGTTCAGCCTTAAAGTCGTAGTAACCTGGTTTGTGTGTTGCTATGTTGTTGTGCAGCAAAGTGTGTCTAGATTGAGCAAATCGACTGTGGCGTTTGGCCCTACAGTATATTACACAAATTTGGAGCGTTTGACCCATTCACTTGCAGTTCTCAAAAGGTTAAATACTCAAACAACCACCTCTTTAACCTCGTGTTTGAGTTTTGGACCTTACACCATCTGGTAAACACGGCTCCTGTAAGCTTTAATAAGTGCATTTCCGAAAAAAAAAAAAAGCTAAAATGTTCATGGTATAACATGCTATGTTGACTTTAATAATGCATTGCAACCTGGCACATGCAGTGTGACAGACTGAACCTACCTTAAATTCCTCAAGTCATTATAGGAAGTCGAGTGAATTAATTTTGGCACCGGTTAAAACAGACATCCATTCCATGACCTCGAAAGCTTATTCAGCTCTTAAGAGTAGCACACTTTCTGCCAGATGCTCTTCTTCAGTCTGCTGAGCTGCGTAAAATAGTCAGACTTGGCAACATGTTGATGCGAAGCATTAAAGTTTTATAATTTGCTTACGATTGTTTTCCCCAAGCTTCAATTCCAATACTGATCTGGATATTAACTACTCTTCTGCATTGCATTGCATGAAATGGCATAAATAAAATAATAAAACGGTTATGGATCTCATAAAACAGGTAAAAGGACATGTCCAGGCTGGTGTACTGCATTCTGAAACCCCCCCCAAAAAAAGAGATTTTTGTACGATTAAGCATGTTTGCCCCTAAAATCTCATTATTGTAATGCAGATGATAATGCTATGCAATTTGAGTTAAGTTTTAATACATCATTTGCTGTAGTGAAGGTAATTTATTCTGTTTTAAATAAAAGTTAAAAACATCATTGTATTAGTTCAGAGCTGGGAGATATGATGATGTCAATCGATAGAGATTTATATATATAGTTTATCCATGTGTAAATACAGTCTCAAATATACAAAAGTCAAAAATACCAAATACCAAAATACTAAAATACAATCAGTCTGCAATCAAATATTTCTCATTACATCAAATTACTCTGTACTACCCGCATTTATTTGATAGATTGAGAGACAATGCTCAAACAAACTATGAAACATTTTAATCATAAAATATGATTAAACATTTTTTTTACACTGACTAAAACAAAGAGGTTAGCATGGTGTATTATTGGTTAATGCGTGTCCAATCGATTTGTATGTGTAGTGACCATCTTTCCGTCGAGGAAATACAGTTGACTCGTGTTCCATAAACTTAATTTATTAATTGCAAACAAGTAAAGGAAATCACAGACCGATCTAAACTCCTGCACGGTCTAAAAACTGCGTCCCTTTCCCCAACTGGCCACATCCCCACCTGACTCCCGTCTTACTAAAACAAACCCCATTACATCATTAGAGGAAAACAGAAACTTACATACAAATTCATACACATATAACATTTAAACAAAATAAATTTACATACCGGCCCACTAATTGTCCATTAAAGTCATCAAAATTGACCCTATTGACTTTGTTAGCGCATATTACTAGTCTTGTGGTGAACAATTAATCCGTGCAAGTTAATACACAGAAGAAAAAAAATAAAAATTCCGTGGTAATCTTTAATCAAAATCTGAAAAGTTACTTCCGGTCTGGAATGGCGTTCCTTTTCTGATGACGTCAGTTTGACCATAGATATCATATAATAAAGGCTAGATGTCTTACGGCGGAGTCACTTCCGACATCACCGGCGGCCATCTTACCACAGGGAAGCTGTGAATTAAGGTGAGTGATCAGCACGCACACAAATCCTCTTATCTCGCTGAAATCTTGACGGATTTACAAACGGTTTGGTTTCTTACAAACGTTATTAACGTGGCTATAATTCTTTCATATGGAAGTCCATTGTTATAATTATTCATATGTATGCATTGTCATAACTACATCTCTGACGTTTATAACAAACCAAACCGTTTGAAAATCGGTTGAAAATTGAGCAAGTTATGGTTATTTAAAAGTACATGCACCATGTTACGAGTGAGCGAGCACCCTGTGGTAAGATGGCCGCCGTGTGCGGACGTCGACCTCCATTGGCCAGCAGCGCGCACGAGACATCTAGCCTTTATTATATGATATCTATGAGTTTGACGGCTTGGGTTGAAAACTCTTAACCACTCCCCTCAAACCGCTAGTCTGCTATGAGCAGAGATGGAGAGGAGGAGCGCTAAAGTAAAACCCAAGTTTCACTTGGAAATACCTCACAACACTGGAGGAAAGTCGTTTGCAACTTCCGGTTCACTGGGACTTTAAAGGGCAATTATTACCAATTCATCCAAAAAGGAGAAAAATAAATAAGTCATTGGCGATAATGCTTTCTAGTTCTGGTGGCTGGGGGCTTGGTCCTCAATGTCAGGTCACTGGCTGAGAAAAGCACATGCTCTGAACCCCAGGGGTGAAGTCGCCATCTGTGTAGCCGTCATTAAACTAATGAACCATGCTCCACAAACAAGAGAAGTAACAGAGAAACACTAAGCAGAAGATAAGTGATGTTAGCATCTTTTTTTTTTTAAGCTTGTGTTGATTAACAATCCGTTTGTTCGGCCCTCGTGTGTAACCGTCAAACAGTTTGTACTTATATGTTCAATTTGCCACTGATCGCAGTGCTCTGTTTTTGGCTCCAGTTTGCTTGCGCTACCGCTAAGTAGCATCAGTTACGAGATAACATTAGCACTCTGCCTGAAGTGGTCGTATTAAAGGCTTACATGAGTGCATGATTAGGTGGAGCATGAAACTCTTGGCCCCTTTGATTTGGCTTTTTCCACCACGTCTGGCAAGAGGAAAGAGCGAGCAGTCTGAGCCGCTACATGCATTTGATCTAGTAAGACGGCCAATAAATTTCACAAGAGCTGGATATTGGACTCTTGATGTGCCGAATAAGTAGGGCCTCATCTGAATGTAAATGTGCCTCCGAAATGTCATTTCATGGGACTTGGAAACCTGTGCAGGATTGATGTAGAATCCCAGCTCTGCTAGTGGTACTGAGGGGCAAAAAAAAGGCTACGATAACGTCAACGGGTGTAATAAACGAACCTCTTTCGACCAGGTGATAACATTCTTCGAAGAAGTTATAAAAACCAAAAGTTCTCAACTGGTTTTGCTTCCATTTTTTTAATTTTCAACCTTAGCCCATAGTTTGAGAGACGACCTTTTTATACAACAAAAGTTATGAGAAGTGTTTGTAAAAGTTGATATGACTAGTTGTTTTGCCATCCCATGGGGCAGGGGTGGGGAACGTCCAGCCCCTGGGCCGTAACCGGCCCGAAAACAGTTTGATGCGGCCCGCGAGTCAATTCCTCCCAAAAAAAAAACTTCAGAAACAAAAATCTCAGCAACTACTTTTCCTGTGATAGAAAACACAAAATAGGCAAAGTGGCAAGCAGCACGAGTCCACGAGCCGTGAGAGCAGGGCGAGGCCAGTAGCGCGAGTGTTATGCGCGACGCACTGGTTTCAAGTTTCTCACGGATGAGCTTCGGGGGCGCGCGCGCCACACCGGTTTCAAGTTTTTCACTGATCATCAGCTTCGGGGCGCATAAAAGGATCGGAACGAAGACATCGGAGGACCAGGCATGGACTCGGCGTCAGCCGATTTTGCCGGGGCTTCAGCCCCGAATGTATTTGGAAAAGTTGACTGACAAATATGAAACCGGAAGCAGCAAAAAACTAACTTACTTACGTCATGCCTTGCTCGCGGTGCGCACTCTTCAATCACGCGCAAATGCGGCGCGCCCTGTATAACGCAAAATAAATTACTAGCATGTAACGTCGTGTTCTGTCGTCAATTAAGTATTGAAATAACCAAAAGGGAGATTAAAGCTGCGTCAAAACTCTATGTCGGGGCTTTTGTATTCCTTTGTAGGCTACATAAATGTTGCACATTTTGGCGTAGCCCTACTCAATTTTCATTATTAATATTCAAAAATTTTATCAATATTGCAAAGTCATCAAAACTGACTAAATATTTTGTGACCAAAAATGTGAAAAATAGGCCTACATCTAGCCTAAATGATCGTTCATGACGATTTTAGCTATAAGCAACCCAATTTGTCTAGATCTGTATTATTTAATTTGTATAATGAGCTTAAATATTGCTGCGCAGTCGTGTGATTTAGTCTGCTTGATTAACATTATTACAATGTATTCCTATTTAACTCTGATATGTAGCCTATATATATATAAGGTCCTCGAATGTGTTCGAATATTTCACCAGCATCAGCCTTTTCACAGTTTGTATCACTCCGCTTGTCTGCGTTTGCGCAATTTGCATCATTAAGCCAGTAGGTGGTGACAAGTGACTGTCTTTATGAGTGAACAATTGAAATTTAATTGAGCTGATTTAATGGTGCCAAAAACATTGATTAACTCAAGAAAGAAACAAGTTGCTGAAACCAATCTTTAATGCTAAAAAGTTTACATCTATGCAAAATAATCCTTGAAAAATGTCTCATTTACGGCCATTCCTGTTTGGAATGTGTGATTGTGTATTGTCAACAATAAGCAGACACATTTTGCATTTCCATTTTGTAGTGTGGATCATTTATTTCAACATTTATCCTCATTCTCATGTTTAAGAATCTGTTATCTTGACAAATAATTTATGCTACTGCCCACTGACAAGCTTTTAAAGCTATTGTTATCAAAAAATGTTGCCTTCAAACACCTTAAAATGCACATATGTAGGTCCAAGAAACCAACATTTTCTCGGGGGAGCATGCCCCCCAACCCCCCTAACTACCTCACATTTGAATGTGTGTGTCTGTGTGGTAATATGGGCTGGTGTGGCGACAGTGCCAGGACTGAATTTTTTAACCAGTCTGCCCCCCTGCATATAGGCCTAAAATATACATTATTCTCTGTATCGAATCATGTTATCTTGTTACCCAGCCCCTGATGTTTCGGGCTCAGCCCCTGATGTTTTTAAAAAACCTAGAAACGCCCCTGCTCATTCAACATTACTATGGCCCTTAAAGAATGTTAAAAAATTGTAAATGGTCCTTGATAGGAAAAAGGTTCCCCACCCCTGCCATGGGGTGTCCAATCCTGGCCCTTTTTATGCAGAGTTTAGCTCCAACACGCCTGCCTGGAAGTTTCTAGTGATCCTGAAGACCAGGGCTTACTTCACTAATATAGTCCACTGAATAAATGAATGAAAACAAGTGAGCGAATCGGGATACTGAGTGTGGGAATCTTCTGGTGGCAATTCATTCTGCATGACAGCGCAGGGATGGGGAACGTCGGTCCTGGAGAAGTTTAGCTCCAACCCTGAAAACCTTTTTTTTTTAAATGTTGTGTTTCGTGGATAGTTTAAGAATGTACTGTAAGGGATATATATATATATATATGTGAGTTTATATATTATACATACATTTCTCATAATGTAAATATTTGCATTACATTATGAGCTCAAGGTTTTATTAAATTTTGAGAAAATTATTAAAACTTGTTTTACAATGATAATGTAATACTTATTACATTATGTGCAGTTATTACATTATGAGTTGCTACAATGCGCAACAGTATTTTCGTTTATATTACTCTTTGATATGCGCTCATTTCATTCATAAAGTTTACACTCATTTACACATTCACTTCACACACTGATTATTGCGTTGCTTTTTTAGAGGTTTGTGTATAATATCATGCTATGCTATCCCCTGGCTAAACTGTTATTCTACAAACATTAAGGTGTGACCGTGTCTGGGAACAGATTTTTTCTAGGATATTATTCAGTAGAATTCGTTTTGAAGCCATTGTCCGTGAATTTCCGAATAAGGTATTAGGATTCGTGCACATCACTAATTACAAACAAACTTAACCACACTACTGTTGTCCTCCAGAAACAAATCCATAGTTTTAAAATCAATAATATCATTTACATATGATGGCATATACAGCACCGTGCAATATAGATATGTGGTATACATTACATATTTTTAGTTTTTCCCACGCACCCCTGACATCTGAGCATGGACACACACATCCAATAGCTTAGAATTGATCTAAAAGCTGCCATTTCTACTCCTCCTTCACACCGGTATCTGTTTGGATTACATATTTCACATGTAACCTGCTAGCACCAGTATTTGTTTCCCCTCCTCAGTTTCTCCTTCCTTGCATAAGAAGAAGCACTGCGTGTTTTCAGAGCTCAACTCCCTCCGGCAGAATTTCAATGGCCTTCTCCGCTGTTACGTTTCCTGCTTAGGGATCAGTGCGCAGCACTGCTGCATCTACCCAACAACACACTTCAAAAGTAAAATCTCTCAATGTTCGCATTCTCGCTTTGATGCTGTTGGTTAATCCTGGACTGTATGGAGCAAAACCTGCAAAGATAAAACGAGACCATCGATTGGGTTCCCTTGTAAACAGCTCCATTGAAATGCCTTGAGATATGTATAGCATGTTCTCCTTTCTAGCTCATTATCCACAGCAGAGCTGAGAATATGAACATCAGCTGATAATGATATCTCTAGCATGGCTGGAGAGATCAGGAGATTTCCGCCCTTGTACACAGACACAATTAGTCAGTGTTGCTGACAAAACAGACGAGGCATGACCCAGGCTGTTGTTATGATGTGTAAGCTCATGAAATCTGGGTTAATTAGTGGGGCTTGCTAAGAAAAGCATCACTACTGCTCATACTCAGCTCAGGGTTAGGAATGTGGACGAACTATAATATGAGCCATAATAGTAGTGATGCCTGTCTTCGTGAATACCACAAACTAGTTAATGTAAATGGTATTGCACATACCAACACACAGTTCTGGTTGGTGCAATGAGGTTAAATAAAAATAATAATAATAATGTAAATGGCTTAAACATAAATGACAATGCACATCTAAGTCCCCATGAAATCAAAATGTAAGTTTTTTGGTATGAATATGTTAGCCATAAGGTTATCTATAAGCTAGTGTTCTCCAAAACAATGACAAAATATAATATATAAGCTTTCAAAACTCACAATCTCTCACTTCCGCCAATATGGATAAATGATTTTGATGACATCACTCTGAACTTCAGATTCTGTCCAATCAAATGCTCTCTAGAATCAGAAGCTCCGCCTCCTACATTATATACAGACGCTGAAGCTGTGGCTAAAATCGGTCACTTGTTCACACATTTACTATTTTCTACATGGTGAAGGGCACATAGTGCACTATATAGGGGGTAGGGATCGATTCAGACAGTGTAAATATGCTTTCCATTGGGGCGAATGGTTAGTGTCACGCGAACAGCCGCAGCTCCGGTCCAGAGAGACGATAGCACAGAGAGGATCATATGCGCGAGTCTGTGTTAGGAGGAAACTGCGGCTTTACTGAGCTCAACAGCTCTGGCCGGACTGTGATATAAGCTAAACGCTATTGGCTATTTAACAAAAGGGGAGGAGCTGTTTGATATGTCCAGCCCTGTCTTCCTGTTTCAGTGGAAATTACATCAAAACATTGAGTAATGCTGCGTGTTTCAATGCACTTCAGTGGGCCTTTAAAGCAGCATTATGCAACTTTGCCGATTTCTTCGCTGTTTTCTCGCTTTTTGCTTGCGGGTTTCTCTATAGAGCTCCCCCTACAGCTTCGGAATAGATATTTGACAACACTGTCGTCAAAACTCGTCGGCGACTCGCCCCCCTCCCATCTCCTCCCGCTGGTCATGTGCATTTGTTTTCAAAGAAGCCGGCGAACGCACCGAGCCATGTCCACTGAGGTATGTATGATACACAGAAGGCTAGCATTTAAATGTTTAGATAGTGTATGTGTGCAGTGCCGTAAAGCAATTCGTCACATCGCGAGACCTGTTCACACGATACTTCCTGACGCTGAGGCCGGCGGCCCGCCGCCCCAAAGTTGCAAGGGTGGTTTTTCGGCTCATAGGCGCTCGGGGGGTGCGAGGAGACCACCATTCAACCCGAAAACAGTCATATAACCATTCCAATGACTCCGAAGCTGTTCGGTTAAGGTAAAAAAGTTACTTAGTTCACCTTTAACTTTTGAATTAAAATTCCGTTTGATGTTTTTTGCTCAAAAATATCAGGATGGTGCAACTGCCCTAAAATCATAATACATAAAAATAGAATCATTAAAAGGTTGAAACTCTTGAAAGGAAATCCTTAATAAATATTTGGACATTTTTTATTATTATTAGATATTATAAATAGTTGGGTTTCACTTTATTTTGATGGTCCCTTTAACACATTCTGTTGACTATAAGTAACGTTGCACCTACATGTCTACTAACTCTCATTAGAGTGTTAGTAGAGTATTAGTAGACTGTTATGGTTAGAATAAGTTGACATGTAGTTGCAAAGTTACTTATTGTCAGTAAAATGTCTGTTGGAGGACCATCATAATAAAGAGTTAGCAGATATTAAGCAGACAGTCTACTAATACTCTAATGAGAGTTAGTGAACATGTAGTTGCAAAGTTACTTAGTGAACACAATGTTCAAAAGGGACCATCAAAATAAAGTGTTACTAATAGTTGAACTTTTGTACAAAACAAATCGTGTGGTGGAACCAATATACAGAAATAGGAATGAAAAAATTTAAAAATAAAGTCAACAAGTCTAAAAGTATAAGATAATTTGCCCTTTTATGACAAGGCATATAGTACAACCACTTAAAGTCCCCCTTTAGTCAATAATTTTACCCCTTAAATATCATCTTTGATCACCAAAATGACATATTTAAACGTTTCTTCCTTGAAAAAAGTTTTTCTTCATGCCTTAAAATAGCTTGAATGTAACTCTACACCCTTGCTTCATTTAGTATACACGGTTCTATGAATATGCAAATGAGCCCCGCCTCCACTCACTCACAGCAGCTCAGAGATCCACTAATTGACGATCACACGTTGATCTGATTGGTTACAAGGTAGTTTGTGACATCAGAAACTCCAGCGATTTCAAACCGTGTTTTGAGACTGTCTTTGGTTCACTGCAGTTTTAAGGAGAAAATACTCAGCAATGCTGTCGACTTATGAATTTGCACATGGTTTGTCTTAAAGCATATTAAAAACACCACATAAACAACATTAAAGGCTTGATTTTCACCACAGGGGGACTTTAATTATTATTATTATTAAATATTGGACACTCATTGTCCCTGAAATCATATAGTTCGTTATAGGGTGTGCTACTGATCAGCCCTTTCAACCTCCTATAACACCATCATGGTGGCGATTTTTGTAGGAGCAACACACCACATGCCGAATCATCTGATTCAGTACATTCAGAAAGTTTGGAGCAGCTGTCTGGAGCCTTACTTGGTTTTCACAGCTCCACAGCTTCTTTGAAAGAGGTGTGACTTCACCCTCCCAGTGGCATCTTTCATAAGGTAAAATCCTCCACACTTGCAAGTGCATTTCTCAAATAAAACAAGTCATATTTCTTTTTATGGCAGCAGGAGAACCTCGCAAGCTGCCGCTGCGCTAATTTTAAAACCTGACAGTGTTTCTCGACAGCGCTGGCTGACAGAAAACACATCTACAACACAAATCCTCTGGAATTCCTCTTTTTGTCTTGCTTCAGAACTTAGTCTTAATGAATGGCAGCTGAAACCTTCATCCTTGTAATTTGTCAGAAGAAGAGATGACTCAGTTAAAGGCCAAATACAATATCCGCTTTGTAGGGAAATATGTCAGACGCCGAGAGGTAAAACCACGCCGAGAAAACTGGAGCGCTGTGACAGCTTCTTTCTCGGCTCACCTCATTTGAGGACTTCAAGGTTACGCAGATGTCCCAGACTCCAGCGCTTTGTGTTCCTTCAAGTCTCAGAGCTGTAATGAGCTCATTACACACTCTCTGAAAATGTCATGGACTCGGGGCTACGAGCACAGTTATATTTTTCCTTCTAGAATAGCATGTGGTTGAAGGTTCTTTGCTCCAGTGCATTTGAGGCGAAACACACACAATGGACCGAGTGCTTACCCAGAATCTCAAACGTGGTTCAAATGTCACGTTTTACATTGCGGTAAGATCCGTAAAAAGTCATCTGGTACAGTGTCTTTCAAAGGGTCAACTGTATGAAACAGCCATGTTCCATAAGATAAGGCTGTGTCGAGCATTCAATATCACGTTGCTAACATTTAAATGAGTTACAACAATCCAAGAAAGAGGCCGATATTTCGTAAAAGGATAGGTCACCCCAAAATTATTTCAGCCCGAATGAGTTTGCTTCTTCCGGATACACAGTATTTCCAATCACGTCTCAGCGAGGGTTTTTTTTTGTCCATACAATGAAAGTCAATGGGGTCCAAATGTAGTTGCAGTGTGGACAAAAGCAGTTGAATCATTCTTTAAAATATCTTCGTTTTTGTTCTGAAGAAGAAAGTAAGTCATTCGGGTTTGGAACGACAGGTTTGGAGGGTGAGTAAATGATGACAGATTTGTATTTATGGATGAAATATCACTTTATGTAAATTGGAAAAAAAGGTGCAACACTCACTCTTGAAGAAATACAACTTTATTTATTAAATAATGTGTGGTATTTCAGCCATTGTCAATGCCTTCATCAGACATCATGATGATTGTTTGATGTCTGATGAAGGCCTTGTTAATGGCCGAAATTTTTTATAAATTTTTCCAATTTACATGATTTTTTTTTTTTTTTTTTGCCTCCTCGTGTTGGTAGAGCACCTCTTTTCAATTTTTTTTGGGAAATATCACTTAAAAAATTCTGATAAGTGTTTATTCTAAACTTTTAACCCTAAGTGTTAAACTTAAAAAAAAATAATAATAAATAAATAAATAAAAAAAACGTAGGTGTATTTTTTAATTGTGCACTATTAAATTTAAAAAATATATATCTTAAATCTTTTATATAATATTCAACTATCAAAATTTAACCAAAACTGATAAAAAAATAAATATTATTTGAATGTGGAACTGCAATTGGTCGTCTTTATTGCATCTACAGTATTAACATATTTAATCGATATTGTCTTCATTGCACAAATTTACATTTACAGCAAAAATGACAAATGTAAAGGTCATGGGTTCGATTCCCAGAGAATGCTAGAATTGATGTAAAGCCACTTATAGAAACATGTAAATGTACAGAAAACCACATCCTTCAACTGACAATAGCAAAGTGGTTATTGTGACATTCAAATTACGAAGAACTAAAGTTGACGGTAAAACTAACACAATTATTTGGTTGCCTTGCTAAAAATTATATGTTTTGAATCAGTACTTCTTTCATTTGGTTGTACTGTAATCCCTTGATTTTGTACATAAACCCTTCAGCTTGGCACACTTGTAACAACAGTACCTCAGCACCTTAAGGACCAAATTATGTAAAGCTTTATTACACTGAAAATTAGAGGTTTTGTGGTGAAACTCCATCTCAGCCTTGGGGGAATTAAACATACTGACGCAAAAACACCGTAATTAAACAGTTTGATTAAAAGTCGCAGGGACAGATGAGTAATTACAAAGTATTTTGGGAAATCTTTGAAGCTGTTGATCTCTCCCTGCTGTGGGGAAAAAGAGCTGCACGCGTGCGACATGGAAAAAGGTTGCGGTTATAGGTCACACCCCACATTATGTCTCTATTTGTAGCAATTAAAGATTTGTCCATCACTATACGCAGATGGAAATGGGCTTCTCCAGTAATTGAGGTGTAATTGCTACGTATTCACTCAGTAAAGTATTCATTGATTCGAGTGTAATTAGGTTAATGCTTGATGCCGGGTCAAGAGTTAGAGGTGAGGTTTGTGAATTTGTGCTGGGAAGTATGGAAATTATCAGTCTTGGGAGTTAAATGTTAAATGTCTGCTTCAAAAAGCTAAGTATTTCCCCCTCTTCCTTTAAATGTAGTTATGGCACCGGGTAAGATAAATTAAGGTAGATATTCTCTGAAAACAAGTTTTATCATTATAAACCATTTTGAATTTCAAATCATTTCATATCTTGCATGGAAGTCAAGGAGACCTTGAAAAAATATATATCACACTATATGACAGACAAAGAGATTCATTGCAGCACATTTCAGCATTAGTATATGAGAGAAAATGGGTTTTTAAGCTAAGGGTGTTGGGAGTTGGCTGAAAACCATCAGAACAGAGATGATCAAACTTCATTTTGCTTCAGGCTGAGGATGGATGAACCTGCCAGTCGTACGGTATCTCTGAGGGCTCTGAGGGCATGTGTGTTTTAAATCGAGGTTAGCTGCACACACAATTGCACCTTGCTTGCATTGTTGTTCCACTACAGCTATTTATGAAAGAATAAATAAAGCGCATGAAAGTACTTGCCTCATTTTTGTTAGCACATTGGTCAGCTAACAATCTTATTAGCATGTTCCTAAGATAACAACATGTTAGCAGAGCCCGTCTACGGAGAGCCTGCCCACTCCCTATTAAGTCCTATTGTACCGAATTTTGGTTGTAGTTCCACCAGAGTTCCACTGGGGGCGATTGCCCATGAGTGCAGAATGAATGGGAGTCTATGGGGCTAGACAGCTAAATTTGTCTCTTTCACCCGATTGCCACTGAGAAATCTCAGATTCGATAGTAGGTTTTGCAAGTTCAACATGGGTTATAGGTCGAAAGTTGAATGACCGAGTACTTAATGTCCTTTCGATTTCTTACAGGTTGAGTTGTTGTTGCCCATAACACGCTAGCATTCTGCTAATGAACGCTGATTGGTCAGTGAAGGACTGATTACGGCCAGAGATACCGCTTGATGGCATCGTGGCATCCGAAACGGGACCAGAAACAAACAAAACAAAAACTCGTCTAGCACGTGTATTTACCTGTGTCAGCTGTGTGTGTTTACCTGTGTCAGCGGTGTTGTCAATGCCTCAAGAGAAAAGAAAGTGCAGAGCGCGAACGCACCAGAGTGAGTGAAGGATTGCCGTAAAGCAGTATCTCTGGTCGTACGATGTGTATGACGTCATTGACACTTTAAAAGACTTTTTAAAGCAAACAAGTGACTCTAAAAAATCTAACACCCAGCAATGTGTAATTTCTTTGCATCTCCTTTCGAATACAATATTCGAATTACTAGACAAAAAATTATATCCTGAGAAAAGTGGATGTTGAGGGGTATACTGCCATAGACCTCCATTCATTCTGCACTCGTCCTGTGAGCGCCATCATATGGAATCAAAGTGGAACTGCAACCATTTCAGAAGCCGGAAGTGTACTAAGAGTGAAACTTCTCGCCTTATTAGACATTCTCTGATGTTAGCATGTTGATAAGCTAACAACATGTTAGTATGTCGCTAAGCTAACAACATATCAACACATAATCAACAATGTTACAGTGTTGCTAAGCTAACATGTTAACACACTCCAGCATGTTGCTAATTAAGCTAACATTGTGTTATTTGTCCTTCAAGTGGAATTAGAAATACCGTAGTTATGAGTTTCGGGCACATGGATGACCAAGCAAAATCATATTTACAATATACATGAGTTCCTAAGTTGTGACATTAGAAGTGGCATGTAAATTTGAAACATCATGGAAACACTGATCTATAATGTGGATTATGTCTTTAACAGACATCTTGGAGACTATATCTATATTCTATATATTGAGATCAGTAAGCGAAAAGCATATCTGTAGAGAATGGTGTTAATCTCTTTTTTTTTTTTTTGCTTTTCAAGGTGTTGATAAATCAGTGATAGAAAGATGTAGTTATTTGGGTTTATTGTACACAATGTATTTTTTTTGTTTTGTTTTGTTTAGGCTACTTCCATGCCCAAATATTTTCAACTTGAATGTGTGAAAAAAAAAAAATTAACATGTACTGGTCATAACACTCGCATATTGTTGTCCTACTGTTAGTTTAACTGCTTCTATTGTAAGTCGCTTTTGATAAAATCGTCTGCTAAATGAATAAATGTAAATGTAAACACCCGAGGTACAAGTTTCCCAGGTGTGCTCGAAGGAAGCGTTAATATATCGCTAAGCTAACAACATGTTGCTAAGTTAAAGGTGAACTAAGTAACTTTTTTGTTTACATGACAACGATGTTGTAATAATGGAAAAGTTTTTCCTTCGCGTTTTTCGCGTACAGACGACAACATTGTCAAAATGATCCCCGTTCATGGATCCGCGAAAACAACTGAAAACAATGTATTATTCATGCCAGGCCAGTAGTTGGTGAGCTCACCTGTTAAGGAAACACAACGCTCTTTGCACCTTGTGATCAGTTCCTCTTATTTTTCTCCTCCCATTCAACCACCTGCCTTCATTGTTACTTAACACCCATTTTTCACAATCCAATCAATTCCTGATGGTTAAAATAAAGTCCTGCCCTACATTTTTCCCATTGAACATCCTATTTCACTTAGAAATACATCACATTACAGAGGTAAAATGGTTTACGAACGCCATTTCATTCAACTATTAATTACAGGAGGGAAAAGGAGCAGCACAAATAGGTCAATGATTTCGCCTTCGTGCCTTTTTTCCACCGTTGGCAACTGTTCCTCTTTCAAGCGAGGAGAGAGACTCTGAGCCCAGAACACCACCTATTAGCCATCAACCAGCACAGCACGTCACCCATCGGTTAAATCAAAAGTGACGCAATGATCCAATCTCGTAACACAACACAAGATGTGACATTCCAATTAGCGGTGAGGCAAACTAACAAGCAGAAAAAGCATCATTCTCTTAATTCTGAATCACATAACATGTCAAGAAGCAAGCCGGAAAACAAGTGACAAGCAATTACGAAGTTGCACACAAAAAATAACAAAGAAAATTAAAGGCCCCTGGCACAAAATTTCAGGTTTTCATTATTGGACACAAGGACGATATGAGTAAAGAATCAGCCTGTCATGGCTAAATTGCTGTGTTGGCTGTCTGTTTAGACATGTGATTGTTGTAGTCTTTGTTGGTAACGGTATTCAACGTGAGACTCAAGCAATTGACACTTTTCACACGCTCTCACGCCACACATCCATTTCTCACGCAGAGGAAAATCGCGAAGCAAAGAGGACACTGACACCGCGACAAATTGAATCGAAATTCAAACAATAAATACCATTATAAAACACAAATGAACAATGGGTATGTTGAAAGAGACAGTACAACTTACCGAAATGTTAATGCCTCATACAATTTCGATCAATCAGTGTTTTTCAATAAAACAGCTGGAGAACATAACGTTACATTTACCTCAGGAAAGTAATTTAATGACCATAGCACGTTAGTTGGCTTGAAAAATTCGCTATCGAGAGGAGTAGCTATTTTGCTAAATATGTGCACTATATTACATATGTATTGTATTTTTACTTATATCATTAAAATATTATAACGTTGTTTGTATAATAAAAACTGCATTATGTTATTGGGTTATTTTTAACCTTTAATAATAATACCAGCTGACAGTGCTCTCTCTGTATAGCATTAGGTGAGTTTTTTTTCTTGAGAAAAATGTACATGTATCTACTGTACCTTATATGTATCCGAATGAATCAATATTGAATCAAGATCGGAATCAAATCACAAGAATTGAACTGAAATCGTGAAATTTGTGTCAAGCAATAATAAAAACAGTAACCTTCCAGTCACTGTACCATGTAAACATTGTAACATGTTGTCACTAAACCTAGTAAAATTATGTTTAGTTACCAAATGTTTTGACAATCACAATACATTTATTGTGACGTAATTACGTAATTGTGTGTAATTACTTATTATTAACCTATTAATGCTGAAAACTTGCATACATATGGAAATCCAGTAAATACATATGGGACTAAAATATACTATTAATAAAATAGTGCTAAATGCTAAATGACAAGTAACTTTGTCCATACATTGACAGAACTTCATTATCAATGTTGCAATCCAGTTCTCCTAACACACCTTTTCCTGAGATGTTCCTAATTCATGCATAAGGGGAATGAGGAATGTTTGGGATTGAGGAAGAATTCAGTGCATGTTCTAAGTAGCATTTACATGCATGAACGCTTTGGGGACCAAAGCACTCAACGACTTTCACAAGTTTGCCATTCTGAAGTCTGCACACACTTTCAAATAATATCATGCCACGGTAGGCAGAACAGAGCGTGCAAATTTGATAGTGAATTCGACATTTTGCTGTGCATCACAAAATTATGAAACATCACTTGGGAAAAATCCTCTCTTTGTGTAATTTCCATGAAGTGCGGTGCACTCAGGGCTTTCAATATTGCAAACCCAAATTTGTTTCTCTCCTGGATTGACTATTTCTACGTGTGAAATGAAAGGGATCTATAAATTCTTCTGACAAGATTGTTTGAGGAACTTTTAATGAAATTCCACAGTGATCTTATTTGTGTCAGCAAGGGGTTGCAAAAAGGCAGAAATAAAATCTGGATTTATTTGCAAACAGTTTTTTGATTTGTCTATTTGCAACAACTTTTGTGATATAAGAACAACTGAAAATAAGCACTGTAGGCATATGCAGAGAGAAACACTATGGATTAAACTAGGCATTTAACTAGACAGGGTGTGACATATGAGGGGAAGCAAAAAACCATGGTAACTCATGAACTTTGGTACGTTTATATGACAACGATGTGCTTAAAACCTGGATATATATATATATATATATATATATATATATATATATATAGTTTCATGTACAGACGACATGAATGTTGTGAAAGCGATCCCTGTTCACACGGATCCGTGAAAAATACTAAACGCTGTATTATTCATGCCAGGCCAGTAGATGGCTATATCACTTTGTAAAGAAACACAATGCATCTATAGACTGAACATGTAATACACATGCGCATGATGTCACTGTTGTCATTAATTCACATTTTTGTAGTTTACACGAAGACGATAACGGTATAATTACAAAAACTTGCACTTAGAATCCGTTTTCAAAAGTCCCTCCCGAAATGCCGTTGTGTAAATGAACGGCCAAAACACAAAGTTTTTTGTTTTTATTTGAAAACGGTGTCGTGTAAGTGGACCATAAGACAAAGGAAACATGAACAAAAACAGAAAACTGAACAGGTAACAGTTGAAAACAAACACGATCACAATACAAACCAAACTTAAACATAGAATAGACAACAATTTATGATTTCATAAAATAACCACTTAATTTTAATTTTTTGGTGTACAAATGTTTTCAAATCCTCTATCCTGTCAATGAGAGGCTGGTGGGAACAATGTTTTTGTCAAGAAACCGTACTAAAAACACATTTACGTACAAACAAATATTAACAAGATCAAAAGAAACACAGGACAAAAAATCCACTATGGTGCAAAACATAGATTTCATGCTGACTTTTACCTCAAAATTACAATCCATCTGTTCTCAAATGCACGTCATTTGAATATCACAACACTGATGTCTGTCAGAAAATAACATACACAATACATGATAGTATTAACAAGAAGCAGAAATCCAGCTAGTACATGCATTTCCTGGATGTTTTGACTACGTCATCGCTTTCCGAGAAGAGGGAGAAAATGGCGACCTGAGCAGTTTCAGCATGCTGTCTGTCAGAGACAATAGCGTGCATAAGGAGGTGTAATTTGCTCTTCACTTGCTGAAATTGAATCAGAATGATCAGGGAAATGAGTGAAATACTTCACACTGCATGCTGAAGGGAATAAACGGCAAACCGATTGAAAAACTTTGCGGGTTAGTGAACATCTTTCAACGTGTTGTACGTTATATTTTGACAGAAACGTTTAATGCAAAAACTAGCCTATGCATTCTGATTCTGACATTCCTGATTTGAATATTTTCAATGGTCTATTCTTGACTGGTCTTTTCTTCATGTTTTTAGCAACAGAACTGTTAAATGAGTCCTTGTAGTAATCAAAAATGACTTTCATATGTTGATGTAAGACTTGGAAACTTGACAGGTGATTTGTTTATAAAATGTAGTTTGATCACTATTTTTTCAGTTGTTTAAAAGATTAAGGCAATTATCAAAGTCTGATACATTTTCCAATAAAAGAGTATAGATTTTTACTAGATTTGTTGCATTTAATTACCCCTTAGCATATTTTGACTCCTACAGTATACAACAGCTCTGAACATGAATGAAACTGAAACAATTCTATCCATTGAGATTCCTAGACAGAAAACGCAGACCAAATAGACAAGACTTGGGACGTGAATGCTCTGAACATGCATCTTTCTAGGGAATTCTTGACCTCAGGCTGACTTTTCAGTGCATGCATATTTAGACTTTAGATCATCATTTAGGCCTAATTTATGACTCGAAACCCTCACTGGAGGCTTAGTGACAATAATCAGACCAGACTAGAACTGTCTGAGACTCTACGAAACAGATGCTGATCCATAATTGATTCATGAGAGAAATGCCATCGAAAAACAAGAAAAGATTTTTATAGGATGTGCGAAATAAATAACTTATGCATAAAAAGGCAAAAGGTTCAGGTAATTTATATATAAAAAATTCTGGCGAAATGAAAAGTGCAAGGGTTGGGTTGGTAGAAAGGCTAATTTTACAATGTCACAAATTATAAGCCAGGTTCTGCATAGAAGGAGCCATCCAAGGACAAATGAAAAAGACAAAAAGAACAGCAAGGAGAAAGTGCCTTGATCGCTTTAAGAGGCAAATATCATCAGGGTCGCAATATGAATCATAGATCAATTATCACATTATGAAATATTTACAGTGACATATTAATAAGTCTCTATCTTGTAATACAGAATTTGAGGACAGAAAATAAAAACTGCAGCCAACATTATAAGGTTGTCGCTCTTTAATATTTTAAGTCTGTGACTAGTCGTCAAAACGTCAATCACCAATGCCCTTTCTCACTTGTGAGAAATGCTTTGAATAGTCAAAGACACTAAGATTTGACATTGTCTGCAGTAAGGAGCAATAAAAAAAGCTATAATAAACAGCAATATGTGCAACCTATGGATTTATAAGAATATGTTAGAGCATTTAATATGCCACAGGGGAATGTTAGGGAACCCATAATTATGTAATAACGTAAAAGAATCGCGGCACCATTTTTTGCACCACTGCATTAATATTTAAATGTTCCAAATCGATTTGATTCAAAATGAGTCCGATTTTCTATCACTAATCCATATTTTTGCCTCTTTTTTTGACTTTTTGCTGTGCAGATTAATGTAAAAACTACCATGAAATATGTCATTGCGATTGTTTGCGAACAAAATTTCAGGATTGTAGCTTCCGTTGTAGAGAAGAACTATCAATTAACTTAATAGTCAACACAAATAACTGAATAATGTAAATTAGGAATGTCAAACATACCGGTATCAGGGAGTACAAAAAAAATTAAGTTGACGGTACCAGAATTTCTGTAGTACAAAGTACAGAGCACCCGGTATCTGCTGATAGACGCTACTTTCAAGCGCTACACTCTCTGAGCGTTAAAGATTTCTATTTACGGCGTGTTTGAGCATTGCAGCCAATCACAATCGTTTCTGTTGAACACTTGACCGCAATAGCCTATCAGATGTTCTAGTCAGCAAGTTAGTGAGAATCCACTCAACATTGCTGAAAAAACAGCTCAAGAACATTGTTTTGTTCAATGCGAGCCGAACGTTCACGAATCCTTTCGTTATAACCAACAAAGTGTCAACACAATTTAAGTAATAGATTCACTGTAGAATTGACTATAAGTGGAGTTTTTTGCGAGAACTTGCACTTGAGATTGACAGCCTTTGTGATTATAAAGGCTCTTCTCTTGCTTTCTGTTTATTACCCATTCACAATCTGAATACAAGTTTAGTTTTTCATGCTGCTCAGAACACTGCAAAGTTTCTGGATTGACAAACGTATTTAAATGCGTGATTGAATCGGAAACTGCAGTGATTGGCAACGATAACCAAAAACGACACAAAAGGGGACAAAAAATTAAGTAGCCTACCTAATTTAACAGTTTTTTCTCTGGTACCGACTACTGAAATTTTGGTACCGTGACAACCCAGATGTAAAATAGTGGACACAAAAGAAAAAAACAAAACAAGCGACTGTTTTTAAATGTGTGCAGATTCTGTCTTGTAGAAGCCTACTTGTGATTTGTTGTCAATTTATTGTCATTTACTAAATATTTTGTCAGCGTCCAAAGTCAGCGTCCTTGTAATTGGCGGACAACTTCCATGAATTTGTCCGGACTATGCAGGTGTATGATGCTCTACATAAACTAAGGAGTACGAATTCTTAGTTCATTGACACTGTAGCGTCATTGCGAATGCAAAGTAGAACACCAGTAGCTACGCCAAGGAGAAGTTTCACTTGACTGGCCGACCCCCGACCTGCAACTTGGGGCAACAAGGGACGAAATGGCCTGAAGCTACGAGTCCCAAAAGCTATTAAGATCCGCTACAGAGAACAGGCAGTGAAATCGTACATGTTGTTCCAACTGGGTCAAAGTTGCTGCAAAGTTGGTTTGAATGCAAATATGCAAGGGTTTGAAAACATCTGAGACCACACTGAAAATATGAGATTGCTTTGTCCATTTCAACCAGAAAACCCCAAAAGGTACAAGAATTTGAACATTTCAAAAAATATAATAAGATTCTGAAAGCGTGATGGATAATGTCATCATCAGGTTTAGTACATGCTCTCTTGAGTTGAGACATTACGATTTATTTATTTTCATTCTTTATACTCAAATTGTTTAGCTGATAATGTTTTTTTTTTATAAAGAATTTAAAAGATCTTGAAATAACCAAACAAGATTTTTCATTCACTTTATAGTTTCAAGGAGAATGGTGCATCTATGTGATGCCCTACTTTCAAACCAGAAACACAATAGACTGGTTAGACTCTCAAACACATTATCCTCTGAATTGAAATGGACTTCCTGTGATCGATGGAGTTACAGCAGGGAAATCCACTCATGGTAATGGAGGAAACTCAACACTCTTGAATCAGTGAGTGGGATGCCATGTTCATGTCAAAGTAATATTCATCCAGGCAACACCCAGTCTAAAGATGTAATGCAGATGTAGGAGAATATTTGAGAATCTTTCAACCAACATTTCCCATAACATTTCATACATTTAGAAATTCGATCTGTAAAATTAAATGGGAAATTACAAGATATATATATATATAAATATATAAAATATAAATATATTAAAAAAATGTTTGTTTTTTTGGGGGGGTTATTTGAGGTTATTTTACAAGAGAATAGTATTTCAGTCTTTCTACTTCGAAAATAAATGCTTATTTCAATGTGTAACTTGCAATTTCTTTGTAATAATTTGTGAATTATCAGTTTCAGAGTGACAACTGTTTAAAGGTAAATCGTACACCAATTTTTTTGTTTTTTTGTTTAGCATCATCAAATTGCAAAAATAGACTTCCTAAATGCTGCCATTGGTCGAACAAACAGAGAGCCCCACCCACACTATTGGTTCAGTCATGTTGCTGTTGTCAGGCAGAATACTCTAACCAAACTGCAAAAATAATGATTGTTTTCAAACAGATTTCCTAATCGCTGCCATTGGTTGAACAGTGAGCCCCGCCCAAAACTCACACTATTGGTTCAGCCAGTGTTGCTGTTGTCAGGCAGGATACTCTAACCAAACTGCAAAAATTATTGTTTTCAAACAGATTTCCTAATCGCTGCCATTGGTCGAACAAACAGAGAGCCCCACCCACACTATTGGTTCAGTCATGTTGCTGTTGTCAGAAGGGATAATCAAACCGAACTGCAAAAATAATGATTGTTTTCAAATAGATTTCCTAATCACTGCCATTGGTTGAACAGAGAGCCCCGCCCAAAACTCACACTATTGGTTCAGCCAGTGTTGCTGTTGTCAGGCAGGATACTCTAACCAAACAGCAAAAATAATGATGGTTTTCAAACAGATTTCCTAAACGCTGCCATTGGTCGAACAAACAGAGAGCCCCGCCCAAAACTCACACTATAGGTTAAGTCAGTGTTTCTGTTGTCTGGCAGGAGACAAAAAAAAAAAAAAACCTGCAATGTTTTGAAAGTTCAATGGATTGTACATTGTTCAGGGAAATCAACCTACGCATGGCTTATTTAGTTGTCTCTGAACATTAAACTGGGATAAGAATGATTTTAACATTGATAACATTACACATATCACCTTTAAAACCTTGCAACTCTGTCTCAGAAAACATTTTTGGAGAGGGTGTTTTGCCGCCTCAAGCACAACAGGTTCCTCAAAGGCCCGTGACGAAGAACAGACAAGAAATGTGCTGCCCTCTATAGCACAAGCGCATCAATAGATGCTCTGAACGGCCTGCCCTCAGGGGCAGAAGAGAAAAGAGGCAAACAAACGAGTGAGAAACTTTGAGAACATTATAGAACAAGGATGGTGACACATCAGTAAGTCAGTATATAAATAACTGGTAGACAGTGGAACACAGAATTTAGTAAGATGGTGAAGGACATAGACAGGACAAACACAGAAGTGACGTGTAATGCATTTAACATGAAGGTTAACCAAGCGTGAGAAGCCTCCCAAAAACATGACCAGAAAGGAAGAGAGGTTCATGTCGGTCAATTCAACATACATGCCAAAACAGTTTTAGTCAGTAAATAAAATAAAAATAAAAATAAATGTTATATATTAGCAGCTGTCTAAAGAAAAGATCTCCTCCGAGTTATGACATACAAAGTCAAATTTATGAGATTAAAAAGTCAAAATTATGACTCAAAAAATAAAAATGACAAGATACTAAATTGAAATTATGACTTGAAAAGTCATAATTATGATATATATAAAAAAAATGATTAAGACCTAAAAAGTCAAACTTCTGACATGATTTGAGATATGAGATTGTCACAATTTCGAAATGTGTATCTAAATTTCGATTTAGAATGTCCATTTCGACTTCTTATCTTGTAATTGTGACTTTCTGTCATAATTTTCATTTAATCTCAATTTCGATTTATTTTTAAGTCATCATTTTGACTTAGTATTTCATAATTTCGATAATTTAGTTTTTATCCTGTAACTATGACTTTGTCATAATTGAAGTCATGATTTTAACTTTTAAATCTCAATTTTGACTTGCATCATGATTTTAATTTAGTATGTCAATTTTGAATTTTAATCATATTATGACTTTTGTCATAATTTATAATTTATAAGTTTAACATAATGTTGACTTTAAGTCATAAATTCAACTTTTTATATCAAATATGATTTACCAGAGCATGATTTTCCCCCATACGTGTGACAGAAATGGACCTCCATTGTAAATAACAGATTAAAACAAATTTACAAAAATGCAAGCCCAAGCCCTACTGATTAGTTCAAGTACACTGAAAACTGCTCCCAAAATGCACTGCAAATGCAAAACACATGACAGTGTGGTGCCACTTTGTCTCTCTAAAATGTTAGACCCCTTACTGATTAAAAAAGTACCTAATGTGAAGAAAAAACAAAGAGCATTAGCATAAAAGCAACAATTTGCAGTCAACAATACTGGATAGTCAAAAGCAATCACCCAAATATGAACCAACACAGTGTTTTGCAACAAAAATACCACATTGAAATGAAAACCCAGGTGTGCGTTTGAAATCCACTTTACATCCAAAAGACAAAAATGTCCCTCTATGACTGCGATTAACTGCGCCATGCATGTTGTCACAACTTCGAACCATTGCATAGAGTTATCCACTTCCCTAGGTACAATATTACCATGGTAACATGATCTAGCACAATTACCCTCAGTCACGTGAACCAGATTTACAGAGCAGTGGAAATGCCTGAGCGCAGAACTGGGTTGTCAAGTATTTCACTTTTGGAAAATGAGAAATTTAAGCCTCACTCTGCTGAGTAGTCTCATTAAGAGAGAAGATTATGTTTTTCATTAAACATATTGCATTATTGATTTTAAAAGGAATAGTTCATCCAAAAAATGAAAATCAACCTCATTGCTCCAAATCCATATGCTATTTTTATTTGTATTTCATCCAGTGGAACACAAAAATAGAAATTCATAAGAATCTTCACACTCTTCAGAGCTACTCCAGTGTCTGAAAAAAAAAAAAAAAAATGTTTACCTTTTTTATTGTTTCCGAAATCTACAATGCTTCTAGTGTGGACTGACTCAAGCTGTTGTGTCATGTTGTAGGTTGCGTCTGTTGTAGTCTGTGTTTGTGAATCAGGTGTTAATACAATTCATTCTTAGTGAAGAATGATTTTCAATCTCAGCCAGATTCCCTCCAAAATGAAAAGGCTTCCACTGGCTGTTCATGTAGCTGTACGTAATCTATAATCTTTGGAATTTGCTCCAAATTGAGCGAGTGATTCCCATCACTGCATTTTTATCTGGACTGCTGGTCATTAGACTCTGCCTGCAGTTCTCGATATGCCCTGACATAATGCAGATGATCATTATTAGCCCTGACCCAACTCCCCAACACCCCAACCAATCACACGCCCGGTCAAGCATCCCAATCAGTCCGGGTCAAGATGAGCGGCCAGAACTGGAGAGGAAAGAGGAAATTGCAGCTTCTTCTTACGAGGCTTCATTTCTCAAGCGCAGATCAAGAGGGATAACGCTAAGTGGCAGCTCGGTCAACTGTATTCAGATAGCCAAACAGTACTTGGGGAAAATCACTTACCACTTAGCCCCTTTCGCCAACAGAGCAGAAGTGTTCAAGTGGAACGAGTGTGTCAATCGACGAGACTTCGAGCATTTGACGTGGATTCATGCAACACAACTCCCATGAGCAAGGGACCTGGTGTATTAGTAACATATGCTAATAAGCTACTACGGACACTGTTACAATTTTAATAATATTTAAAAGTGACCCACTTTAGCATGGGTTACTGATTCCAGGAGATCTTAATTTTAGCCGCTAGCGAGAAGTCTTGATGGTTACAACCACTGACAAAAGGCCAATTAAACTAGTCTAGCTTAAATAATGCAGACATGCCCTGTACAAATGAGTCAGTGTGAGTACCAGTACCAAAAAAACATATAATATCTTTGAAATCATCAGCATGAAATTAAAAATAATACTAATTACCATCTTAAAACATATTCCAGTGCTCATTATAACATTATGCCTCCTCTGGAGCAACTTTCCTTCTTCAGAGTCTACAATACCTAGATAGCACTACTTGTTAGCATTGTCATCCGAGTAAACAGATACAAACAGATCTAATTCCTAATGAAACCTCCACTGGAATATAATTAAAAATGCTAGGAGGATCCTGTTGTAGAGCAAGAAAAACTATGTCCAGGTAACGCGTATCAACCTTTTTGGGCGTTTTACCTTTCTAACTGTGTAAGTTAGTGTAACTGTGCCTGGATGTGGATTTTATTGCTCTACAACAGGATCCACCTATCATTTTTGATATTTTGTTCCCCTTCAGGAGCACCCATAGTTTGGTTGGTGAGTACCAAATGCACCCCTGGTTGAGATATTTTCTTTGATTAGAAAATAGCTAATTAACTTGTTGACCAAAAAAAAAAAAAAAAAAACTCTAACTTTTGAATGACCAACAGTGGAGAAAAATAATAGCGTCTTACATATTGCATCTACCAGGGCTTCCAGTTGATGCTAAGGCTAACCATCTTAGCCTTAGCACCTAATCAGCTGTTAAGGCTAACCAGCCAAATGCTGACCCTCCAATCACCTGGCTTCATTCTGGTACCACTTTTGTAAGTGAAAGTAACCCATACTCAGAATTTGTCCTCGGCATTAAACCCATCCAAGTTAGTGCACACACATTAGAAGCAGTGAGTTGTGAACACACACACATGCTGCAAAGCATGGACACACACCCCCAGAGCAGTGGGCAGCCATTTTGCTGTGGCGCCTGGGGAACGATTGGGGGTTAGGTGCCTTGCTCAAGGGAACCTTAGTCATTTCCTGCCGGTATTGGGATTCGAACTTTGGGTTCCAGTCTGACTCTCTAACCCAGTGGTCTCAAACTCAATTCATAGAGGGCCACAGCTCTGCACAGTTTAGCTCCAACCAGCTCCACCTTACAACTGCAAGGAAGTTTCTAGTAATCCTGAAGACCTTGATTAGCTGGATCAGGTGTGTTAGATTAAGGTTGGAGCAAACCTGTGCAGAGCTGTGGCCCTCAAGTAATTGAGTTTGAGACCACTGCTCTAACCATCAGGCCACAACCGCCCAATGGTTCCAATCAATACAAGATGGATACATCATCCAATCAATACAAGATGGATGAAGTCAAGTCTCATCGATTTGTTTATATTTTTACTTACGTTGTGGGAAAAGGTGCTATTTTCATCCTGTTTACCTGGAAATGTCCAGTTACACAATAATGGTTTCAATCCAACTTTGTGAATGTAATAAATTGGAATAGCGCATAAAACAATGCACCGTTTCCATCGCAGATGGAGACCAAAATCATCACTTCCTAGGAAATTAGTGCAAAATAGATAATAAAAATAGAAGTTGCTTCAATCGGGGAAGCCACTGTGGCTCTTGTAATCTACTTCATAAATGACTTGCGACTCAGAGCGCACAGACAAAACGCAATAAACGCTGACATGTTATCTTGCGTTTGGAAGACTGGTGTTTGTAAACGCAATTGTGTGAGACGCTTCTGGGAGGGAATTATACCAAAACAATTTGATTATAGTCTCCGGTTAATCTCAGAAAAATGTGAACAAAAGCTGTCACTGGGGCGGCACCCTTTCAAAAAGGTCCTAATATGTACACTTTAGGTACTAATATGCACCTTTTAGAGGTAAATAAGGTACAAAGGTGTACCTTTTGAAAAGGGTTTCATATTGACTTTCAATTTACATTTTCTTCCACTGACATGTTTTTCAGGTTCATTCACAGCAACTTAAACAAATTTATTCCTCTGAGGTTGTTTGAAACGTCACAATATGAAAGTGAAATGCAAGAGACATGCTATGTTGACCCTTTAGGGGCTGTTTGGACAGACCACGATGTTCTCCAGAACTCTGCCGTGCTGCCAACACAAGGTGCCCATTCCGATTGCACATCTCTTCTGGACAACCCAAATCCAAGAACACCTAGGGCGCCACTCTTGTCTCCTGGTGCCCAGCCTCTGCCTCTCTCATCCCGTCTTTCCACTTGACTTCTTCGCCTTTGGACATATATGTCAAGAGTATGTCAAGAGTACCATTCACTTTTTACCAGCAAAACTGCCACCTAGGGCTGTGCTTGAGAATGTAACACCAAACTACTGAGCCAACGGTGAGGAACAAATTATAATGTCGATTCTTTCAGACAAGGTGAGGATTAGGTTGTGGACTGAGTAATAGTTTGAAGATTTGGATGGAAGACAGGTGGGATGGATAGACGCAACGGTTGCAGAGGGAAAAGCGGGAGACTGTTATTTAGTAAGTGACCTCAAACTGCCATAACTGGTATTCCAATTCACTGGAATCCTAATGGTAGGCTTCTCATACTGTGACTACTAGAAGAAAATGTAAGTGTAGAGTACAGGTCTTTCACAGGTCACGCAACACTTTAACTTTTTTGTTCAAAACATTTCCAAGCCTTTTTTGAACTGGGAACGGGGAGTTTTAAACACATGCTGCCAAAAAGAAAGCAATTTTTGCCTTCACAAAGGTGCTTTGTTCTGGCACAATAATATCTGGCGTAGAGATATACTATGGTTCTGTTCCAACATAGCCAGCCTTCCGAAAACTGAAATTTGTTCCAAAAGGTTCCTTGTTTTGGCTAAATTCTTTGAGGTAGTTTACAAATTTGTAAAAATATGTCTCAATGTACTGTGTTAATATGAAGGATTTTTCAAGGATTTTTACCCCAAACCCTATACTTTTTTAAAAAAATTAAACACTAGTTAGCCTTTCCGATATAAAATGTGATGGGAAAAGGGAGAAGAGCAAGTTTCGGCAAAAGGTGTATTCGAACTTGGGTCGATAGCGGCAACAGTTACTTCCACGCATACTCTCTACGCCATTGAGGCTGCCATTGAGGCATTTATTTTTATTTTGTGTGGCCCAACCAGACATTGGCGGGCGAAGCAGTTAGTGTAAATGACGGGCTCATATCAGCTAAAAATGTAATGGTTAATTTCTGCCAGGACATTACCTGTTTTTTCTTTTTGTTTGGCAACATAATTTTGTCCGAAAAATATCTTAATCAAGTAGTGTTTTGTTCTACCCTCTTATTTAACATATTTAAAAATATTTTCCTCATATTTTGATGGTTTAATCGAACTTGTAGGGTCATTAAAAACGAATATCCCCACCAGACATCACTTTTGACCACTACTGTACACTGTAAAAACTTACCAGGAATTTACAGGATTGATGAGTATTATTGTAATAAATTACTGTAGTCAGATATTCACAGTGAAATTAATGCCTGCTAGGTCATTTTCTTATGAATTACTGTTAATCAACAACAAAATGATGCTGACATCTGCTCTTGTTCTTTTTCGATCCCACTCATTTTTCCCCCCTTCACTGTCAGCTCTGAAATCTTCAAGTTTTTTTTTACCCAGCTGCCAAGGCTGATTTCACGGATATTGCCAGAGTCTCATTTCTGCAGTTTGTAGATATGAGAAGAATGTTTCAGATTTCGGCTTAATTATGTATTTTCATTATCGAGGGTTCAGTTTCACCCAGATCATAGAAAGCAGTCAACACAATCTCATTGGAAAACCTAACTCCAAGTTGGCGATTTCGTGTGAATTTGTTCGATGTGAATTTTCATGATTTTGAAGATGTAGATTTCATTATTAGTAAAGCAGCTTCTTAATGTACAGTATGGAATACTGAACGTATATAATTATCTTGAAAAGTCGATAATGATCTATGAGAAGAATTAAAAATAAATCTCAGTACTTCTAGAACAGTGGACCCAAGAGCACTCTGAAAAAATCCAATAATACAAAAGGAAATATGCTACACTCTGTAAGAATTAAATAAAGTAAATCAAATTATCCCCTTTAAGCCCAGTTAAACATCCTGCTTTGAATGGTGCCAGCTGAAAACTTTTCACCATATTTCCTGTGGGGCTGTAAAGCTGAATTAGTCCTTAGCTCATGTCTGTTGTTAACCTTAAAGATTTGACTGGAGTTGAATATAAATTGCCACAAAGAGCTTCTCAAACCATAAGCTGATTATTCAGCAAAGCAAAATGCTCACTTCAATTCACTTTCCTGCAAAGGAAATGACATATCTGTTGTTTTAATGGCGGTAAATGCAAAAATAAATGCTTAAATCACAGCACCCTTCCGGTTCTAGACAGTGCTATACTATGGCGAGCTGTCTTATTTACAATGTTTCAAAGATAAAAGAGGGCATTGGGTAATTCTTTAAGTTAATGTTAGGAGAAGCAAGTCATTTAACATAAGTCTCGCTGTGCCAATCCATATCATGAAGACCAAACAAAACCCCAGTGACGAGGGGTTAGAACTTGACAGACGATGCCAATAAACAACACACCATCTATATAGCAGCATTAGACTAATTTATGCTAGCAACACAAGTGAGCAACACTGTCATTAAAGACATAGCATGTGATGTATGGCACAATCTGCTTTGTATGCTACTTTAGAATGAGACGGTACCTTTTGTGTCATTTGGTTTAAAAAAAAAATATTTCAAGTGGAACAGTTTGCAGGCATATTAAATTAACTGGTTTCATGAACTTAAATATTCAAGTGTGTAAATAAAGATGTTATTCATGAGAGTACGCCCTTCAATATGATTTCAATGGTGAGGGTAAACAAATAATTAAATCTTCATGAGGGGAGAGATGCATAAAACTTTGAATAAAACACCTCCTTCTCAAAACCTCGGCTTGATGCTGCTTCTCAGGCTCTCAAGCTGCTTCTGATGATTTACTTCTCTTACAAATGCTGTGAGAAAGTTGAGATGTGTTAGCTATTCTATGCATAGCTGTCTTTGTGACGGGTAATCCATTTGTTTATAATGGTCTTTTCGGTTTTGACAGGGCTAAATTAATTACCGTTTGATCTGAATGTGGGACATAATTAGAACCCTCTTAAAGCTGCAGCCAACCCTCACTTCCCTTCTGCCAAAAGGGATCATCCTGCACTGTAATTAAACTTCAGCTCATCTGTCAGAGAGTCGATGTTTTCGTTACTCGAAGTAAAAGAGCAGCAGGTATGCTAGCCTACTTTGTTTAGAGTAAAGTGGTTTAACTCAGCACAAAGGTTTTTGTGTGTGTGTGTGTGTGCGTGTGTGTGTGTTTTAATGTAAAATGCTTAGAAAAGCTTCATTGGTCAATGATGAAGGGTTGGTTCAGTCACCATTTACCTTCATGTCGTTCCAAAACCGTAAGACGTTCATCTTCGGAAAACAAATAAAGATATTTTTAATGAAATCTGAGATATTTCTGTCCCTCAATTGACAGCTATGCAACTACCGCTTTGATGCTTCAAAAAGTTCATAAAGAGAACATAAACAGAAAAAACAAACAAACATATGAATAGAGTGATTGAATCCAAATTTTCGAAAGAGATATGATCGCTTGACATGATTAACAGATTGAAATTAGTTGAAATGGCTTTTATTAACATATAAACATTGATCAGCAAACATCATGTCGACCTGCTTGACGTGTGAGAACAAACCTCACTGGTTCTTGCTGAAGCTCAAACGTGCTGCGTAACTCAAGAAAGAACCTCATTGGTTCTTGCTGAAGCTCAAACGTGTTGCATAACACAAGAACAAACCTCATTGGTTCTTGCTGAAGCTCAAACGTGCTGCGTAACTCAAGAAAGAACCTCATTGGTTCTTGCTGAAGCTCAAACGTGTTGCGTAACACAAGAACAAACCTCATTGGTTCTTGCTGAAGCTCAAACGTGCTGCGTAACTCAAGAAAGAACCTCATTGGTTCTTGCTGAAGCTCAAACGTGCTGCGTAACACGAGAATTAACCTCATTGGTTCTATCTAAAGCTCAAACGTGCTGCGTAACACGAGAATTAACCTTATTGGTTCTTTCTAAAGCTCAAACGTGCTGCGTAACACAAGAAAGAACCTCATTGGTTCTATCTAAAGCTCAAACGTGCTGCGTAACACAAGAAAGAACCTCATTGGTTCTATCTAAAGCTCAAACGTGCTGCGTAACACAAGAAAGAACCTCATTGGTTCTATCTAAAGCTCAAACGTGCTGCGTAACACAAGAAAGAACCTCATTGGTTCTATCTAAAGCTCAAACGTGCTGCGTAACACAAGAAAGAACCTCATTGGTTCTTTCTAAAGCTCAAACGTGCTGCGTAACAGGAGAATTAACCTCATTGGTTCTATCTAAAGCTCAAACGTGCTGCGTAACACAAGAAAGAACCTCATTGGTTCTTTCTAAAGCTCAAACGTGCTGCGTAACACGAGAATTAACCTCATTGGTTCTATCTAAAGCTCAAACGTGCTGCGTAACACGAGAATTAACCTCATTGGTTCTATCTAAAGCTCAAACATGCTGTGTAACACGAGAATGAACCTCATTGGTTCTTTCTAAAGCTAAAACATGCTGCGTAACACGAGAATAAACCTCAGTGGTTCTTTCTAAAGCTCAAACGTACTGTGTAACTCAAGAAAGAACCTCATTGGTTCTTGCTGAAGCTCAAACGTGTTGCGTAACACGAGAATGAACCTCATTGGTTCTTTCTAAAGCTCAAACGTGCTGCATAACACGAGAATGAACCTTATTGGTTCTTTCTAAAGCTCAAACATGCTGCGTAACACGAGAATGAACCTCATTGGTTCTATCTAAAGCTCAAACATGCTGCGTAACACAAGAAAGAACCTCATTGGTTCTTTCTAAAGCTCAAACGTGCTGCGTAACAGGAGAATTAACCTCATTGGTTCTATCTAAAGCTCAAACGTGCTGCGTAACACGAGAATGAACCTCATTGGTTCTTTCTAAAGCTCAAACGTACTGTGTAACTCAAGAAAGAACCTCATTGGTTCTTGCTGAAGCTCAAACGTGTTGCGTAACACGAGAATGAACCTCATTGGTTCTTTCTAAAGCTCAAACGTGCTGCATAACACGAGAATGAACCTTATTGGTTCTTTCTAAAGCTCAAACATGCTGCGTAACACGAGAATTAACCTCATTGGTTCTATCTAAAGCTCAAACATGCTGCGTAACACGAGAATGAACCTCATTGGTTCTTTCTAAAGCTAAAACATGCTGCGTAACACGAGAATAAACCTCAGTGGTTCTTTCTAAAGCTCAAACGTACTGTGTAACTCAAGAAAGAACCTCATTGGTTCTTGCTGAAGCTCAAACGTGTTGCATAACACGAGAATGAACCTCATTGGTTCTTTCTAAAGCTCAAACGTGCTGCATAACACGAGAATGAACCTCATTGGTTCTTTCTAAAGCTCAAACGTGCTGCATAACACGAGAATGAACCTCATTGGTTCTTTCTAAAGCTCAAACATGCTGCGTAACACGAGAATAAACCTCAGTGGTTCTTGCACATCAAGCGAACATGCTTGAGCTTCTGTTTACCAGAACTGATGTGTGCGTTGATGACCTTTTATATGTGAATAAAAGCCTAAATTAAATCTGTTCATCATATCAGAAAATGTGTCATATCACTAAACCGCTCAATTCATATGGATTAGTTTTAGGATCACTTTATGAACTTTTTGAAGTGTCAAACGTGGTGACATGGATTATCAATGGACAGAAATCTCTCCGATTTTATTTAAAATATCTTAATGTGTGTTTCGAAGATGAGCAAAAGCCTAACGGGTTTGGAACGACATGAGGGTGAGTAAATGATGACAGAATTTCTGCACATTTCAGTGAGTGAAAAAGCATATTGAAGGGAATTAACATAAATCAAATCACACAATTGCAGGACGCTACAAAAGCGAACTAAGCTGTCTAAACAAGCAGGAATGTAAGAGATATTTTCTCATCGTTTCTGGTCAGTAGACATTGCCAGTAAACAGCTTATGGGAAACCATGCAAGACGTTTCATGCAAGCGTGCCTTGAAGTGAATCTCTGCTGTCGCACAGACGGTAAACTCTCAAAGCCGCCACCTTCCCACAACTGACAAGGTTCTGAGCAAGTCAAATGAAACTAGCTGATCAGAGAAAGTCCCTCAAGTGACTGGCTGAGTGGTCAGCTCAGTTTCACTTGAGTTCCTCACGTCCTTCTACTGTAATTAGTAACAACATTCAAATAACCATTTTGAATATGTGTAAATTAGTGTCATATAAAGGTTCCAAAAAGCCAGATAAGAACCATTTGGGTTCCACAAAGAACCTTTCACTGAACAGTTCTTAAAGTGTCTAAATTTGAAGAACATTTTAATAATCCAAAGAGCGTTTTTTCCACTATAAAAAAATGGAGAGGTTCCATAAATGTGATGCCAATAAAGAACCTTTATTTTTTGTAAAGTGTAGAATGGGGAAATCACAAAAGCTTCACACACTTTGGGTCCCCGTCTCTGTCTGCTTTGCTCCTTTGCCTGTCTTAAAATCTTTATCTCGGAAATGGTTTTGCTATCTGTTTTGATCCAGACTGAACTTACTGGAGAACAGACATGGTTAGTTGATGTTTTGGAGGTCTCTACTACACCATATCCCCTATGCGCTCCATGAAATAAGGCTGCAAGACTTGCCATTCTTGTTCACTTGAACATGAAGGGCCTGTCGGGGCTACACGCATCCCATAATAAAAAGACTGACTGAACCCGTTGCTCACTCAAGTTCTGTTCACCTTCATGACGTGTATGAACCGGTATGAATTCTACAGAACACAAAAAAAAATGTCTCTTTACTATAAAATGAAAGAATATTGTCAGCATATCTCCAGAAAAGTAGTCCATATGACTAAATTCCATTTCTTATTGAAGACATGCAAAAGCTTTGTGTGAAAAACAGATTGAAGTTATTGACAATCTTCCCCTTCAGCTGTAGCCCTTTGTGCAACACATGGGGCCAGATTTACTGACAGCTTGCACCAGCGTTAAAAAAACTACTGTCAGGATTTACTAAAGACACGCAGTGAAAAATTAGCTCTGAAAAGGCGTGAACAGGGTTATTTTTGCGGCTGACTTGCATATGCATTTGTAGGAGTTTCCTTTTCAGATGAAGTATTTATGGGAGAGTATTTAAATGAATCATGCAAGGTGATTTACTAAGGTTTGCGCAAGTCAATTTACTGGTATTTGCGCCATTTTCAAAGCCCAAAGAAAGCATGTCTTCTTGCACCCGTGTTGTTAGTAGATCACACGCAGCTGATTATCATCGGCTCTGCTTGTTTGCGACCCTACGTGAATTTGGACTGATCTTGATAGACTGCGCTGGTCATTATGGAAATGATCCGGCTGCGTCTGTGTTCTTTAATGTGCACGTTATCAGTAGATCAGCAACAGAACTTTCAACTCCCATTGGCTCTTTTATTGAATTGCGGTCTCACGCTAATTTGCCCTGTTTAGTCAATCTGGCCCATGGAGTTTAAATATGTACGTGTGCAAATGGTCACAATATGCTTTCATTGTAATGAAAAGAGCAGCATGGATTTTGAGAAGAAAGTCATGCAGTTTTGGAACAACATGAGGATGGATAAATAACAGAATTTTTGTATGATCAAGTTCCCCTGTGGTGAAAATCAAGCTTTTAATGTTGTTTATTTGTATATGTGGTGTAAATTCATACTACCTTGTAACCAATCACGTCAACGTGTGACCAGCATCTGGACAAAACAAATTTGGACAATTTTTCTGGGATAAAACAAAACAAGACAAAAAAATGGGCCAAAACAAGCCAAGACAACTCAAAACAAGCCATATCAAATCAAATGGATAAAAAAAAAAGTAAAAATACATTTAAAAAAAAAAAGTCAATTCATTTTTAGGTAATTAAATTATTTATTAATTCAAATGAATTATTTTCAAATTCAATTCAAATTATCTTATTATTAATTATCTTTCTTTAGGATATCACAGGGACTAAAGTAACTGTTGGTTTAACAGTTCAAAACATACACACATTAGCTGTGCCAAAATTGTTTAAACAAAATAAATAAAAGGAATTTAAGAAGTCTAAACTCTTTGTTTTTGCACTGTTTGTGTCACACACAGTTTTCATAAATGAACACTAATGAGACACTAATGCACTTGAGTCTAAAATTCCACTAATATTAGTGAAAGCACAGGACTCTCGGGGGGCTCAAGGACCTATGTTCTCCATTCATTTTATCCAATCGAAAAATCGATTGAGATTCAGGAACCTCTCTGATTGGTGGATCTCACATCGGATCCCGGCAGGTCATAATACACTCAGTTCTACCGTTATATTTAGCATTCCAACATAACAACCAGTCACAAAAGCTTGTGCTTTCTGTTTTTTTTACATGACGATGAATTGCATTTTAAGTAATTAACCTCAAACTCATCAATCAAATCAGCAAGAGAGCGATTAGTGACAACACTCATGGAAAGAATGTGTTTTAGTTTGGTTGGTAATGTATTTGCAGTGCATTTCTCTTCGCAAAACACGAATAACTTTTGTTTAATGAATTCATCAAGTGCACGAAAAGAAAAACTACACTACTAAGGTATGGCATGTGGGCACCCACCGACAGAAACGTAAATCGGCGCCTATTCAGAGCTCAATTGTCATCAAATGTCCTCACTTCATACATACTAAAAGAAAATATACCACTATGCATCAATGTCACGCTCATGGTGCAAACACTCCACACTAATGTGTCTCACTTGAAAATCATCAGTAACCTCAATGTGAAGCAAAGAACTTATTAGCAACATCCAGTCTATCTGCGACAATCTGAAGTGATCTCCACTAAATAACCATCACTGAAGTACTGTTGGTTAGTATTCTATAGTCTTCTGATATGAGAGTGATAGATCATTCAGACAAATTATTCCTTCTCATGTTGAGGTAATGGCAATACAAATTAATCAGTTGCACTCGATGTGATAAATGTCAACGAAGTCTGCGGGGAGCTGAAGTATCTATTGATTGGAGAGAAGAAATTATTTCAATAATTACTGGTATGTATATCATTGACGCTTCCTAAATGAGAAAAAAAAAGATCCGCGCTCATAATGATTTATGGCAGCTCGCCCAGCGGGACTCTCTCATTTAACGAGCTCCGAGATGAACCAATGGCAGACGTGCTTTATGACATCAACCGAGGATTTTTCCTGGCTTCATGCTGAGCAACTTCACAGACAGGCATTGAACAGGAGATAAGAGACAGCACTGGGAGTAACTTAAAGCTCATCCTCAACTGGCAATATACCAAACTAATGTGATTATGAAGTTCGGAATTAAGATTAGCGGAATGGCTGATGAGATGCCGCGTATAAAAATACCTGCCTCGTGGGATGTGTTGAAGAAATGAGGGGTGACATGATACTCCAACACAAATGGATTCGGTACATGTTAGTGTATGAAGATGCCTCCTGGTTGCAGACCTGCTGCCAAGGCAACATGTCATATCTAATTCATCCAGAACAAATTCAAATGAGCTTTAGAGGAAATTTTAACATATATATATATATACACACACTATATACGTGAGTATTCCATTAAATAAATAAATAAATCGTTTTTTTGTGAAATATACTTCACAAAAAAAGTACTGTGAAAATACCTTGATGGTATAATATGGCAATATCACAGTACTCAATGACTACCATACTTTCATATGAGTATTTGTAATGACATATATTTCTGTATTGACAACTGGCATGGTAATGGATATGACAATGATATGCTTGGTCTTAGCGGAACAGATCTGCTATGCTGCTGCTGAGCAAGTATGGACTTGCTGTTGCTGTACTATATAGTAGGGCTGTCAAAATTGCTCAAAAATGACGTTCGAATATTCCCTCTAAAATACACACGAATATTCGAACTATTCGAACGTCTGGTTGCGCATTTTGTCAATGACGCGCATTACGTCAATAACAGGACAAATTAATACAAAGAGACGTAACTACTTGTATAGGTAATTTATTTAAGTTTAAACATATTTGACAACGTATTACCTACACAAAAACAAGTAAATCACCTAATGGCCAAGACCGCAGACCTCACTCTCGCTCGCTCGCTCACTCGCACGCACTTGCAGGCACTCTCTCTCTCTCTCTCTCGCCCTCACCCCTCATTTACACCGCACACATCTGCGGCGCATTACGGCTGTGACACGGCTACCGGAGCTGATCGCGCCCATTCTAGTCAATGCTTGTGTTTACACCGGCCGTGACGCGGTGCGTTTCAGAAGCTTCCCAGAAGCGGAATAATTGGAATAAATTCGCTCCGCTTCGCTAAATATAGGCGCCTAGTCTATTTTTGACGGACGCACGTCCAAGTCGCACCAGAAATACAAAATAAAATTGAAACATTGTCAAATTCAAAATAAACACCCTGCGCAAACTCCCAAACGTATTACACACCAATATCCTTGGTAGAAACCATAGACTGTATGGTAGAAACCCAAAAATTAAGAAAAAACACGTCGGACAGGCAAATCACATGGTCTCACGCATCCAGTCGCTCCGCTTCTGAAATGCTCCTGGTGTGAGTTGGCACCGCGTGGAAGACGGAATAAAACCTTGTCGCAGACGTAATGCACCGCACACGTGTGCAGTGTAAATGAGGGGTAACGCTCATGCTGCGTTAACACCAAACACGAATAGAGCGTCTGGCGCGAGTGATTTCAATGTTAAGTCAATGTAAAGACGCGTTTACGCGCGTCTGGGGGTCTTGCGGCGCGAAAGAGGCGTCACGCTCTCCGCGCGTCAATTTCGCTTCAAACTTTTGCTTTTGACGCGCGAATGGATTCAAAATGTTCAAGAGTCCAACTAGACGCGGTAGACGCGAATCCGACATTGAACGCTCCGAGCGAGCTGTGCTGTGGTAAACATAGAACTTTTCCTTGACATGAAACGGTAAATAATCAAACCAGTGGAAGCCTGCAGTGCATGAAACTGCTGTATCTAACCTACCTTATTCATGCAATATCTATTCAGTCAGTACAGTAGCCTACACTTTAGTAATGTTTCTGTTTAACGTTAACGCCTTCTTCCTGTGACCTGTCCCCCACTCGCAAAGCAGACAGCCGCGCCTCTGCTACCGCGGGCATTCGAATATTAATTTTCACATTCGAAATTCTGTTATTTAAAACTATTCGAATATATATTCGAATTTAGAATATTCGTTGACAGCCCTACTATATAGCGTACATGTATTGCCCGTAGCAGATCTATACAGGTGGAGCTGGGGAAGATGAAGGGTTTCTGAAAGCGCACTGCAAACTGCTACAGCAAATGCTGACCAGTATTTGAAGGATGCGCAGCGAGCTCATTGGCTACTGATACAGCAGGGACCAATCAGCTGTGCCCTATTGGGAATAATGAGATTGCAAACAGTTTGAGTTTAGGACCTATTAGCCTGTGCCATCTAGAGGTTTTTTATTTTTTTATTCAATCAAATCCGTTATGCTTTGTGCTTCATGAATGAGGCCTATTGAGAGTAGCATATCATTTGGAAACACATTTCCAGGTAATGCCTTATAACTTCAGCCAACATGATATTAATTATCAGTATTATCGATCAAACACATTACCTGAACTAATACAAGATCCTTTCAAAAGTAAATTCTCCAATAGAACAAATTTAATATTGCATAACAAAAAGTTGCAATTTGGCAAAGCTGCAGTCAGGTTTTTGGCAGGCTCAGGCGTACACAAGCGGCCAATATTGATAAATAGGCTGGGATTTCTCACGCTGAAAAGAAGCCAACCCTCGAGGGAGGAGTAGCCAATCGGAAGCCAAAGGATGGAGACGGCTGATAAAAAAAGAGAGCAAAGAGGTTATCAGAGCACAATGACCTCCAGGTGGGCCGAGTCTTCCATCAGCGTGTGCCGCCATGCCAGGCCCTTCCTTCCCTGGCACTATTGTCCTAACAAGATTTGTGGGTGGCCTAAACTCCAAAATACTCTGTTTATAGAGCTTTAGGGTGTTGATCATTTAATGCAATAAAAGCTCCTTATGTGGAAAAAATAGAGGCTTTTGTGAAATACACAAAAAAGATAAATACCTTGATGGTATCAGATGACAATACCATGGTACTCAAAAGCAATGTTTCCATCCACCTATTTTTATGCAAATTTTGGGATATCGCATAAATAATAAAAAAAAATGCTGGATGGAAACGCCAAGGTGCGCATCAAATCTAAAAATGTGCAAAAACATATGCACTCAATTGAGGTGGATGATTTTTTTAAAGAAGATATGCGCATAAACTACGATGGAAACACATTTGAGATTTTGCCTCAACAGAGGATGTGATTGGAAAACTAACCAGTGGACCAATTTCCTCACACAGCATCTCAAATGTTGGGTTGGTCATTCTGAAAATGCCTGATCCAAAGTCCGTCATCAAAATGATTTGTTTTATTCCCTCCCAGAAGTGTCTCACATGATTGTGTTCCCAAACACCAGGAATCCGAACGTTTCATGCGATATTCCAATTATTCCAACTTTGGATGGAAACACAGCTAATGACTACCATATTGATGTACATGGTATTTACATTGCCACCAAGGTGTTCTGGATCCACCT
Organism: Rutilus rutilus; assembly: GCF_951802725.1. Taxonomy (NCBI): domain Eukaryota; kingdom Metazoa; phylum Chordata; class Actinopteri; order Cypriniformes; family Leuciscidae; genus Rutilus; species Rutilus rutilus. The sequence goes on from NC_140222.1 coordinate 38,780,577, forward strand.
TTAAGTCTCTAAGGTATATTGATTTACATCTGCAGTGTTTTAAACCCGCTAATAATAATTACAGTAATACTGGGAAGAAATGCCATTTTAAGGCTTGCTTCTCACTGGTTAAAAAAATTCTGTGCTGAAGAATTCCTGGGTTTGTAGGTTATGGCTTCTGTGAGAAATGAGTCCCACAGCACTGATATTTTTAGGCTTCTGTCACTGTGGCTGTTGTCACTTTTATGTTGGTGGCCTAAGAGTGAGTGATAGCAAACATATACTGTATTTACTAGAGCTCAAGGCAGCAAACCTCCTGGGCCAGCACACCAGCGAGACGTCAGAGAAATCAATAGTCACTGACAGACTATGGAGAATCATTATGACAAGAAGCGTCCTGTTATTCCGGAGTCATTTTAGTCATTGTTTTAATGGCGAAACACTGATGTTTCTGTATTTCAATCCATAAAAATAACACTGCTTCTGTTTCCAGATGCAAATTAACGTGTCAACATTCATCTGCCTGCAATATTAAAGTCAACATGAAATACATTTGCAACCCATTTCACTTCTGTAATGCGAGGCATTTACAATTTATTTTCTTCTTTACCATTTGACAATAATTAAGGGGATCGTTACCACTTCAGAATGAATAGCCTACATAAATAAATAAATAATTACAAATTTATATCTCACAATGTCAGTTTAAATCTTAAAATGCGACTTTAAATTATAACTTTTTATCTTGCAAAAGCAAATTTATCTCATAATTGTGACATTTGTTGCAATTGCAACTTTATTTTGCGCAATGTGGCTTTATACCCAACGATGTGACTTTTGGGCTGTTTACACGACACTGTTTTCAACTAAAAATGCTAAACTTTTTATGCGTTTTGGCCATTCATGTACATGATGACAGCATTTTGGGGGCCTAAAAATGCGAAATTTTGTGAAAGTGGGATTCAAAGTGGAAGTTTTTGAAAACGATACCGTTTTAATTTCCGTGTAAACTACAAAAACGTGAATTTGTGAAAACGATGATGTCATGCGAATGCGTATTACGTGTTCAGTCTATAGGTACGTAGTGTTTCTTTACAAAGCGACATCGCCATCTACTGGCCTGGCATGAATAATACACCATTTTTAGTAATTTTCGCAGATCCATGTGAACGGTGATCGTTTTGACAACGGTGTCGTCTGTACATGAAAAATGCGATGTTTCCATTGTTAGTACACCGTTGTCATGTAAACATAAACTTCTGCAAATATGCTTCACATTTGAATTTCAAAGATGCCGTTATGCAATTTCGACTATATCTCACAACGTGACTTTTTCTTGCAATTTCAGTTTAGTTTATTGTTAATACAACTTTATATCTCATGATGAGAGTTTAAATCTAAGAGTGAAACTTTTTAGCAAGTAATTTTATGCGCTGATGCTTCACATTCGTAATTTGCAACTTTATATCTGTTTTAGGTGGAACCAGGCTTCTTTACATTAAGACCAGTAATGTTAATTTAGAAAATCAATGAGGTCACTTTTAATTTCGTGTTGACTTCAAACCCAAAAGCCTATGACTTGACGTACACTTGTCATGGTCATGTCCTGAATTGTACTGCCCCTCACTTTCCTGCTAAAAACAATCTATAAACCACTAAAGCAATGGCATATCATGAGCTCAATCAGAACCAAATGAAATTTGGATCACAAGTGTTTTGAGTCAAAATGTGTTGAAATTGCTTGTATGCCTCATGAATTGTGTCAGAGTGCATTGCCCTCTTCACATCAACTCTCATCACCGCAGCTCTCATCGCACTCGGGAAAAGCTTGCGGCCAACAGGGATGCTTTGTGAAATCCCAGCCCTGGAGCATATAAAAGCAGTCAGAGACTCAGAGCAAGTGTGAGGCCACAGGGAAATAAGCAAACACTTTTCTGAAAGGATGCAGGTGGCTAGCGGGCCGCAACATGGGCTTTTAAATTTGTTTCTTAATGCTCACAACTGAGGGTCTGTGACACAGGCCGGCTGGCATAATGTCCCATGCGTATGGGTGTATTTCCGTAAATACTTTATAAACAGTCTATGAAGGGCAAAAAGTCAAGCTCTAAGAACAGATCTGTGAGGTCTGCTGAAACCGCTCTAGATAATAGCCGTGTGGTAGGAAGCTGGAGGAAAGTGACATAAATATTGCAGTTTCACATGTGAGTGCATGTAGCTAATGCCATTTTACTGTAAAATTATTAATGCAACAACAGACGAGCGACTATTAAATCTATGTCTACATTGTGTGAGCTCTTGTAGTGCATAGAGCACATCGGTCAAATAGTTTTTATAAAACGAAAGGGTTGTGAACACTTCATGTAAACTCACGATAACCACACACACTCACAAGTACCCATATGATGTCTGACATGAATAATACCTCAATGTTCATGTAGTTCTTAGTTTAGGGCTTTAAATACTGTAAAGATCCAACATTTTTTACAATCTGCTTACACCCTCATACAGGTAGGCCTGTAACGATAACTACATTTTGTTGGGCGATATATTGTCCCAGAAATAATTGCGCTAAACGATATTATTGTCATTTTAAAACCATTTTATGCCACTGAATCATAATAATGCAAGTAGGCCTAAACACTTTTAAATGGCATTGGCATTATTTAGATAATGGAAGTGCTGTCAAAAAATTATGTCCTACATGAAAAAACCTTGAAAAAAATAATAAACATTTTCTAACTAAAAGTGCACAAGTAACAAGTGGGAAAAACACACACCTGCAAATGCATAGAAGGCACTTATATGGATATTTCTCTTTATTTCCAGATTCAATCATAGGCTCGTTCTTACTTAGTAGAGCACGTTCGAACATGTGCAGTGCTTTAAATCTCTTGACAAACTAAAAGACGTAAATGACATTTGTATGCATTCTAAATAAAAGATATTGTACTGAATGTCAGCTTGCTTATTTTGCTCAAGATAAGGATTTATTAAGTCCACATATCATGCAATCTAGAAACTCGGCTTCTAACCACAGGTCGAGAGCTGTCGATGGTTTCGGGAAACACCGACTTGTTGAACTATGCTGATAACGACGGTACTTGCGACCATAGTTGGCTAACGATGCTTTCCGGAAACGCACCCCTGTGTAGAAGAAGCTGCCATAGCCTCGCTTTCGCCTCTGTCATGGAGAATGTTTTGTGTCATAATGGGCAATGTTTTGCGTCACCAAAAATGATCGAGGTCATATATATCGTGCGATAAGTCGATATATGGATTATCCCAACAGGCCTAGCGAGCGGCCATGCAATGTTGCTACTACTTACATGTTTCAAATGACAAGCCATATTTGAGGTTGGTGGATGATAGGTGAACATTTGGATTTCCTGCCCGACATGCTGTAATTACCACAAGGATTACCACAAGGTAATTACCGTTAACGATCTGTCCCTTACGGACTGCGCCACTTGGGAGAGGATTTTTATTTTTTTATTTTTTTTGTGGCTAACCGACTAATAAAATTGGTCGACAAACGTTTAGTCAACTATTAGGGGGAAGCTCTAGTTGACATAATGGAAGTCACTTCCCTGATAGCACAAGTACATCTCGGAGACGTCTATTTGATGTCTGCATTTACATCTGCAAGATGTTTTTTTTTTTTTTTTTTTTAATGGTTGCTCATCAGGAATTGGATGTTTCCTGTTAGATGTCATATAGACATTCAGAAGATGTCTTTAAGATGTTAAAGATTTAGAATGCATGTAAAACGTTTATCAGATGTTTTTACACAGCAGATGATTTCCAGATTAACAGATCTTTAGCAGACATCTTACAGATGTACCTGTGCTATTCTTTCTTGTATTATGTTGTATAAATTGTCATTAGTAGTAGGAATACTGTTCTAAGTGGTATAATTTTTAGTTAATTATTGAGTTATTATTATTAACTGTTATTTTAAATGTAATAAGTAATTTTATTGATTCATTGTGAATATTATGTAAAGTTTACAGGGCTTACCAACTTTACGTGGTCATGATAAGATGTAGTAAGCCAACATTCTCACTCCCGACTCATCATTCTTTTGATTTTTCGACGTGCACGGTACGCCATTGCATTCAGTTGTTTGCCTTATGCGTCAGATTAAGACGCATCAATTCTTTGCATTTGTAAAAGTAGAAATTGAGCAGGTTTAGGGGTGGTGTTGGGTTACACGCTCAAACATGTCTAAATAGTGTAAATAAAATAAATGTAAATAAAATTACCTGGTTGATTAAATTGAAAATAACACCCCAACATACTGGCAACATTATAACCCAATTTATGGCGATAAAATTCCCATGCCAATCGCATGTGTATGATCCCAAAGCTTTGTCATTTAAAGCAATGGTGCAGCGTGCACGTCAAAAAATTACAGTACCCTGCGCATTAAAAAGTGAAGCCGAGATGTCCTGAACAAGCGTCAATATGTGACGAGCTGGGAGTAAGAATGTGTTGAATGTATGTCATGTTAACATGAATAAAGTCTTTTATTATGTTGCCCCATTTACTTCCATTCTCAGTGTCTTACTGTAACCACAATTTTTGCTTGTGTTTACAAATTGTGTTTACAAGTGAAAATTATTGACAGCAAGCCGCAAATAGACCTTGTAATGAACCTGTAACATTCAAGTTTCACCACCCAGATTTGATGCTTCGAGATCTTAAACTACCCGTGTATAAGACCAAAAGAGAACCTTGGTAAACAGAGCAAAAAATGATGGAGAAGAATGAGGTTTGCATTATCCTAGTAGACCAGTGGGATGTCATTAGCTGTGTTTATCTCTGATGCAGAACATAGATAAGGCTGAATAATCCTCTCACATCATTACAGGCAACTATATAGACTGTTACTGTTTTAATTGCTGTATCAGTGATCACACACTTCAGAACCAAGGGGCGGGACGCAATTATCACTTCACATGCCATATTTGGACACGTTTACGTTTTGGATACTGCAAGTAGTTCATTTAAGTCACTACAAGGATTGATTTTGATAAATTAGGCTGGGGATTGTACATATTCTCGTTTGTGGTTTATTGTACATTCCAAATAATTCGTTCTCAGATCTTTTACATGCTCCCGGTGTATCTGCAAAAAAGCACGATTTAAGATCATCTGACTGAATTAGATAATCTAATTTCCTAATGTTGTGGGAACAGAGAAGGAAATAGAACATTTCTTTCAATGCAGGAATGGTGGGTAACCTAACACAGCATCCAGTTTATTGTATGGAATCTATAGAGTGATCTGCCTCCAGAAAGCTGAATTTAATAATAATAATAATAATAATAATAATAATAATAATAATAATACAAAACACTGGAGAGAAGAACACAGAGAAATACAGAGCAAAATGTTAATTTTGTATATTTTTTGTGTTATTTAATATAGGCTAATATACATAGCAAGGATGCCAATAAAGAACTTGAAATTGAAGATTAATTAAGATATAGGCTACATAAGCATGTATCTTTTTTATTGCATATTAATACAATATATATAACATATTGTATTAATATAATATATTGACGCATTGGTAATCTAGAACAGAATAGAATAGAATGGAATAGAATAGGATGGGATAGAATAGAATAGAATGGAATAGGATAGAATAGAATAGAATAGAATAGAATAGAATAGAATAGAATAGAATAGAATAGAATAGAATAGAATAGAAGCGTTGGTAATATTGATTGCATCAAGCAACCTTGCCAGTAAATATCTTTGAAATTTAAAATGAATAGAGAGCGAAAGACAAAGAAACCTGTTAAAAAGCCTCTCTGCCTGTGCGAAGAGTCGATGCCTGATCGATTCATTGATTTTGACTAACAACCTCCTCTGGCTACACAAATGATTTACAAACGCATAATGCTTTTTACACACTAACAACTCATTATATTGTACTGTGTTATGCAGTGAGGTGTTTTAAATCATTACGCGTTGTTGTAAATCAGATGTCATGTAATCATACGGGGTGAAATTACATGAAAGCATGACGCAAAGCCTCATTCCAGCACATGTGGTATAGGCTACTATTGGGCACTTCAGCTCAGACTCACCTGGAACAGTCGCAGTATATTAGCGACCATGATGGACACTGAACTCGCCGAAGCCCCTATGACTCCAATCACCTTTTCGGGTTTGACAAACACCGGGGGCTCGCCGTTCGTACACCTCACATCCGACGTGTCTTTCTGTATGAGAGCTTGCACAAAAGTAAGCGACTGCTCCAAAGCGTACGTGTCTCGCGAACATGTGTCTAAAACCCGAGCACCTAAAGTGATGTTGGGCAAAAGCTCGTCGTCACTGTTGATTTGGTCCAAGGCGTAAAGCATCGCCTCCAACCGGTGTATCCCGTTCTCCTTCTTGATATCTCCACACGGTTCCCCGGAGACCCCACGGGCATGGACCGGGAAAAGGCCACCCAGGGTCAAATCTCCCTCAATTCTGATGGAATGGGGAGCGTAAATTTCCTGCGAAAGTGTCACATCCACAAGCGCTTGAATTATCCAAAATACCCGCCATGTAAAGCAAGCCATGGTCTCCTTGTCGTTAGGAAACAGAAAAAGGCACTTTTCACAGTATTTACAGGTAAACAAAAACAGATCTGATCTTAATAACGACCATAGACCTTATCAAAGTAAGATTGATGCGGGAATACGTTGAGGTTTTCTCCAAAAACACCGCGCAAGAAGGATGCGTTATTCCTTGGGAAAGTGCGCATCGTATGGCGACGCTTGTTGCTTAGATATTCTGCATTATTTCTTTTAACAAAGAAAAAGACAGGAAAACAAACTAAAATGCATACAGTACCTTTCAATAATGATAAGTCCTTAAATCAGACACACTTCCACGCAAAACGGATTAAAGTGCAGCGATATTCGACTAAAAAGCGTCCAATCCACGCTGATGTCATAACGCCGCTGTAAAACCATCTCGACTGAGTTGTAACCGATGTATTTTTTTAAAAGAAATAAAGGCGGCAAAAAGTTTTCGTTCTGAATAACGCGTTGCGTATGACGGTCAGGGGAAAATGTTGCTGAAAATCGATGTCAGGTGAGATATCCGTAACATCCTCCCGTCGAGGACTTCGCGGAGGCTTTTCGCTCGGAGCAGGTTCTGCTCATTACATTTGAGAGAAAGAAAGAAAGAAAGCTTAGGCGATAATACGTCTTTTGGTCTTGCAAAAATCCTCACAAGAGACAAGAAGACAGCCCGCGAGTCTCCTCCTCTCTCTTTCGCTTTCGCTGTCCCTCTCCCTCTCTCCCTCTCTCCCTCTCTCTCTCTCTCTCTCTCCCTCTCCACCCAGAATCAAATATGGATTTGTCAAATGACTCAACGCACGATCGATGTCGTGTTACTCATCCTGGTCAGCCCTCAAAGAAAATAGGTGTGTGACGCGAATAATAAAGCCATATAGCCTAGTCATTAAAAACAACGATTAATCGTGAGGAATCAAGGGAGGGATGTTGCAGTGGAGGTTTCCAACATAAGTTTCAACCTCCGTTCGAAAGCTCACGATAGTTAAATGCAGGTTTAACGTTAAGATATTCAACATACATTTTTCGTTATAAGGAAAGAAGGCTTCTCAAAACGTGTAACCTTATTTGAATAAACTCCTCGTTCAGTCTGCTTGTGTTCTGACAAAACGGCATTCCGCACGACATTATTTCATCGATGTGGGTTTATATGGAATATGTTTCAACTCTAGAGACTCCCGTTGTTTTTCCTGTTGAATGCAGCGACTGTGGCTGACAGAGGAAATGAATTTTGTCAACATCAATTCATGATTTTACCGCCCCCCATCTCTCTCTCTCTCTCTCTCTCTCTCTCTCTCTCTCTCTCTCTCTCTCTCTCTCTCTCTCTCTCTCTCTATATATATATATATATATATATATATATATATATACAAAATGGAAAGAATATCTTATGGTTTCTGATTATCTTGCTCGTTCTTGAAGACACTATAAAGGTCCCCTTCCAAACCGTTCTGGACATTTGCCGTTGAGAATAGTGCACGGTGTGTTGCCAATATGTTTATTTCTCAATATGGCTGTTTTATCAACCTGCAATTTTTGTCCTGACTTTTTTTTGCTGAATGTTCCAAGAATATTGCAGAATACGTGGAATACAAGTATTTGAAAACACAGGGAACAGTGTGGCGAATTGTATAGCTGGACAAGCTAAATTGGACATTTGGAAGATCTGTAGAATGGCTGATGAGGTGAAAAACTTAAGTTTTATCAAAATTATGTGTGAGTGCGTAGGCTACTTGTCGATATGTGAAGATGGGACTATAGTGTTTAACTGGGGATGTCTGATGGCAAATTGTAATATTTTTATGATTTTGAGATTTGTTTTGCACATGCACACACTGCAGCACTGCATCGGTAGAATATATTGTATTGCAAAGTCTCTCTCTCTCTCTCTCTCTCTCTCTCTCTCTCTCTCTCTCTCTCTCTCTCTCTCTCTCACACACACACACACACACACACTTGTCATTCTATTGTGGTAGGGAAGTTCCAATTACTTAAATTGTTTTTATATAGAACTAATGATGCGAACACACGCACGTCATGTTCTATTTCCTAAACCAAACCCTCACAAACCTTTAAGCATTTCTACATTTTCATTGTGACATTACTTATCTTTATTACTTAGTATATTTTTTGTAGTTATTTTTTTCTCACAAGGGTAGTTGGCTAGTCCTTAAAATGTAAGTGCAAGTGATTTTTTTTTTTCTATCCTTGTGGGGACATTTGGTCCAGATATATTATATATTATTTAAACTATACATATGTCATGGAATAATCTGTTATACTATATTTAACTATTGCTGCTTTAAAAAAAATACAGTAACGCTTTAATTTAAGGTGACGTAGTTACATGTTACTACATGTACTATAGTAATAACGGTAAATGATAAACAATTACAAGTAACAAACCCTCAACCATAACCTAACTTTAACTGTAACTCTATGGTAAGTGTAGTTAATTAATATTAATCAGTACTTGTTTGATTAAGTATGTAACTACATCACCTTAAAATTAAGGGTTACACTTTATTTTAAGGTGACATTGTTACAGTGTAATTATACATTTAAGTACCAAGTAATATTAATAACATGTACTTACTATAGGGTTAAGGTAGGACTAGTTTGGTTTCTTAACTAGCATAATTTACTGTGATTTATATGGTGAGTACATGTAACATGTAACAAGGACACCGTAAAATAAAGTGTTACCAAATAAAGTGTAACCAAAAATGCTGTAATGACAATCTACAGGGAATCACCATTGATAAGAATAACAAAACGAAAATGCGACTAACCCCAAAACCAAAAAGCCATAATGTTAACTAATGAACTTTATGTAAATGTTACCAAATTGTATTTGCTTTATTTGTGAATCATTCAACATCTCTCATGGGAATTTGTAACTATTTTACATTTTTTGCGAACAGGGGGCTAAACTGTATGAATTTGTACAGTCTCATGTGAACATATCCATACGCCCCACAGGTGGTTAGGTTTAGGGGTTGACCTTCACGATTACTTTTTTCAAAAAATCCCAATTTTGTACAAATCGCCACCTCGTTTTGTCATGAGATCCATTTTAACTTTAAGGAAATTCCCAAAGAATGCCTTTGCCAGATTTAGCACACTTCTGGGGATGCCTTTGTCTTCCAACAACCAATTGACAAGTTGTGGTCCACACTAAATTAATTTTGTAGACCAGTGAATGCGTGCGTCAAGGACTGAGGCGAAAAGTTAATTCCCCAAAAGGGACAGACGTGAAGAAACATGACTCATGCGGATTATTTATGAGATTCAGTGGTGTTGTTGATCTACTGCGTTCCACCAGTCAAACAGTCAAAGGTATGAGAGAGTGTGTATTGATTTGTATGGTGAAGCAGTCAAGTACAGTGAGGGACGTAGATTCAGTTTTCATGTATTCAACCATGTTAACCTTGCATTCCTGTTTTCTATGCTAATCTATTGCCATGCGTCCACAAAGTTATGAATATTGGAATGAACTTTCTAGAAATAAATATTCAAGTCTCAAAGTCTCTTAAGACGACAAGAGATCACTTTAGTACATTGATTATGTGATGATGTGAGAAATATCATGAGCTTCTGTTGTTCATTTAAACCTTCCTTTTGTGTCCTTGATATTTTAATAACCATTTCTGTCAGACAGCTGTATACATTTTTGAATTTTTCAACCCTTTTATGAACATTTTATTAACATTTTCATAAAAGTGTTGAAAACTTCAAAAATCTATTAAAATATCAAGGACACAAAGGGAAGGTTTAAATGAACAACAGAAGCTCATGATATTTCTGCAGCTCATCAGGTCTAATAAATGTCACATAATCAATGTACTTTAGTGTTTTACTTGAGACAGCCGTATAGATTTTTGAAGTTTTCAACACTTTTATGAAAATGTTAATAAAATGTTCATAAACGCGTTGAAAACTTCAAAAATCATCTGTCTCATGAACACCACAGGCTCATGATATTTCTCAAAAGTTAAAGTTTGAATTCAGGGATGGTTCGGAGTAAAATCAACCTAGGGTCCTTTGCACCCGAGTTTGGAAACATTAAAAGCACATGAATGTCATTCCTGCAAGAAAAAACAAATGTTAGTTGATTAATTAAAGTTGATTAATTAAAATCCATCACATCTTGCACATAGTATTTTAGGTTTTGTCTGGAACAGCAAGCCCACTGATCTGCCACTTTACATCATAAATATCGCGTTATTGGTGTCGCTTCAAACCGCGGCAACAGTGTAAAAGTATCCCAATTCCAGGGGATAAAACTGCAACACGGGAAAGCCGGCGGTGGACCAAAGCACTGTGAGGGAAGGGAGGGGGGGACTTAAAACTGAGGGGGGCAACCCTCAGATAGGGTAGATCCTGACCCCTCCGACTTCCCAGTGATTTCCGCCTGTGTTCTAAAAGTTTCTTGAGGGAACGCAAAAGCATTAAAATCTATTTTTTCCGCCCATCCCATATTTTCCCCTCACCAAGTCCATTTAGGGGCTCCATAGAGGAGAAACACAAAATTTGTTTGTCCAAATTTGCATATGACTGCCTCCAGATCAGTTTTCATCCAAATTTGTCCTTTGCATATGACTGCCTCCAGATCAAGACATCAATGAATAAGTTATCCATCATCGCACCATAGTACACAATAATAATGATGAAATCTGATGAAAACAATCATAAACCATTTAGCTATAGTCACTATCATTTACATGCTTTCTTTTTTATCCATGAAAGATGAAAATAATTCTCAGTAATGGCCACACAACATCAAACGGACACTGTGCAGTCAACACAGGATCATTGTCCGCAAATAGAGACTCGGGACATTACACTTCCAGGAAAAGCATGCTTCCTTAATACTTACAAGACTTAATATTTCATGCGGCTTTAATCTAAAATGGTTACAAACACAAACTCCCTGTAAGATATGGATTTCATTTATTCATAATACAATCATGTGACATACTCAGACTTTTATAAGGCAGGAATGAATTATTCCTCGTCTTAAATTATCAATAAGCCGCACACGTCCATGATAGCAGAGCGTGATCTATAGCAGCAGATGTCATATTACTGCCGCCATAGGATCATCTATTAGGAAATTATGCAAAACCGTACAAAATAATAATAACCACCATCTTTCAAGATTAGCACGCATTGACACTTCCTGCAGGTATCTGTATCCAACTCAAAAATGTATCACCGGTGGGGTAGAAAATACATCTATAACTGTGACCCAGGTGTTGTTTGGACTAGAGATCCTCCTCAAGTGTTCATTTAATTAAACTGCTATCAACGTGAATAGGACGTCTGATCATCGGCATGACAGTTAACTATAGCGTAATGTATTAGCATAATTAATCAAGAAAACCTGTTTTAAGGTCCCCATCAGAACGTTGGCAGGTCCCTTTCCTATTTATTAGCTAGTTAGTTTGCTGGCAGCGCTCCACCGGCAACCCCATTGCTCACAACTGTAACAAGGTAATTTAGTTCTTCGAGTATTGTTAGATAGCATAGAGCCGAGCCAAAAGTGTCTTAGGAGAGGGATGGGGACAGAGAAAGCGAACGCAGTTCCTCGAGCATCCCGAGCTGGATTCTGTTCTTAGAGGTTTTGGGCCAAATAGGTTTAGCCAAAGCAAACTTTTTGAATTTGAACTGAATTGCTGCTGAAACAAAAGATACAAAAAGTGGCGCTTAAAAGTATGTGTAGCTTTACGGTTTTATTTAGTTCTTTCCCCACCGTTGATGGAATGTTCCATCATTTATTGATAATTTCCACCAATCCATGTTTTCAATGCTATATGGTACACATGTGGCTTACCCACATTAAAGTGTTGATGAAAAGAATGCATGCAGCTTGTATGAAATGTTCTTTCATTTGATATGCATGTTCATATACAACAAAATATTCTGGGAGCCATGAATTTTTGTGAAAATTATATATATAAAAAATGCTGCCGGTGACTGGAAACGTAAAAAAAAAAAACAGTTAATGAATGTCGTAGGCTACAGTATGACTTTCATTAAATTTGATCAACTATTTTTCCCATCATAAATGCCTTAATATATTTGACGATGCTTAAAGAAATCATATATTATTATCATGAATCTTGGTTTGAGGTGATATGCACAAACTTCTGTGCGTGTGTGTACTATTTATATAATAAATCTAATCCAATGGCATTCATTTTGTATAATTATCTAAGTCATGGCTATAAATAGCAATAAATTGGACATTTTACTAATTAATTGGTGTATCTTGTAATTAATTTAATTACATTTTTTGAATCCCTCGAAAATCCTAATTAAAAAAAAAAAAAAAAAAAAAGTATCCAAGGGAGATAAACTCCTGGCCATAAACTACCAAATAAAATGTGACATGAAACTATTTAATGTTTTCAATTGATCGAACATCTAATTATATAATCAAATTCATTAGAAGATACACTGATTAACTATTCAAATGTCCAAATTATTGCTTGTATCAATATTTCCCGTGGAGAGCCAGAAGTCCCACGTTTCAACTGATGGCACATGAGTCTCAATGAACTGCATTTTCCTGGAGAGTCAGTTTTACCCAGGAGACAAACATGCCGGCCTCCCAGTTTAATAAGCGCTGGATGAGAAAGATTGCTTTTACTAGCCAGTGTGGAATCGTTCATCACTTTAGACCTCTTTAACACAGCTCAGCCGCTGACAAGAAACAGCAGGTAACCAATTCATGTCCTGCTGGTGCTGATGAGGGCCTGGGGAAACCCTCTACAAACCAGATCCCAAAACAAGGACATCCTCTTTTACACCAAAACACAATCCATTAGCAGGTGATTTGTGAGTGGAACATAAAGCAGTGGACGTCTGTTGTAATGACTTATTTCATTTATTCCATATTTTCTGCTGTCTGAAAGATGATTTAAAAACCATCTTCTTTACACAAATGTCTGCTTTGTGGAAGCAAAATGGCTTCTTGGCCCTGAAAAACACTCTATTAAAAAGTTTCTCAGAATCTCTGCAGAGTTTTAAGACAATGAGATGTTTCCTGCATAAATATAGGCTAACGGTAGCCTGGTAATACCAAACTCTGCTATTCGCTTTGCTTCGTAGACAGAGTCTGGCATGGCATAATTGAAAAGCGTTTTCTTTCTCGCGGGGAGGCGCTTGTCTGAAGTTTAAAATCATTGGTTACCCGTAAGCCAATCACATAACGTTTGGTTATGGCGTGTGTTATGCGCATGCTCAGCCGCATCTAACTTCCACTGTAAACGCATGTATGATGCAAAAACTAAACCATCGAGCGAAATACCGGAGTGAACATGGCTGTGAACGACTTTTGCAGATTATGTGAAGTAAATCTACGCATCACGGTACAATCAGCGTCTACGTCACGGCTCTCAGCCCGCCCTCTGTTCGTTGATTGGCCGGCTATTTTCAGGCCGGAGGAAAACGGTCGCTATCTCAGACTGAGTACAGAAGCGAACTGAAATTGAGCGGAAGTACGAAGTCTGACGTAGTCAGGCTAGGTTAAAGGTATAGTTCACTCAAAAATTATTTATTTTTATTTATTGATTGATTAATTCACTTCTTGATTCATTTATCTGTGGTCACTATACAAAAATTGTTGTTTAAACCTACAGAAAAAAAAAGCATTCATTACATAATTACATAATTTTCACTTTGGTGAAACTTCATTTATTCAGTGGCAGATTTCGGTTTCATATGGCTTTATTGAACTACCACAAACAGTTTAGTAATCCACTTTACAAGGTAGGCTATATGTAAGGAATAATTGATGATGGGGCGTTGAATTATTAGAAAAATAATGCACACCTGAGGTGGTAATGCGGACACGGTGTGAAACGTAGTTACACCTCCAGTGTGCATTATTTTATTTTTTATAATTCAACGGCCCGGAGTCAATTATTATGTAAAGCTAAAAATCATGTAGAGCTATTCACCTTATTTTTCAGTTAAGTAAGTTATTTCCTGTGGATGTGTGAGACTTCTGATTCATTAGCTGCTATAGCCTACTGTAAATAACTAGAAGAAAAGCAAAGTGCCACAAACCAGTGTGTTTTTATAACAACAACAAAAAGTAAAACATATATGATAGCAAATATCAGTTTGCAATATCAAGAAGCATAACGGACTGTTTTTGCCAGCTAAAATTAGGCTACTGGAACATTCGAATTAAAAACGGTCGCACCCGCTCTTACGTTAAAAATGAAGTGGATAATAAGGCCCAATCCCAATTCTACCCCTTACCCCTTCACTTTCCCCTACCCCTCTGTTTTGCGCGTTCCCGTGAAGGGGTAGAGTTGTCTTGATTCTCTTTTGGTTGGAGGGGTAAGGGTAGGGGGAGGGGTAAGGGGAAGGGCCAGATAGCCCTTGAAACGAAGATTTTCGGGACCACACTTCAAACGAAGGGGTATGAGAAATGTCCCTGCATACACCGGCTACAGAGGCAACATGGCTGCCAATAATAATTTTCTTTATGTCAAATTCAATCTTGTGTTCATATTTACGGTCATGTTCTTCAAAGAAACGTTTGCACAAAAAAAATCGCTGAAGTTCATTACCGATAGTCCCGCAACATATTTTCATGTCTGATAACTGGTGAATGTAATTGCAGCAGGGAATTGGCTTATCTTTTACCGTACGTCTGCTATAAACGCATTATTTTCTTGTGGTTATATGTGAACACGATATACACTCACCTAAAGGATTATTAGGAACACCATACTAATACTGTGTTTGACCCCCTTTCGCCTTCAGAACTGCCTTAATTCTACGTGGCATTGATTCAACAAGGTGCTGAAAGCATTCTTTAGAAATGTTGGCCCATATTGATAGGATAGCATCTTGCAGTTGATGGAGATTTGTGGGATGCACATCCAGGGCACAAAGCTCCCGTTCCACCACATCCCAAAGATGCTCTATTGGGTTAAGATCTGGTGACTGTGGGGGCCATTTTAGTACAGTGAACTCATTGTCATGTTCAAGAAACCAATTTGAAATGATTCGAGCTTTGTGACATGGTGCATTATCCTGCTGGAAGTAGCCATCAGAGGATGGGTACATGGTGGTCATAAAGGGATGGACATGGTCAGAAACAATGCTCAGGTTGGCCATGGCATTTAAACGATGCCCAATTGGCACTAAGGGGCCTAAAGTGTGCCAAGAAAACATCCCCCACACCATTACACCACCACCACCAGCCTGCACAGTGGTAACAAGGCATGATGGATCCATGTTCTCATTCTGTTTACGCCAAATTCTGACTCTACCATCTGAATGTCTCAACAGAAATCGAGACTCATCAGACCAGGCAACATTTTTCCAGTCTTCAACTGTCCAATTTTGGTGAGCTCGTGCAAATTGTAGCCTCTTTTTCCTATTTGTAGTGGAGATGAGTGGTACCCGGTGGGGTCTTCTGCTGTTGTAGCCCATCCGCCTCAAGGTTATGCGTGTTGTGGCTTCACAAATGCTTTGCTGCATACCTCGGTTGTAACAAGTTGCTCTTCTATCAGCTTGAATCAGTCGGCCCATTCTCCTCTGACCTCTAGCATCAACAAGGCATTTTCGCCCACAGGACTGCCGCATACTGGATGTTTTTCCCTTTTCACACCATTCTTTGTAAACCCTAGAAATGGTTGTGCGTGAAAATCCCAGTAACTGAGCAGATTGTGAAATACTCAGACCGGCCCGTCTGGCACCAACAACCATGCCACGCTCAAAATTGCTTAAATCACCTTTCTTTCCCATTCTGACATTCAGTTTGGAGTTCCGGAGATTGTCTTGACCAGGACCACACCCCTAAATGCATCGAAGCAACTGCCATGTGATTGGTTGATTAGATAATTGCATTAATGAGAAATTGAACAGGTGTTCCTAATAATCCTTTAGGTGAGTGTAAACGAACAGTGCTTACACAGTTTCGTGCTTTTTGCAACATGATCAACCAGCCTTGTATGTTCTTTATCAAACAGGGACACCTGAGGAAACACGGAGGCTCATTTGTTTTCGCGCTGACAACGAGCAACGTTTCCTGAAGTCCAAAAATACTTAGGCTTCGAAGATAGCGTCATCTCCGTTGTTTTCTGCGAACTTTAGAAGAAAAATGCAAAAAAATAGCTGTAACCCACGCAATTGAGCTGACGACGGCATCTTGGAAGTTTGTGATAAACATTGGCGCATCTCCTGTGACGTAGGCGCTAGCGACGACGTATAATGACATGTAACCGTGTAGTAGTGGTGTCCCATTTCTTAGGGGAATATTTTCACCCCTACGCCTTGCCACTCTGTTTCAAGGGACAAGGGTAAGGGATAGGCGAAGGGTTAGGGGTAGGCAAAGTGGTATAAAATAGAATTGGGATTGGGCCTAATACGGCTTCATTAGTTCAGCTCTACTCACTTTTTCCCCACTTATAAAGATTTTTCCATATTTTATTTTTTTAATAAACTAGCTGTTGAATGGGATCCTTTGTGTCAGAAAATAAATGACTTTGACTGTAATAAGATATTATTATGTTGCATATCAAAAGTGTGCATTCATATTTCAGAACTGTTGGAAACAAGTGTCACATGACCAACATGCTAAATAATTCAGTAATCCATTTTAAAAGTGGGTTATGTTCTCCAGAGGAGGCTTAATGGTAAATCTGGTCTCAAGAAAATAAACCCGGCCTAACAGCCCACATGATATTGTTAAAAAAAACAATATAAATCATTCATGAACAGATCAAACAAAAGCTTTTCTTCTGTCAGAGTGTAACATGGAAAGTGGGGTTAATGGTCACAGGTTACTCACGGTAAAGGGTAGATCTTAGATCACACTGCAGAAGGCCTGTCAAAACACCACCATTAAAATCAACATGAAACAGCATTCGCAAACCATTTTAGCTCATTCAACATGTATAGGGTGTGACATGATTTAATATTAATAATAACTCATGAAACACTTTATCTGGAACCTTACTTTTATAGATATTTGAGTTAATGTGCAGTTGAACAGGTGTACCTAATAAAGTGGCCAGTGAGTGTATAACACATTAATCTTCATTGGGAGAACAAACAAAGTCAAAATACTGTGTTTTAGTAGGTATTTTTCACACAGAGCTGCTAAGTGCTGGTGAAACATATAAATATAAACATATTTGGGTTGTAACGTCGACACTATTCACATTCATACTTTAATTTTTGGTTCAACAGTGCCTACATTTTTCATTCTCTTCCTATAACTGTGCTTATTTAGTGTGATTTGGCAAGCAGTGTAATCTCCACTGTAATCTCAGCTGTCTGCACTGTCATAATACACCACTAGCACTCGCCTTCTTATCCATGATTGAAAAGCGTGTACAAGTAACAAATCGCCAAACTCTTTTCTTCTCCTGTATCTATGAAGAAAATCCCCAAATCCATCTTACTCATGCATGAGCCTTTAAATCCCCCCGCAATCTTTCCTGAGGGGCCAGGGAGGTTGTTTATGTGGGTGGCTTTGGCAAAATCACAGTATTCATTTGATTTAATGAAAACCTCAAGTTTTACGCCTCTAGCAAAGAGCACAGAAATTTGGAGCGTAATTGAACAATACAACAGCGTCTGTGAGAATAGCTGCCGTTCGTCAGCGTTAGAGTAATTAGGCGAAACTCCACCGCGGGGCAGCAGGTAAATAGCCTGGCCTTATACTCCAACACGCATTTAATTACTTTGCATGGATAAAATGCTTGTAAACTTGCATGAAATTTTAAAAACATGAGTGGTTTATGAGGTTTAGCCAATGCATTTGAGATGATTGTGGCAAACTGGAGTTCAAAGACCCCATGAAATTATGGGGTGCTGACGAGTGCAGTTTCATTTTCTTTGTCAACTTAATCATTTGTGTAAAGACTGACAAAAATTGTATCTGGTGTAACAATCTTTTAAAAAGTATATTACAGTAACACTTTACAATAAGGTTTCATTTGTTAACATTAGCTTACTACATTAGTTAATATAAAAATGCATACAGCATTTATTAATCCTAGTTAATCCCCAAATCAACATTTGCTAATAAGTTTTTAGATCAAAAGTTGTATCTGTTAAAATTAATGCATTTTAAACTAACATGAACATGAACGTTTTTTTATTAGCAAAAGGTTAAGTAACAAAAGTTAATAAACAATGTGGCTTATGGTTATTGTTAGTTAATGCATTAACTTGTTAACAAATGAGACCCTATTATATGCACTATTGATTACAAGTGAGTGTACACATCTTAATCATTATTTTAAACAATTATATTAAATATAACGAATAAAAGGTAAAACGTATTTTTATTCCATTAATTATTCATTCAAATAGAGGGTTTTCACGACGCGTCATCAATCCGGAAGTCGGCCATTTTGGAGGTACTGAATGTAAACAGTGCCATTGAACTGAACGGACTCGCAAATTTGGCTGATTATTGCTTCTGAAAAATGGTCAAGTTTTGGTCTGTACTCATCGGTCGCACCGAGAAAAAACATTTCTAGTTCTATAGACTGCCGAAAGTTAAAGAGAAGAGTGCAAAAAACTGATGAAAGATGGCGTTTGTGGTTGAGAGGCACAGCATCAGCCACATGTGTAAATGAAGCGTTAACTATGGCTAAAATTTTGACGTATAATAGTTAACTATGGGTACATACACACTGTCAATCCGATTATCTTTGTATCCGATTGGAATATGATCTAAAATGATGTCCACACTCCACACTGTATTGCAACTGTTCAGAACCGATTTGTGTGTCCACGCAGCTCTTTGACAATACGGCAATGATGTTGCGTTGATGGAGAGGTTTGCATTTGCAATATAAATGTTCTCTTATTTAAATTTTACAATGTGGAAATGTATAGCCGCCGCGCTGGACTACTGCGTCTCGAGCTGCAGAACTGTAGGAGGCTGGTAGGTTACTGTATGCACAACTCTTTTTCATCCGCGCCGGTTTCAAAATACTTTTCAAAAATAATAATTTTCTGCTCGTCCGGCACTTTGCAACAACACAGCCTTGTTTCGGCAGCGACTTTCAGCATGTTCCCTATAACAACGTCTGATGTTTATATTTTACGTGGCGTGGAAAAGTCACATACCACGAGAAAGAGCGTTCAGACTGGTGGATTTCCTGATATGTGATTTGAATAGGATATTAAACCACATATGGATGTAGCTTGAAACTGATTTCATGTGCTTTTTTTTGGACTGACAATCTGAACGTAGCCAATGTCGGGATACGAAAAAGAAGTAAGGACTAGAGAAGCTAGCTCGTTCAGATCTTTACCACATATTACCTTAAGTTTGTCAAAATTGAGCTCTTTCCTGCTTACCAAGTCCTTCTCTATATGATTTCGCAGCTTCCATGTGTTTTTCCCGTGGTTTAGACATCAGAAATTAGTGTAACAATGTGTTCAATAGTACATAAACAGTGCAATCCATGCCGTTGTTTACATCCGAGTACCTCCAATATGGCCGCGCATCCGGGTAACTGACCAAATCGTGACGTAGGTGAAAACCCTCTATAAATCGTCATACCACATGACATTCAAAAATGTCACACCACATGACCGTCACATTCATGTTCTGTTTCTCTGTTTTGTTTAGTTTCCAGTCATATGTTGCGTCCCAATTCGCATACTATCCGTATTCGAAAATAGAATTAGTAGGCTACATCCCAAATCGTAGTATGTTGAAATGAGTGTTCCAAAGATACCCGGGTGGTCTACTATTTCCGGTCAGAATCCGAAGTGCAGATCGACGCGCACTCTAACGGCTAATATTGCCCACAACCCATCGCGCATTGGACGAGGATTCGGTTAGAACTACAAAACACGAGTTAATAGTGTTATAAAAAACTACAGACATGGAGGACGCGCGAGTCCCGCGATTATGTAGAGAGGTTTAGATAAAGGGGTTTGAGTGATTAATTATCAGTATCTAACCTGACGAAAATGTATTTATTCAATGTTGTCTACATTATATTGCGTCTGCAGCAGCATTGTGAACTTTTGTAAAGATACGTTTAGCCATTAACTTTTAAATGCATCATTAGCCTAGATATTCAAATTGCAAACACATGAGGAGAGTCTCCGCATGAAAGACCCACGACTGGCAGATGAACGTGGAACTACATTTCTCTCCAAAACGGTACACGGTAGGAAATTAAATTAGATTGAATGGAGGATTTTAACTGTGACAAGATGATTGACAGGGCAGTTTACGGTGATAGGATGCACGCGACAGGTCTGTCCATTAAGATGACGAAGTATATGTCCCAAAGCTTGCCTACTCTTTTGCTACACACTCAAAAGTATGTTGGCTACTTTTTCCTCACAAAAAGAGTACATGCTTTTAGGGCGTAGTATAAGTAGGCGAATTGGGACGCAGCAATAGTTTTCATGGTCACCATTGGCTGAGTTCTAGTCATTCATTAGTTGGCATGTTTTCTCATTAGTTCTCACCTGTTCCCTGTAGAGTTGATTGCCATCCTCCTGTGTATATAAGCCCTCTGTGCCTTCAGTGCATTGTCTTGTGTTAACTGTATGTGGTGTGTTGTAATCTTTATATCTCTGTTTATTAAAGTCTTGTATTATTGTTTATTCTCTGTCACGCATGTCTTTTGATTTTAACTGTACATGCAACTGATGTATCACGGCTCACCTTTCACTGTCTGCCCTGTTGAGGAAGACCTCGCCAGCCTCAATCCTGACCCAGAGTGCAGGCTGTTTTCGAGCACAACACCGAGTCTGTACAGGTATGTGAGCCAGCAACAGCGTTCATCATGGCATGAATTGGAGCCCCACTCACACTCCTGAGGCTGAGGTGCACAATGAAAGCTTGAGCTCAACCGATTTAATTCTGGATTAGGATTTATTATGTGATGTGCTGGATGATGAGATGCTTACTGGTCTTCAGTCACCACTGGTCACATCCGGTTCCACGTGGTTAAGTCATCGCTGGATATGCCCAGTTCAAGACATCCAAAGGTGGTTATGCGATATCTATGCGATTTCAGCAAGGTTTCCAACTCACACTGAACGAGTAGATCTCATGCGATGTAAAGCCAAAGCTTGTGTTGTGCTCACACTATACAGCCTGAACGTCGAGCTGCGACTTGGCTGTTCACACTACACGTGTGAAATATGCGTGATTTTGTCAAAGCAAGCATCAGCTATCAATATCAAGAGTATTTAGCCAATTTATGTATTAAATTATTATTAGTATTGTTATTCGGGAAGGCCTACTTTTAAATCGATAGGCTATTTGCCACGCAATAATTTCATAGTGTATAACCGACATGCCGTGAAGATTACATGGAAGCTAAACCTCCTCATTGAAAATTGTCTAAACATATTTAGGTCGATTACACTGAATTATAGGCCTATGATTAAAATTATTAACAGTATATAATATGTCTGAACACTGCAATAATCAGCCATCAATAAAAATTTAAAACAGCTTTTTTTCAAAAACGGACATGAACATTGTATGAACATTCATAAGCAAACTTATGAAAAGATGCATTATGTCATTTCAATTTGGATTGCAGTTTTAACATATTTTTGAATAAATTAATGTATCTGGGGGGAAAAACGCCATGTCACTGACTCTGACATAATATCTGCTCTTTATCAACTTTTTGCAGTATACCACAGTTGTTATTGTTAATTCAAATTTACAGTATGACAATATTTTTTGGGGGAAAAAAATGTACAATTGTTTTGACAAAAAACTTAAAAGTTGGAAAAATAAAAATCTATGAAATGTTGCCTTGGCATCTATCTGATATAAAATAAGTTTAAGTTGTTAAGCATTACTAAAACCTACTGAAAATAAATTACAGCTAAATAGAATTGAACTAATAAACGCACATAACAAAATTACTAAAAATATGAATAAATACTACAATAGTAAATACGTAATACTTTGATGACCTCAAAGCTAACAGGCACTGACTAACATCCACAAAACTGCCTGTTTTTATTTCTTGAGGTCTTTAATAAGCTCTGGCAGACCTAGGTGTAAATTCCTGCACTGGCACAAGAGGAAGTTGGTTTCAGGAAAGCGGAGAGTATTTACCATTTTTCCGTTATGAAGCAGTTACATGCTTTTATGATTCTGCTCATTGGCACCAGCTGTTCGACAATCTGTTCTTTTCCAGACAAGTGCCGTTGTGTTTATTTATTTATCCGCAAACCAAATTGAGGCCTACGAGGTCTGCTTGGAAACCTGTCGTCCGTTCAAATAAGTGTGGCGTCCTGTGTCTGACGTTGAAGTTGATGGATCGCCGTCAATCGGATTAGGCCTTTGATATTCATTATCGAGTCAAGAACTGATTTGATCAAGCGAGTCGCATGACTGTACAGTGAATGCACACTGAGACAATGACTGGCTCGATTGTGAAACCTCGCCCCTTAGAAAAACTGAGGTGCGTTCAATATACCGTCATTATCTGTGTGACTATGTGGAATATGCATGAGTGTATGTGTTCAAATGTACATGATTGATTTCCTACCAGAGCGTATGCTTACCAAATCCATGTGTTTTATGTCTAACTATATTTATTCCACAGCAGTTCTTAAATATCATAAATGATGTACATTCATGAATTGAAATACATTGGAAAAACGGCAACATCTAATCACTCTTGTGCTTTCATATACATACAGTCACATATCATCCACAATCCGCATATTGCAGCATCTCTGAGACCTTAAAGCGCTGCAATATGCCACAGTTTTTCTGTTTTCTTGTGAGGCATATTTTACATGATCATTATGGTTCATTTATATCCATTATGTCTGCACAATGTGACTAGGTGGTTTCTCTAAATGATAAGTTGCTGGTTACAAAAGAGAAAAAAAAAAGAGAAAAAAACGGCTTAAAAATAAGTTAAATAGCATTTTCACACATTAATAGGTTTTTAAAGAAATTATGCAGATTAAAATGAAATAAAGTGGGAAAATGTGTTCCATTTTATAAATAAAGTATACATTTATTTCAGCTCTCTCATTGTCAGTGATAATTGTAGCTATTTGTTTAGAAAAATCACTATGTGCTAAAAAAAAAGGTTAATGGGAAAGGCAAAATGCTTAGATTTCCAAGTATTAATTTAGGTGTAAAACATGATAATCTTTTTATTGTTAAAGATAATTGCATATATTTCCCCCCTGCACATACACATTTTTGCAACTCAAGCCTGTGGTGGCATTTCTGTAAATGTTCGGTTCTAAGATATCATGTTGCTTTTTCCACGTTTCGCAGCACTTTCAGATTGAAATATGCAGTGGGTGGCGCTGAAACCGTGTTTCATTTTCTTTGAAATAGATGAATGTGCATGTGGACACTGTTTATGACGTTGGTGGTTGTACATATCACGGCAGTTCGAAAATGAAATGTGCGGGGAGTGGCACTAAAAGGTTAATGCTCTATCGTGTTTGAAAACGACACACTAAACCTTACCGATAATGAAAAACAAAATGTTGCTGAAGAAATCATTCTATTTTAGATTGTTGCTTCAAATCTTTGAACTCTTTTTTTCATGTTTCACAGGACTCTCTCCACATCACAGATGCAATACTGTACCAGGTGAGATACCTAGCAAGTTTACTACGTCAGAAGATCTATATATGGAGCTGGTTATGTGATTCAAATGTTAAAATGTATTAGTTTACAAATCATGCACTTTGGTAAAAGTGTGCTGTGTTCAAAACAGTATTGTCCAAGGAACCTCATGAAAGTAAGTCTTTATTAATTGATAATCTGCTCTTGTAATAATAATTTGTGTGATAAGAAAAACAAGCTGTTGGTGTTTTACTGTGTTTTTCACAGCTGGAAACTATAGTGAATTATATGTATGGATACGTTTTTTGGAGTTTTGAAAAAATTAAGGTAGAGGCTTTTTTTTCAATGACTTAAAATTTGGTCTTTCTCACAGAAAGTTATTGAATAACTTTAAAAGACTTAAAATAATAAAGCATAGTGTGGACTACTTTTATATTTAACTTTTTTTCTTTTTTTTGGAGCTGATCACTATTCACTTTCATTGTGTAGAGAAAAAAAAACTTATTTTGTGTTCTACAGAAGAAGGAACGTCATGCAGGTTTTTGGAAAAACACAAGGGTGAGTAAATTACGACAGAATTGTAATTTTGTGTACACAATAGCCGCGTTTCCACTGTCGGGCCAGGGCCGGGCCGTGCTAGTGCGTGCCAGGGCCAGTCGCGTTTCCACTGTCACTTCCGGGGCTTGATCGGGGCTTACTCGGGGCCAACGGCCAGGATTTTTGGCCCGTCGAATACCTTGGGCCAAAGCGGGCCAGCTCGGGCTAGAGGAGTGGTTACCAACAGAGGAGGAGTTTACCGTTGGGAGACGGCAGCGCTGGATGATTCTGTCAGCATTTAAGACTTAAAAATAAAATAATTTAAATCGCGTTCATTTTTGAATGCCTTCTGTTTGTGATGCAAAAGACTATGCGCGCTAGCCGTTACCATAGTAAACAGCGAACGCTTGAAGAAATCAGACCAATCATAAAGGCTATCACAGTCATGTTTTTATTTTATCTGTCATAGCCTACGTCTCGTCTCTTTAAACCGGACTATCAAAAAATAAAGTAACTTTTTTTTTCGGGAGCTTCCTCTGTTTCTCTGACTGAAAATATCTGTATGGGAGTCGAGAGAGTGCTAAAGCTCCTCAGGTCGTATGGCATATATTTGTAGAAATTATCTTTTTTTTTTAAATGTGATATATGTCCTGTAACTAAGTTACCAGATAAAGAAACAGACGCGACTGAAAAAGTAAGTGTGTCCTCTTTCTTTTGTGAAATAGACCTAACGGTAATTTATTATGAGTGACTAATGTGCAATTTTTACATAAATTAATTCATTATGATCAATGTATCACTTTTTATTGTAAACCTGTGGTAAAACATCGATGCTTGGGTTTTAAATATTCAAGTAGCTGCTAAACAAACAAACAAAAAAATTCTAGCAAACGGCCGCTTTTATCGTGTTTGTTTTCAACGCTGTTTCCAGTGATTTCTGATTAGTTTTCTGATAAAACTTCCATTTGTTGGTGAAATGATGGGTTAGTGTGACGTTGTCCCAGAGAGGCGTGTTACGGGCGTGTTTTAGTGAAGCGCTGTGGAGCTTCTGGCCCGACAGTGGAAACGCATGCCCGGTGCTATTGGCCCGAGGCTATTAGCCCGGCACGGCCCGTTTAAAGCCCTGGCCCGGCCCTGGCCCGACAGTGGAAACGCGGCTAATCATTTTGCCTAAATTCTCAAACCATATTTGCTTGAATGTAAGATTCCTTAAAATGCTGTCACAGTTTATCTTAGGTGGCCTTAACTATGATGTAAGATGAATATCTACAAAAAAAGTATATTTACTATGTAACGATACATTGTTTTCACATTTACTGTTAATGATTTTGAGGTATAGGTAGGTTTAGGAGTAAGTGTTGGGTTAAGGTTCATTCACACAAAGATCAAGGACTACTGTATAACAATAACTATATTAGCATCCACACCAACTAATGATATTGTTCTGTTTATTCTAAACACAGTTTTCATCTGCCACTTTAAATGCTCAAGCTTTATAAAGCAGGATGGATTTTGATTGGCTGTCCATGTTTTTATCGTTCATCAGCAGGGGAAAAAATCATTCTGAAAGTGATTCCAATGATATTGTTTCTCTGTGCCGTTTTCGTTTTAGTTGTGGTGTGAACTCTGCTATTCTTTTACATTTAGAATGATTTTAGAACTAAATCTTTATGGTTATAGTTATCCTTGATGTGAACAGGCCTTTAGGGTAAGGATTAAAGGGGTTTGTCAGATCAGGACATGAGCTCAGTCTGCGGGCACCAAAAAAAAAGAAAAAAAAGGCAATTTCTTTCAAAAAGGCAACACAAAAGCCTGTCATTAATCCAGACAGGAACTCAATAATCCAGACAGGAACAATTTCAGTGGAACTTCTGAGGTAGCATTCTCCGGAGATGGACGCAATGGTTGAAGATGATCCACGATCAGAGATCAGAGATCGAGACCAGGGGCCTCATTTATAAAGCTTGCGTACGCACAAAACGGGCCTGAAACCATGCGTACGCCAGTTCCTGCGCAAAAGGTGGGATTTATAAAGAAAAACTTGACGGGAAAATTTGCGCACCTGCACACAAACTCTGCCCCATGCGTACGAACGTTTTGGAGATGGAGCACTTTGGCGACACCGATGGTGAGCTGGAGTTAAATGTATTTTTGGTCACTTTTATACAGAAAATCTAAAGAAAATTAAACATATACAGAAAGATTATACAAATACAATTTCAAGCACCAAGCCTGTCACTTGAAGCAAATATCCATTCCTTCTTAAATGTCCACGGCAGCGAGCGTGTTGAGCCGTTTAGTGAAACTGACGCAAATAACAGTTTAAATAAATAAAATACTTCTGATATAAACATTTATATTAAATATGTCATTCAAATTAATAGAGTTAAACACTTAAACATGAAATCATTACTGAAGTTACAACATTTTTTTTAAATTCAATCATTCGAAATATTTGTTGTGGATGCGATTGTTTTTGAACACTTTTCCTGTGGCGTGCTGTTTTAATGTTTTAACCACAGAGATAATTGCTTATCATGATAATACCAGATTGTCTGAGAAAATAGTTTAGTGCAAATAATGCCCAAGGCCTATCTGTTTCCATTAAAAATATAAATCAATTAAAAAATACAATTCGGCAAGTGGAAAAGATTGAGAAAAACTTTCTCTGAAATGTATTTTACACTATTTGATTTATGTAGGCTATTCAAAAACAAGGCAAGGATAGACAACTACTTGATTTGTATTAATGTAATGTTTCTTGTACCGTTTATATCATTTGCATATGATTATTCATCCAACGTTATCACGTGGATGAATAATCATATGCAAATGATATGTAGATGAGGATCTGCATAGTAAAACTAGGCGTTGTAAGCTCCATATATGGTTATTTCGGGTGGAGACGCATGTACGCACAATCTTCCGCTGACTGGGATTTATAAAGTGAATTCTGCGCAGGTTCTGGCGTACGCACGGTTTTATAAGTCGGAATATTTTTTTTGCGTACGCCATTTTTGGCTTTCGGGCGCACGTACACTTTTAGTAAGGTTCCTACGCACAGTTTTATAAATGAGGCCCCAGGGCTGAATGTAGTGGGGAACTACCTGGGGAAATCAGGAGGGGAGTAGAGAAAACTAAAAGTGGAAATCCAAACTGGTAAAGTATCCAACATGACACGGGAGGGGGACGGGACAGAAACATATGGGTTAAGGCGGGAACGAAACACAGGCTTGACCCGACAAACATGGAAAACTGGGTGTACCTGACCAAGTGTGGGAGGTAGCTTGAGCCATACCGCCACCGGACTCGACACCTTGGTGATCTAGCATGGCCCAATGACCTTGGGGGCTAACTTGCGAGAAGCCACCCGGAGAGGTTGGTCCTTGGTAGACAGCTATACCTTCTGACCACATATGTAGCGGGGAGCAGGAGTTCTGGAAGCCATACCGCCGTCTGGAAGCCCGGGCCAATGCTTCCTCAGCCCTCTTCCAGGTGCGACACTGGCGGACGAAGGCTAAGGCAGACGGAACAGCGGCATCGGGCTCCTGTGAGGGGAACAAAGGAGGCTGAAACCCAGTTGTGGGCATACTCAATCCAGGATAGCTGTTGACTCCAATAGCTCGGATTCTGGGACCTCAGGCGGCGGAGATCTTGTTCCAGATCCTGGTTTGCCTGCTCGGACTGCCCATTGGTCTCAGGATGAAAACCTAATGACAAACTCGTAGAGGACCAGATCTGCTGACAGAACTCCTTCCAGAACTGGGAGACAAACTGTGGCTCCCTATTGGAGACCACATCTACTGCAAGACCATGAATCCGGAAGACTTATTCAATCACCACTTGAGCAGTCTCCTTGGCTGAGGGCAATTTGGGAACCTGACTATGTTCTGTATGAAACCGCTGCAGAGCCTTGCGTGAATCTGGAGTCGGCCACTCAGCCGAGATCCCCTCTGCCGAAATAATGTACAGTTGGTTCTCCCACAGCCGTTGTAGAACCTGACGTATGTGCTGAGTGTGTACCTGAACAGAAGGAGAAAAAAATAAGAATGTCATAAAGGTACACAAAGACAAATGTTTTAACCATGTCCCTTAGCACGTCATTGACCAGGACCTGGAAGACACCTGTGGTGTTGGTCAGGCCAAACGGTAGGTCGCAAATGTGTTTTCGACTACCTCTGGAAGTGGTAGAAAGTGGACAAGCTCAAAATGTTTTAGACCTGTTTAGACCACTGTATTTAGCGTTGTCCACTTGTGATACGATCGACCAAAACGCGTCAACCCTCTGACGCGCAAAGCGCCGACGCGTTTTGCTGAATTTTTTTCACATGGCAGCAAAATAGATTTAAAATACTCCGTCAATTATGGTCATACAGACTTAAGAAATATGAAAGAATAAACTGTTAAATGTCTACTTTTTTATGTGTCCACTTTACATTCGAAACAAAACATTGTGCTTTTGTAAAATAAAGAAAATAAACAGGGTGTGCTTTCTGCCTCACCGTCTCCGTGAACTTTTTCTGGAGCACGTCTCTAAACTTAAAACTCAGCGAATACTAGTCACACAGGCAAGAGCTATATATATTTATAATCATTTAAGTGTCTACTTTTAAATGATGTAATTCAAAACGAAAACAAATATTCTCTGTTTATGTAAACTGTATGAAAAGAGAGAGATGTAAGTCGTTTTCATGGCAACTCATTATCTGCTAACGTGAACACGCCTACGGAGAGCGCACGCTATTGAAACGCAAATGATCTTCTAAGGTGATCCATTCAGTCCTGTCAACGGCCACATCAACTTGATAAAACACATCAAGTTTAATCTAGGGATGCACCGAATATTCGGCCACCGAAAAAAATTCGGCCGGAAATGGCCCAAAAGCGCATTTTCGGTTTTCGGCCGAAAGACTTTTATCACCGAAACAATACGGCCGAAATGTTGTGATGACCCAAACAGAAACCGCGACCTGCACGTGCTTGTCTGAAGCAACATGTCTGCGGTGTGGACGTATTTCAGTATATCTGAGAAAGACCCACGAACAGAGATTTGCAAAACATGTAATGCCAAAATTTCAAGAGGGGGTGCATCTGCAAAGACTTTCTCCACGTCGGGTTTATTTATCACCTGAAATCCAATCATTCCGATCGCTACGCTGAATATGAGAGGAACGCGGCACAGAAAAGGAAATCGCCTCCGAGCACGCCCACTCCGTCTGTGGCGGACGTTTTTGAAAAGGCAAGGAAGTTTCCCAGTGATGGTGTCAAGGCAAACCGGCATTACACAAAAGATGTGGGATTTCGTAGGCTGATCGAGCACATTGAGACCCGTTATGTCATGCCGAGCAGACGACATTTCTCAGAGGTGTGTTTACCTGAGCTGTTGCAACGTTGCAATGTTGTTGCAACTCACGTCCATGAGCATATAGTAATATATAGCATATAGTTCACTTGTTCTGAATGCACTTTCTTGTAATAGTCCAACAGAGAAAAATGTAAAATGCACTTGACCTAAATGCACTTTGTTTTTATGAGAGAACATTTCATTTTAAAACCTTTCTGCAGGCCAGTAGGCTTGTACATTATTATTTAATGTACACATGAGTGGGGTCAAGTTAAACATTTTAGTTTGAATTTTATTTTATTCTGTGCATTGTTGCAATGTGCTAAATAAATATTTGCATAATTTGTAATTGATTTATTCTTTGAAACTTTAATATTAATTCACGAGTTCACACGTACATGAAATCTAATGTAGTATTTATGCGTATTTGGCTTGCTGTCCAGGGGAGGGCTCCGAGCACGGAATTTTGCCCGAACCCAGAGTACTCCCCCTATACTGGGGTAGACCCAGCCGAGTGTGAGGTGATGGGGTGGTGGAGGGATGCTGAGAAATTTGTCGTGAGACAGAAGGTGAGGAAAAGCTTTATTTATACCGGCTTCCACTTGAGCTGATTGGTTGATTACCTGAACGTGCTCCTCCCGAACTTTGTTACATAAAACTTCATTTTATGCAATTGCAATGCCTTGATTTTAGTAAAGTTAGTACACCGTCATAGCCATAAATGCAATGGTACTAATTGCCATAATTTCTTTCAGTGTTTCGGTTTTCGGCCTTGGTTTCCTCTTTTTCGGTTTTCGGTTTCGGCCAAGAATTTTCATTTCGGTGCATCCCTAGTTTAATCAGATTCATGAAATGTACTTTACATCGTCTTGCAACACTGTGATTAATAATAGCGTAATAGTAATAGAATCCTGGAAAAATTTACCTCAGAAGTGCTGGTTTCAGTTTCATTTCGAGGAGCAGCGGATCCAGCTGAGGATTGTGAATAGTAAGTTCTTTATTCTTAAAGGTACAATATGCAAGAATTTTGCATTAAAATATCCCATAATCTCAAGGCCAGTGTTATATATTTTGTTAAGTTGATTACTTACAATATCCCAAATGTTTCTAACTATTTTTAAATCGTGAGAAAATTGCGATTTTAACCAAGGAAACGGGGCGTTAGAGCAGGGGGGAGCTGGGAGTCGCCAGTCAACTGCGTCATATCCGCGTTATCCTCGGTTTCCACTCGTACTGCGTGGAGTCCTGGACAAATGCGGAAGTTGTAGTTGTAGCGTCTATCAAGCAACAAACGTTAGCTTGTTTCGTGCAGTCGTTATGGAACACAATTATTCTTTACCGATTGCAGCTGGTTCTGTCGACAAAGCATGCTTAATTTTATATTTTCCAAATGTAGCATTCGGTAATAGTTATGTTTATGTAAGGGAAGTATTATTGCTTTAGATTTGTGTTTAGTTTATTGACATTGTTTATCACGTCTGGTGTTTATGGCCATGTAAATAAATATAGCATGTGTTATACATAAAGATTAATCAGTATTTTGGCAAATGATGTGGGTATGTTCGAATGTACTTTTACAACAATTGTTTAGAACACGTAAAACTGCGCCGCATTATCACAACAATGAATTCGACATATACAGTGACATCTATGATAACCAATTTAGTATTAAACCTTACTTTTCTTGCGGTTAATTCATTTTAATGAAATAAAAGTGTGATGAGGTTCAAGAGTCAGGAAGGAAGAAGACGGGTCGGCGTGACTGGGACTCGTACTTTATTAAAATAAAGCAAAAAAAACAAAAGTCGCGCACAACGCGCATTCACCGTGGCAACCGCGACGGCACAAAACAGTTCAAAAATGAGAGCTCGGATCCACCGGTTTTCTTTCTCTGCGTCCAATTTTCTCTCCAGTCTCTCTCTCGTTCCAGCGCGCGGCTTATAAGCGGTCTCTCCGCGGATCACAGCAATAAGACACAGGTGTTCGTCATTTGCACTTGACCTACTTGCTCGTCTCTTCTCTCTCCCATTACAGACCGTGCTGAACCACGCCCCCCTCGCCACAAAAAGCATGTCATTATAAAAAACGAACTTAGCCTCATCCATGAACATGATTTTTCGATTCCCGTCTGACTGATTTACATCCACGGTGGAGTTTAAAACGACAGTTCCCATCATTCCACGCTCCTTCACATCGTCATCAAGCTACGCCGTTGTTGTTGTTTGGAATGTAGCGCCCTCTAGCGGTAAAAAATTATTGCATATTGTAGCTTTAAGTGCTTTGTTTTAATTGCAATAAAGTGTATGTAAACCGCAAAAAGACGGTTTAAATATGATTCGCTTGTCTATGTGTAAATGAACGGAACAGATGCGCGCTGTTGTTTACTACAGGCACTTACAACATGCTTTGTTGTAACAATCAAATATGTGACACCCAAACTAACTGTAAGTTACTACACACAATACTACATAAAAGCACTATATTTTGTTCACTGACATAGTGCTGGTTTCTAGCAGTAAAAAGACTGCTGCTGCTGCTGTCCGGTTCTCATTATCCGCTGAAGCTCAGCGCAAGCTTTTTTCCTGCATTCCCCATCGGGATATTTTGCGGCGAATGCTGCATGTTGCGTCTCAAAATGTCTCTTACCATTTTGACTTTTTGAGCGACGCAATACGAGCATTGCAAAAGAGACACACTGCGGACCACAAATGCAAATTGATCAGTCCATTCGGGCTGGAATGAACGGTAATCGTCGTCTTTTTTTCTTTTTGCCATTTTCACTTTTAATTTAGCTAGCTAGGTAGTTGTTTAACTTGATCTGGACATGACGCAGGCCTAACCACGTTGTCCAAAGGTAGGCTAGCTACAGGCCAAACGCTGCTGTCAATTATATTAAGCTGTTAGTTTGTTAGTTAATTTGTATAGCACATTTAAAAACAACACGAGTCGGCCAAAGTGCTTTCCATTTAAAACAATATTCCAACAGCATAAATAGCCAAAATACAAAAAAACATTAAATATGACACCAAACCAAATACAAGACAACAGTAAAACAAGATACACTCAACTACTAGCTCAACCATAAGCCTGGGCAAGCAAATGCACCCTCAACCGTGATTTAAAAACACTCATTTTCAAGCTGCGAGTCTCTTACCTAAATATTTTTAACACATTTTATTTAATTTGACACATTCATAATTATACATTAATCAGGTATGCTAATAGTTTAAAATCATGTTCGAGGGTGTATTTTCAGTCAACATTTGAAAATTGGAGAGCCATATAAAATCCTGAAAAGAGCGATATATGGCTTGTGAGCCATAGGTTCCCAACCCCTGATATAAACCATCCATCAACCTTCAGAGAACCCACCCCCCATGCACCTTTCACAGGATTCACACCGCCAATGACCCTTAAAGTTATGTGTCGAAAGGTCTAGTTCCCACCCCCATAAGACCAAGAGAGATCACTATCTGCTAGTTATGGGAAAATGTTGTGTACAGTTCAGGCAGCGTAACCTCGGATAAAATATTTGCTCTGTGGTATTTACCCTTTCCCAACGGACACCTGAATGTCAGGGCATTTGAGATTGGAAGGACCACAAGCAAAGCGGGTCTTGGTTGACACATTACGGTGATGGCAAACCTACACTGGGGACTGATTTTGTCAAGTAGGACACGTTGCTGGATCAACATCTCGTGTTGGGCCTGGATCAACAAACCTTTCCCTAAACTTATCACTGAAATCATAATTCATTGATAGGAATATTGTTCAATGACCAACCAAAATAGTTGCCCAGAAGTGACCTACATCCGATCTCTATGATGAATTACATTGTCAGTGAAAGGTCAACAACCAGCTGTTTAGCCTCAGTGTATATATAGTCTGTAATGAAAAGGATTGATCTATCTATCATCTGTCTGTCTGTCTATCTACATATTTAGGAAACCAATGCTATTATCTGAATATATATATAAAAAAAAACGTATGGCAATCCATAATAACAATAATAATACATGTATTCTTTAATTATTGGTTGTTGGTTACGGAAATGATGTAGAATGAAAATGTTTGAATACTCAATTTTCCCGACACTAGACATTTTACCTTTCTTAAACGTACATTTTGTTCATAACTTAATGGCTTTACATAGGAAAAGTCACTGAGATATAAAAAGTCATCTGCTCATAAGTATGAACAACCATTTCAGATAATAGCATTGGTTTCAGTCGAACAATAACAGAGCTTTCATATCTTCCACACGAGCTAGCCTTGTACTGATGTACTGATTATTCTTGAAGCCTTTCCTGCGTCATAGAAACCAGGGATTCAGGGACCATCCAAATCTGCATCATAGGAACTTTGAAATGGAGAAATATTAAAATGTACATCGCAAGATAGAAAAACATACCAAATTAGTCCGAGGCCATGCAAAACATTTAGGCAATCTACAGGGCTACAGATGGCATGTGTAATTTGTACTTAGTATTACTGGCACAAATCCCGTCAGATACCTCTTGGGAGGGAAACGAGACATTTTGACACACAAAAAAAATGACTTTTTAGTCATAAACCTGTTGAGACATGCAGGGTTCACCTTTTACATTGGTATTCAATTATGTCCTTGTTAAATTGCAATTGATTTGTTCATTCATAAGTGCGTCTGCTTCCTTACGAATTGCCACATAGGTAATAATAAAAGACTGCAAATGTGCATTCAACTGAGACGTGCCATTGGAATGGCTTCTATTGTGATTTAGTGATTGAAAGCAAGAGCTTTCTATGACCTTCACCAACATATAAACATGCACATATAACATAAACAGGTCATGGAAATAAGCTCTACAATGGCTAACATGTTAACTCGCCAATTTGTAGGTGACATTTGGAGAGTGCAGTCAGGTTATGTTGCGTAGAGAACAATAATGCTTCTTCAACCGAGGATGACATGCACTTCAAGCAGAACTGTAAACATAAAGGCCTTTTACTGAAATGTCAGTATTTAGAATGTAATAACAGAGCTGCACTTGCGATATCTAAAAGGGTACCTAAACCAATGACACCTATTAAAGTCGCCATGAAATATGTATGTGTGTGTGTGTGTGTGTGTGTATATATATATATATATATATATACTATATATGTTTTTTTTTTGTTTTTTGTTTTTTACATACAGTACATAATGTACATACTTTTTTACATATTGCACTATGTTTTTAATAAATAATTTGTATGTGCAATTTTATTTTTATTAATGTGTAATGAAAAAGTACCTTCCCCTTCCTCTTGCAGGGGCATCTCTTCTTTTCCCTGATGAAGTGTTTACTGGAGCGAGGGTGGGGCAACCTGTCACTCATATGAGATCCACCAATAACAAACGATTTAACTAAAAGATTGTGCTTTAAGAATAAAAATTAAGATTGTGTTAAGTTTAAAGGTATAGTGGAGGATTTTCTTTTTCCGGGTGGATCATCAAGACTATTGGTCCTCCTAGTTGTCAATCATTCTGGTGATATGTTTACGTAAGGCCGTCGTACGTGCTCGTCCCTAGGTAGTTTTCGCTTTCTGGTGTATATGTGTGGTTAGCTACGGTTTCAGCCATTCATTGAAGCTCGCCGTTCTCACCGGGTTTTTTCAAAATGTCTGAGGGTCGCAAGAGAAAAAGTGTCTACGAATTGTATGACAAGAAGAGAAAGGCCTCTGAAGAAAGAAACAAGACCAGAGTGTTTTTGGGAGAATATTTCACACGCTGGCCGGCGCTAAAAGCACAGGTTGGGCTTCCCACTGATGCCTCAGTCGCGAAGTTTCTACTCGACAGGTAAAGTTTGGCATGCTATTTGGAGAAATCCATTTAAAATCACTGCTAGTAAAAGTTAATGTAAGCTATGATTAGCGATGCTAGCCCTGGCACAAGTCACGCACTAGGCTCGTGCATGCTCTCTCGTGCACACTTCCCTCTCGGGAGCAGGTAGAGTGTTGCGCATGTGCATTTTTTCAAAAAGTGGAGAGGGCGGTTCTTTTCTAAAATTCGGGAAAATCCTCCACTATACCTTTAAGTTAAGTTTAAAAATGTTCAATGTCATGATCTTGTCATGTTTAGGTTCTGTATCTTGTTCAGTGTTGTTTTATTGTAATGTTCTGTTTCATATTCCTGTCACCATTTCCCTGAGTTCTCCTTCATAATTTATTACCATGGTTTCTAATTGGTTTCACACCTGTTGCCTGTTCTGTTGATTACCATCCTCCGTGTATTTCAGCCTTTAGTTCCCTTAGTTCATTGTTCGGTGTGGTGTGTATTGGTAATTATTGGTGTTTATTAAACATATTCTATCGTTCATTCCACGTCACACACTTTGATACATAACATGATTATAAAAACATCAACTCTAAACATTTTGATAGCTAACTAATCTGCAAATTACTTTACAAAAATATTAGCTAAGCTGACTGCTACCCTTCAGAGATAGTTGTTTATACTACAAAGTATCTTGCTATTTAAATGTAAGCTATTTTTAACAGGCTATAAGTCAGATGTGATTAATGCATATATATATATATATAAAAAAGTAAGGCAGTAGTGTTGAGTAAGCTATTTAAAAATGTTGCTAGCTTGCTTTGCTGCTTACTACTGTACAAAAATATTAGCTAAGCTAAGCTAAAAGCTATGCCCTTCAGAGAAAGTAGCTACAATATAAGCTACATGGAAATCTTGGCTTTCTACAATCAAATTAGCTTGCTACATTCATACTATTTCCTTAGGAAATATGAGATATTAAAAAAGAAACCTCGTGTAAAGATTGTTCAGGTTTTTATTGTGAGATAATCTTTAAGTTAAGTGTGTGTTTATATGCGCAACAAAACCCTGACGATACCATGCTAGGAAGCAATGTTTCAGTTTGCTCTGAGCTGTTAGTTTAACAAATGTTGTGGCATTTGATCTGCTGTGGATTAAAACAGCTAAATCAACTCTATCCCTCTCCAAACTGCTGGTGTCTCAATCCCAAGGCTGAGGTTGACCTTTAACGGTGGTTCAGCTTGAACTGCGCCTGCCCCCCTCCTGATTAACTGGAGAGGAAGGGAGCGTGAATTCAGCCTTGGTTCCCTGAAGAAAAAGGAAGGCGATACAGCTAATTTCAGCTATTGATAAGTACAAGCAAACAATGAGATCAGTGCCAGAGCTGGAGTCAATACAGTTGCACCAGAGAAAGATGTCCTTTAAAATGTGTTATTAAGCCCCATTTACACCAGCAGCAACAAAGCAACTGGTACCAATTAATTTTCAGGCAGTTGCTAGCGACAATTAGTGACAACAAAGTTGAGAAAAGTCTAACATTACATGCAACTGAACAGTGATGAAGACTCAATGTAGTCCACTTGGTTGTAACGCCTCCCTTGTGTAAAAGAAGTGCGCTTAATTGTATTGAATGTGCACTTCAAATCGACATGTAGGAGCACTTCTGTACACAGCTTTCAAACATGGCAAAATGAAATAGAGATTATGGTATTAGTGTTGCTGGGTGGAATTCTTTATTTTTTGGACTATTCTGACAACAGCCTGTGCAAAACATATATATATATATGTATATGTATTTTTTTTGTGAAAACATTTTCAAAAGCTAGTCAGTTACACAGCCCACCAACATTAGGGCATCCAGCTGTAAGAACGCCTACTAGCCGTTGAACCTGGTGCCCTGCAGCAATAAAATCGCTGTCAGTTTGAACAGGACATGTGTTACAATACTCAACATATGTTGTAAAATTTAAAGCGAGTGAAACATCTGCTGGAAGGCAGAAGCATCTTTCTGTGCTCAGCCAGAGTATCACAGAAACCAATCAATGGCTCTTGCTGTGGTGCTATTTTAGATTTTAGGGCTTCAAATCTAACAAGACCATCTGCGAAACATGTGTGAGACCACAGTGGAACTTTGAGCAAGACTATAGTGCATTTTTGATGGATTGATGATGTGAGGTATCCTATAATTTGGATGAAAAGTCCTATCAAACCATCACTGAGTCCAGCCAGCACTTACTGCTTTAGGGATTGAATAGATCTTAACCTGAACTGATCTGTACTGTCTGTACTCTGTACTTTCAGAGTTCCTAACAACCAAAATAATCATACAATTACAATAAAACAGCCTGAACCCAAAATTGACAAATAAGATTACCAAAACTTACCACATTTACGCCATTAGCTTCTTTATCTACTGTAATGCAGTATCACTGTAAAGTCAAGCAAATTATTCTTTGTATTTCTAGATTACCATTAACCTTGACAGTAATGTGTGCATGTTGCTACCCTCAAGCCCAACAGATTTATATTTTAAAACTATTTTACAGTGACACATGGCTCCTAAATTTTCCTGGTTTCTATGGGAACCATGTTTGGTGGCGTCTGCGCAGTCAAGGCCGGCCAGAATATGCTTTGTTTAAAGGCCTAGGAAATGTCAACAGGTGTGCAAATGACATTGAGACCAAAAAAAAAAAAAAAAAAAGTTCCTTGAGCTATTGTCATGTTTACAAGTACATATTTTCATGCCTTCTTGTTTGTCAGAGGAGATGTTATTTTAATTGAATGTGTAAGTGGGTGGTAGATGTTTATTTGATTGACTTATAACCTTGGATTTCCAAAACATTTATTCATGAATATTTTCTAATATGCAACAAATTCTACAGTCTTTTCCGATATGTGACAATGCTGTGTTGTAAAACACTCACCAACACGATAATGAAGGAAAAGGTTATCTTTGATAAATCCACAAGAAGACAAAGCACACAAAGAGAATGGCTTACAACGCATATCACAGACGAGACCCGAAAGCAAATGAATAGACACAGAGGACTTAAGTATACAAGCAAATGAGGATGATTAACACACACCTGAACTAATTGACAACTAATCAGAAACCATGACAACTTACTTAAAACAAAGTCCAAACTAAGTGAGAGTGTGACGGTACGCCTCCTCCTAGAAGGCGCGACCATGGGCCGACAGATGGATAGAGGCTTAGCTGGAGGACGAACAACTGGGAGAGGGCCAAACAAAAGAGTCCAGGGTGGTGGTGGTCCAGAAGGTGGGCTGATCCAGCCCTGAACACGGAATGGCAGATGGTATCCCAGTGCCCAAACAGGACTGCGCTCCACGGCGGCAGGAGCCATGGAGGAAGACAGCCAGATGATACCATGGCGACAACAGGAGGCAAGGGAGACATTGGAGGTGGAGCCCACCGCGTAGCCGGAGAGCTGATGAAGCGAAGCGACCCCGATGACGTTGGTGGCCGCGACGGAGCCTCAGCTACGACACCCCCGAGGTGGAAGCAGGGATCCGGAGCGACCAAGGGCTGAGATGAAGCCTTAGGGAGGGTGGAGCTAGCCGCAAATGAAGGGGTGGAGGGCAGCGAACAGCCCGCAAGTCCGCTGCGAAGGTGGTGCAATGTCCAACCCAGGCAGAGCCGATGTACCAAGGGAGCCCGGCGAGGCCGAATGCCCGACGGTCACTGCTGGAGTCGAGGGAGGAAGACGGGCAGGCACAGGAGCCAGGGCGACGGGTCGAGGGGGAGTGCTCTGAGGCCAGAGTCGGAGCCACGCCACTGAGAGGAGGCTGAAGTGGTACAGAGGGGCTGATGGGAGACAGGAATGACTGGGTGGCAGGAGTGGCTGAAGACTGAGGGGGAGACTGAAAAAAATGCCAAAAAACAAAGCATTCCACATGGCAAATTTAAGAGTTGGTGTGAGAGTGAGGCTGGGTGGGGTTAGCACAGCTGATGATGAAGAGTCACATGTGGGCATAATGAAGGAACACAGGGAATTCATCTCTCCACACACTTAAAAGGTCCATTAAATCCAGCCGGTACTCACTCTCAGTGGCGGAAGGGTGGGCGGGGCTCGCTTCCATCCCCTCGTATCCCACGGCGATGGATTGTACAGCCGGCTCGCACACCTGGTCAAATGGGCTCCCCTCAGGCTCGTAGATGATGTCACTCCTCCTGGCGCGGGCTCAAACATCACGGCTGAGGCACTCTCTTCGTTTGCGGTGGGCTCATGCCGTCTTTGTCGAGTGGCGTCTTTGTCGATGGGTCCGATAGTGCGATGGGTCCAATAGTGAGCGGCGATCCACAAGACGCCAGCACGCAAAGTCAGTGAAGCTCCCACGAGGACCCTCCCCGGACAACTGCTATTTGGTGGCGGTGTTTAGGCCGGTATACAGAAATGTGCAAAGGCAGTCGTCAGGGAAGCTTGATAGGTTGGCCAGAAAGATTAAATCTTCCAAGTGTTCCTCGAGGGAGCGATTACCTTGCTCAAGGCCAATTAACATAAAAAAAAACAGGATTGTCCATGATGAACAAACAGAAAAAAAAAAAAAAAAACACGAGACAAACCGATCAAACAATACACAACGCGTAACGCAATCACAAGTCGGCTGGACAAGTGTGTTGTGATTGGTCAACCAATTCGAGCGTGTTTGGGAAATGTCACGCCTCTTACCATAACCTCAAGTTTCAACACACTACTAATTAACTCCAACAGGCTCCACCCCTTTATTTTGCATATACCTTGGGAATTATTTAAATGAGGAATATCGTGCCATGTTCATTCTCAGAAGAAAACTCATGATTACAATGGAGACATTTCAGCATTTTCAGGGAATTGTTGGCTTCACCTTGTGTAGCTGATGAACTGGACAGACCATAACCTCCCTATGGCTCTTCACAGCAGGACGGGCATCATCTTCCCCCGACACCCTCAACCCACCGTGGGGATGGCAATCATGCAAGCACATTGATTTCCTGAGCCGACACTCATATGCCTGTTCCCTCTCATAAATGAGTATTAACCCCTGTGTAGATGGAAGCTTGTCAATAGTTGACCTCTCCGGAGCAAAGAACACCGATGCTGCAACCTGCATTATTATTATATTTAATAATGAATATTATAAATATGAATATAAACATGAATATTATTATATCAAATAATGAATCACAGTGTTGGTGAGGCATAATTTTCCTTAATGGATGCAAAAATATCATGTGAAAAACAAACTGGCATTGTTCATTTGTAAAATTAATTTTTACAACTAAGTTGTGTACTGTTGATGAAAAATAACAAAGGAAAAATAAGCCAATTTCTGAAACTTGCCGAACAACGGTAAACTTCATCACACATTAAAGCTTTATTGAAATACCAATCATTTAGCCATTTAATGAGGTAACAATTTTGTTTGACAAAACTACATATCCCCATTATTCTCTTTAGCTGCTTAAGAATGATTATAAATACATAAAAACACGAATTACACACCTTGTGTCAAAATTGTCTCTTAAATATCTGAATAGCCAATACATCAAAAGAAAGAACAGAGCCTCTGCTTTTAAACAAACAAAGACAATATTTTATTCTAGCTTCATGCATTCCTTTTTTATCAACACTTGAATGTGGGTAAGTTTCATAAAAAAGCAACATTTTGAGCAAAAAGCTGAGAAAAACACTTTTTTGTCAAAGACTTCATGCAGATTCAGATTCAGTAGATCGAGTTCATCAACACCACCAAAGCTTCACAGGCCTATAACTCGTCCTGGGTCGACATTTCATTCAGTAACATTAGGCAGTTTTGGTTAATATGATGTTTAATGTTGATGATCGTGTTATTTTATATATGAATCTGCTTACATACTGTATGCAATCGCTTGTTTCTGCTACTTCTCCTGTGTTTT
Organism: Rutilus rutilus; assembly: GCF_951802725.1. Lineage (NCBI taxonomy): Eukaryota > Metazoa > Chordata > Actinopteri > Cypriniformes > Leuciscidae > Rutilus > Rutilus rutilus. The sequence continues at coordinate 38,822,310 of NC_140222.1, forward strand.
GATCAGGAGATTCAGTGCAGATTCAGAATCTACACATATTTCAGAAGATATGTAATAGCGCCCTCTACCGTATAACAGTGAAAACACGGAAAGCCAGAAATTTCCGTCAACGGCTGGGAAAGAGATAAGTAAATATATTGCTAATATATTGACAAAAAGATGTAAATATCCTAACTGAGATTTAAACCACCAATTTACTAAAACTTCTCAACACCAGGAGATACAATGCTACATGCTAATGTTAGAGACTTTTTGTTATTGCATTGTGTGCAACACAACACAACAAATGTGTAGCATGTTGTCATGCTACGCCACTACTTATAAGCAGCTTTTTACTGAAAAAGACTTTTACTTTCAAAACCAGAGCAGCTGTTTTCACACCACTACAAAAAAACAGAAAAAAAAAAAACAGTAGAAAAGTATCTACAATGTTTCTCTCCAACAATGATGCTTCATTGTCAAGGTGCGGTTATATTTACAGTCATTTGGCAAATTTTCACCGGCAAAATCTAGTCATTCCAATGGGAATCCAGAAAATATGGAATTTCCAACCAATTATATGGGAGGATTTGTAAGAATTCGAATGATGTGAATCACGTGGAAATGTACGATTTGTAGAAAAAAAAAGCAAGCATGAAGGACCTCCCCAAACAACACCACGAAACCTAACCGCCACCGTCAAGTCAAGTCACCTTTATATAGCGCTTCATGCAATACAGATAGAATAGCAGCTTTTAGGCCCCCGATATACTCACGGCGAAGTTCTTTTTCGTTCTTCGTTTAGGGGTAAAACAAAGTTCGAAATACGCGAGCAGCGATATTCTGTTATCGAACATCGCTGCTGAGAGCGACGGTTAGATGAATATGTGCTGCTCGCTTTCCTCTCAATAAAATACACACACAACAGAATTGAGAAAACAGCAAGCATTTTAATAAAGCATTAGAAAAGCATCTGATTATAGCAACGTGGTTATGTTTGCACGAGCTGTACGGCACTCCAGTGAAGTCATGTCACGTCACATTTATTTATATATCACTATACAATAGCTTAAAATCAAGCAGCTTTACCATATTAAACATGAAAACACTGTGTCAGTAGCCGCGTTTCCATTACCCTTCAAATTGCGCAAATTGAAATTGCGAATTGAAAATACGCCCGATGGAAACACGTCAATTTTGCAAAAACTCCCATTTATAACAAAAAGGTTTTTACGCTCGCATGAGGTGGTTTTTCAGGCAATTCGAAAAAGAAATATTTCGCTGAACTGCAATGGAAACAGTTTTTGCGCATTTGCAGGTCAACTGATGTGGATGATATGGAAGCTTGTTTCCGCCACAGAATAAAACATTTTAAGAGATAATTTCAACTTTTTATCTCACAATTGCGAGTTTACATCTCGCAATTCTGACTTTATTTCTCAGAATTTTGAGATATAAAGTCAGAATTGCGTGAAATAAAGTCGCAATTGCGTCTTATAAAGTCAGAATTGCGAGATATAAAGTCAGAATTGCGTGAAATAAAGTCGCAATTGCGTCTTATAAAGTCAGAATTCGGACTTTTTTTCTCGCAATTGCGACTTTACATCACGCAATTCTGACTTTATAATACGCAATTGGGACTTTATTTCATGCAATTCTGACTTTATAATACGCAATTGGGAGATATAAAGTCAGAATTGCATGATATAAAGTCGCAATTGCGTGTTATAAAGTCAGAATTGTGAGATAAACTATTCTGAGGTAAAAAAAAAAAAAGTCTGTCTTTTTTTTTTTCTTAGAATTGGACTTTATATCTCACAATTGTGAGTTTATATCTCACAATTCTGAGAAAATATGTCAGAATTGCGAGATATAAAGTCGCAATTGCGTGTTATAAAGTCAGAATTGCGTGATATAAAGTCGCAATTGCGAGAAAAAAAGTCAGAATTCTGACTTTATAACACGCAATTGCGACTTTATATCTCGCAATTCTGACTTTATAACACGCAATTGCGACTTTATTTCACGCAATTCTGACTTTGTATCTCGCAATTCTGAGAAATAAAGTCAGAATTGCGAGATGTAAACTCGCAATTGTGAGATAAAAAGTCGCAATTATCATTTAAAAATTTTTCTTTTGTGGCGGAAACAAGCTTCCATAGGATGACGCGGTGTGTTTAGACAGAATACGAGACAGAGTTCTTTATTAAATTCTTATAAGACAAAAGAATTACAGGAATAATGGATTCTAAACCTCAAATAAATGCCACAATCAAGACCTCGAAGCAGATATGAGGGAGAAACACGCAGAAACACCTCATATGTGCCGCTCACAAGTATAATAAGGGTCGTTCCTTACCATTAATGCTTGGAAAACACACATACATCTCCTTCGATTAATAATAATGGCTAGTGCAGTGGCTGGGATATAGTACATAAACCTACCAACGTCCGTTGCCATTGTTTTTGGAATGATTTTACTTATCGCGAGAGGAAAAAATTAAGTTTTAGATGCATAACATCGGTTAATGGAAACGGCGTCATTTCACAATCGTTTTTTTTAACGACATTTAGAAGGAAAAAAAAATCGCAAAAGTTTGCGCAAATCTGTAATGGAAATGCACCTAGTGTCTGGGAAATGGGGAGACGTGTGTTCTGCGGCATCACAATGCTGTTGGCCGTGAGGAAGCCATTAGGAAGACTGGCATTGATTTATCTATGTGTGTTTGGCATTCAGAGCTCTTTTCAGCTGTTCATATGACGGCTTCCAGAGGAGAGGTTACTGATGTATAGATTTCCCTTAAGAGCTAGCTGTGAAGATGTCTCACACACGAAAGCATATGAATATATAAGCGTAAAACCAAATTTAACGTGGAGAAAGATGTGAAGAGACCCTGAGGAGAATGTTCTTGGTTCACAGATACGTTTTAGGAGATATAGCAAGAGACGAAATGCGTAACAGCACTCCCTGTTCTCCTCTAATGACGGGCAACTCTGTGATGAACCACCGCAGCATTGGTCTGACGTACATTGTTCCCTTTATTTCAGCCGGAAAGGCTGTGTTGACTACAGTAACATCCAGCTCTCAGCGTCAACAAAGACACATTGTTCCATTAGCAGCAGGACTACAGCAGTGTAAAGGGTCCCATCACTCACAGGAGGAATTTATTTATACCTCAATCAAGAGGGAGAGGGCAGGAAATGAGAAAACCAGGAGTAACAATAGACGAGTAAGTGGTACAAGAAATCATGGCAGACATTATAGCAAGTCTCATTTTATATGTGCGTTTCTTGAAAAGTAGCCTACATTTTAAGCTTGGTTAGCAAACCGTGTCAGTCATCACTTGCAAACTGCAGGAGAAGAAAAATGGACTTATACAAACTATCGATTATGGTTGTAATCCCACATGTATTGAACATTGAACATTTAATAAATCACCTGCATTAACATATTAAAGGCACACTATGCAAGATTTGTACCTTAATGTAACAACTTTGAACTAATTTTGATGGTAAACGAACTCGTAGTAGGGCGAATCATCCCGATGGGAGGACGCCACTGGCAAATACAGCAAAACCAGCAATGCAGGTTTGAGAGGTGGCACCCCGCCAAATCTCGCGAGAATCACGACTTGCTTTATGGCACGAGGTCACATACATCAACAACATATGAAGCAGCCTCTATGGAAGACACTAGCACGCATTTCCGACGTGAATCATGGCAGAGTCGACGAAGAAAACGAAGAAAGCGCGGTTGGAAGAGTCAAGGAAAAGAAAACGAGAAACTATTTCCGACAGTAACGTTAAATACAAGTACTCCACAGCGACTCTAGGGGTCGCTGTTTGACAAAACCGGAAACTGCATAGTGCGCCTTTAACTTTCACAGTCCTATTCAGAACAGAACTTTTAATGACTTTTAAACTTTTTAATGATTCTTTTTGTTGATTCCTACATAATTCTGTAGTTATTGCAAAGTAATTAACTTTGCCATGTTCCTTCACAAAAAGTTTTCAATTTTTCAAGTGCGAGTTGTAACCACAGTATATACTGAAAAATTGACCCCAGACCTTTAAATTATTGAAAGATGTATGCGCACTCTCTACTCCACATTGCAACCTTGGAATTGCATTACATTTTTAATAATTTAACAGGCCATTATTACTTTTTTTAGTACTTAATTGGTTTAATAAGATCTTCAGTATAAACATCACACATCCAAAGTTGGTACAAAACAAGAATAGCAACTTTAATTATTTGGTTTTGCAGATATTTGAAAATGTCCCTGTGTGACTGCTGGTCCTTTAGAGATATGTTCAAAACCAGGCCACTATCAGGTCTTTTCCAAATGAGAATGAGCCATGAATTAAGCTCTGAAAGAGTCAGTTTGTAATTAATAAGGATGATTAAACTAATTCATATCAAAGAGGAACAAGACAAGACAGATGTGCCATCTTTACTCACACTCATTTTCTCTATTAGAGGTGGAATTTAACAATGGCACATTGAAAATCAATTAAAGTAATTACCTGCCAGTGTATCAAAGCAGGGAAGACACCCGCAAAGGGCTTCGCTTATCCTTTCAAAACATCACAAGTTCTTCAATATCAAACTACACGAAATTTTCTTTATTTTTCTTTTCCACCAAATGGTAACACGTAGGTTTATTCTCATGTCAAAGCAAATATGTACTCATATGGGACATAGCTAATGCTTGAATTGTGATGCATGTTATTTATAGTGGCACAGCATTGGCTTGTTTCCATGAGCAATAACAACGTTTCTGAGTCAACGAAAGTCACGCACCAATGCCAGCTGAGTTTTCTTACACCCACACTTTGAAAAAAAAAACGAGGCTGGTGGGCAGCTGGTAATGCTAATGCCAGACAGGTACATTCATGAATGCCATGCAAGATGAGCCCTTGCAGTTGATACAATTGTCAAATTAGTGGAGATTTGACATCTCCATTTGACATTACATCTGGAGTTCAAAAGATGTTGCCCTGTGGCTGATGCACAACCACCTGTGACAACCTGCAATATTAGTTTCTGCAGAAAATTTGGCTGCTGTGACTCGCAAGCTGGAATTTAGGGTGTTGTTAGTGTGGATGATAGGTTTATTACTAGCTGAAATGAAGCCCACACTGAAATCTGTAGATATGATTTAGATATGGCCGTATTAAGTAATAGCACCAGTGTTGGGGAAAGTTACTTTTAAAAGTAATGCATTGTGTTACTCCCTAAAAAAGTAACTAATTGAGTTACTTAGTTACTTTTTATGGAAAGTAATGTGTTGCGTTACTTTTGACTGAATTACTGAGGGGGCCCTATTTTAATGATATGGAAGCTTTAGCGTAAGTTCTGCCAGGAAGACTCAATTGTTGCATCACTTATTACCTTCTCATCTATCCAATCATGTTCTAATACTAGAAGTATAAAGGACCTGTACTTACACTTGTCTGAGTTCGCAGATGCTGAACGCTTCCACTCACCACCATCCACCCCACCACCACCACCAAGATGGTTTTTCCCTCCATCTTCTCTTTCACCGCAGGATGGTCCCTTCCCCTCCAACCTCCCCACCACCACCAGGATGGTCCCTTCCCATACCTCACGGGGGGTCGGCTGCGCCCCTGCCTTCATCTTCAGGCAGGAAATGCTGAATCCGTACCCTCGGATCGCGAGTTACGGACGGTGCCAACGCCAAATACTTTATTGCATATATTGCTTGCTGGATCACTAATAAATGCATGCTTGTTACAATATCTATTTTCCCGAGTCTTTCTGGTAGAACTAAGCGCAAAGTGCACTTAGAGCGTGTCCGAATCCGCTATTTACATGGCGGAATTTGCAAGCGGAAAGACTGAACGTTTCTCTAGCGAGGAAACGGATCTACTCGTGCGCGAGCTTAAAGCGCAAGCACAAGCCGGATTCCACCATATCTTTATGCAAACAATATTTATCTTTTACATTGTAATCCTTTTATTTTTAATATTGTGCATGTTTGTGTGCTGCTGGGCATCCCTGTGCGTGTAATAAGCAGAATGTAGGCGCGTTGTGGAGCCGCCTATAGGCGCACATTACTAACGCGCTGTCACGGGAACACACAGAGAAACAGGTGGATCAAAATGTAGCATATTTATTGTTAGGGCAATCCAATTCGTAGTCATCCATGCAGGGGTCAAAATCCATAATAGCAGTCGAATAACAAATAACCAAGAAACAAAACAAGAACAGGCTAGGAAACACAGACCAGAAGTGTAGTGACGAATAACAACGACTCCGTGACATGGACTGAAACAGACAGGGTATATATACACAGATACTAACAAGGTGACGGGAAACAGCTGTGTGCAATGATCAATGATTAGGCAGAACAGGATGATGGGAAATGTAGTGCATGAGAGAATGACACAGTGGGGGACAAGGACCTCTAGTGGACACCCGGGGAAACACAAACCAGATACTGTGCGCTCTTTAACCCCCTGAGGTCGGATGACGCGCGGGCGCGTCAACTCGATGTTTACTAAATGTTTCTATTAATATCTCCGCGATTGTGCAGCACACATAAATGGTTCTGATTTTGCCGTAATCGATAGATTCTCAGCTTCAACGTCCTTATTCTCGCGAGATCGTACGTGACTCATACAGAGAGCAAGAGGGAAGACAAGATGACCGTTCACCTTGCGTGATTGGTGGGCTAGCTTGTCTGTCTGCATTTTGTGTGAAACCAACCAATAGATGCGGTTGAAATCCCTCCCTAAGTACCCTCCCATTTCCTCACGGTGAGGAAAATACCAAGCTGACATGGAGAGAAAGAGTAAAAAAGTCCGCGAAAGAAAAAGTCAGCGAAAAAAACATGGCAAAAACAAATATAAAGAAGAGGAAAGCCTAGGACTTGCGGCGATTTTGGAGAGCAGCGACGAGGATTCCGAGCCTGATGGATTTTCTTCTGATGAAGATGAGGATTATGATCACAGGAGAGATCCAGTTGAAGACGGGTAAGCGTATTTATTTTATAAAAACATTGTTCGCATGGTGCACTTTGTGCTAGACTAACTGTGACCATCTTGGCTAAAATAAGCTGTGCTGTGCTGCTTTGTGTAGCAGCTATCTGAACTTTGACAAATTGACTGCACCTTTAGCAAAGTGTTTACTCTATGTAAAAGTTATTTTCTTGTGTAAAACTGGGGTACACAAATAGTAACGTTGTAGGCATGTAGGCTGTTCTTGGTGGTCTCCTTTTGATAACTAATGTAATATTTATTCTCCTCAATTCACAATTTGAATAACAATATCTCTTGTAGTGATGAATCGATATGTTTTGGCCAAATTGATAATGCAAGTCCTAACCTATTTGTTTTTGTGTGTGTTTTTTTTTTTTTTTTCACAAAGGATGCACAGCTACCAGGGCCCAGTGTAACACAGGCAGCCTCACCTGTGCCTGCCACCAGTCACCAGGTCACCACCAGCCCTTACACAGCAACCATCATCACCAACCCGGCCAGCCAAGAGGTCCCGTACCCCCCAGCATCAACCAGCACTAATTATAATATATAGGTCATCTTTGGTTTGAAAAAAAATGTTGAAAAGTTTCATGTTTAGACATGTTTAGACTTGAAAGAAAGACCTGTTGTAATGCTACTTTTTCATTTGCACACATCCCATAAAGCTTGATATGTAGTAGGAAGTTATTTTAGTCCTATTTTATCTCAGTCCCTCTAACATTTGGTGAAGGTAGAGTCACAGACAAAACTTTTTTCAAAATGTCACTTTAGACAATTATTATTCATTATCTACTATTTTATTCATATATTACACTACTTTTGTGACCCTAAGACTTTGGGTAACCCATATCAAGGACCAAAATAATTCGTCCACATGAGTAAGGGTATGTTTCCACAAGAGATTTGAAGATTTTCAAAAATCGGACTTATATTTTTTGCCTTTTAGAGCCAAATTATCCCTCTCTCTCTCTTTACACAATGCTCTAGGACGAGTGGTGAGCTCAACAGTAAGAGAGCTGAGTTTTCTCTGCACATTTTGATATAAAACACATGGGATTATGTTATGTAATTGCTTTTAAAAGGTGAATTTGATAAGATATCTAAAATCGGAGAAAAAGTGAAAAAATACCCTTAGACCTCAGAGGGTTAAATAATAAACAAAATACTGTGCCATTGACTTTAGAGCAGGTTTCCGTTGGTCAATGGATCAGTCTATTTCTGTTTCCTCAAAATATCAACGCGCCAACAATGCGCCAGAACACACCTCGTTTTCAGACCAGCATTTGCACAAATGGGCGCAAATGCATTTGCTATTTAAACAACGTGGCGCGGGACGTGAAAAAGATAACAGTCAGGCTGAAACTAGCAAAAAACACTTGTGTCGCGCCTGGCGCTGCATTGCACCGGGTGTATGATAGGATCCCAAAAGTGAAATGAATAAGCCTCAGGCTGAAGGAAATGCAATCCACGCCTGTACAATAGAGGGCACAACTCAAACAAACCGTGCAGATGTGCTGCCATTCTGGATCGCAGAAGAATAGGACACAGGAGAAGAAAGTTCAACACTTTTACTTAAGCAATAAAAAAGAAAAGAAAGATGTTTATAATTTTTGCTTATTAGTATGGTTGAATTGGATCAACAAAGATCAGCAACAAAGACGTGAGGTTAATAAAGTGAGGTTAAATGCATAAAGGCCCGGTTTCATAGACATGGCTTAGATTAAGCCAGGATTAGGCCTTATAGCCTAATGTTTAAGGTTTGTTAAAATAGTAGGGTAAATGATATGAGGGTCAAATATATTTTACTATTATTTCTTATATAAAAAATAAGTCAAAGAATGAATTAAAAACATTGTATTGACTGCAGTGTATTTGAAATTATTGTTAGCTGTGGCTGCTGGCTATCACTGCATGTAAAGTGGTTAACTTTCTTTAGTGTGTAATGTTGCTGCAAAGTTTCAAAGCACAATGTCCCTCCAAAGGGAGTTATTCTGTATATCAGTGCACACTGTTTCTGAACTCCCTGAAACGCCTCCATTGTTGTCTTGAGTTTTCTTCTGGGAACGAACAATATACACAATATTCCTCATTTAAATATTTCCCTCCCAAGCCATATGCAAAATACAACACACTGGTCAGGCTGACTAATCAAAGCACATTTTTGAACATTCAAACATGAAAACCTATCTTAGTAAACCCCAAAAATAAAACTTCGTAAAAGTCCATTATAGTTCCCCTTTAACAAAACTGTCACTGCTTCTTCACGTTTGAAAATGACTATACACTACACTGTAAAAAATTTCTAACCTCCCTAACTCAAAATTTTCTAGTGACTGATAACATCTAAATTTTTCAATTGGCCCAAGTGAAAATCTGTACATTTAATTATATAATTTACAGAATTTCACTTGGGCCAATTGAAAAATTTAGATGTTATCAGTCACTAGAAAATTTTGAGTTAGGGAGGTTAGAAATTTTTTACAGTGTATACGAGTGAAATATATGTATGAAAATACACTATACGAACGTATTTACTCAACATTTTAATAGTCAACTCTAACTGAACTTTTTCTGAAAATGGTATGAAAGCTTTTGAAAACTGTATGACACCATCATAAATATGATGTGTTTTAAACCTTTTCTTTATCGTTGACACTCATATTTGTCACTGACCCATTAATGATGCTTCTCTTATAATATAATAATTGATAACGTATGTGTCCGGGAGATGAACAAGGTACAGTATTAATCATTGGTAATCAATAATGCATTTTCTGATGAATTGTAAAATAGAATTTTTGATACATTATAAATTGGTTGGTATTCAGACTCTTAAAATATGGGTTTCATGGTTTTTTTTTTTTTACAGCAATGCCATTGAAGAACCATTTTGGGTTCCCCAAAGAACCTTTCAACGAACAGTTCTTAAAAGAGCCATCTTTACTCAGTATGAAGAACATTTTCATCATCTAAAGAATCTTTTTACATTCTAAAGAACCTTTTGTGCAATGGTTCTTCATGAAACTTTTGTTTTTAAGAGTGCACTATACCCCATTTTAAATTGTGAAGAATGGAAACTTGTTCTTCATATATAAATATATATATATATATATATATATATATATATATATATTTGCATATACAGTCAATGTTATGACAAAGTCATTAATGTATCCAGTGCACACTGTAAAAATAAGTAGTGGTGTTTTCCCATATATTACTTCTAACTACTGAATAATGCAACACATTCACATGTATCTACCATAATAATTATTAATGGTGGTCGTATGCTAACTCCTACATTACGTTTCACCATAACACCCCTGTCAGTTTCACACAAAGAAAAGAAACGCGCACCCTCATTATAACCCAACTGCAGTCACGGCCGCAACCGTATAGCGCATCTCGCACACCTCCACTTTTCCCGCGTTTCCTGTCATTCCGGCGGGCTCCTATAGGAGATACGGTGTCCCCGCCTGCCTGCGAGTTGACTCATCCTATCCTTCCCACGGCGGTGACACTGGAGCAGATGGCGCTGGTCTCGAAAGCCCATGACGACGCTCTCTGAGTAATGTTCCCTCACACTGTTTCCGATAACGGCTTTGCTTTGTCTTTTCACCCAGACGGGGCCGGCAGTGCTGTCTCTGCAAGAATGTACAGCCTCTGATTAGCACAAATAGCGCTCGGTAATGTCTTCAGGCTCGTACGCCAGGTGCACATCTAGCTTGATAACTCAAGTTGTTGTTTTTTTTTCTTCCAGACACGGCAAAGGAATTCCGCTTCCAAGTTTACAGCTTGACTGCTGTTTAAAGTGTATAATTAACATAAGATGTCCCTGAAAACAGTGCAGTTAAATTTGAAATAGATTCTTACATTGTTTGTGGAAATTCTTGCATTTCACCTTGCAGAGCATTTCTACAGAAGTTGTCATTTTATGTGGTTGCTAAGGTGCTCTGAGTTGTGTTGCTATTCAGTTGTTCTAAAGCCTATATTAAGTCTATATTATGTTCTTGGGCCGGATTCTCAAAATCTTCTTAAGAAGTTAATTAGATACCTATTATGCAAAATTCACTTTTATATACTTTTTGAACATAATTATGTGTCCAGTGTGTACACACAACAACCATATTGTGGTACAAATCCATCCACTCTGTTATTTTCCCCATAAATCTGAAACAGTGTCTCAAAATGAGATGTTCAGGAAAGTCCGCCATGTTTATCTCCTCGCCAGAGCATTTAACAGCAGCATTCAAGTAGGAAATGTATTCCTATTACTACTAAAGTTATTCAATCAAGAGCAGTGAGTGATTTTCCGTTTTTCTTTAGTTGTTTGATTCATATTAACAGCATAGCAGTAGATAATGTATAATCCCAGTGATGGAAAGAGTACTGAAAAGTACTGTTACATTGCTAAAATAATGCTCAATTACAAGTAAAAGTACTAAAAATGTACTTAAAGGGATAGTTCGGCCAAAAATGATATTTAACCCAACCTCAAGCCGTTCGAGATGTATATGTCAATCTTTTTTCAGACGAACACATTTTCAGTTATTTTAGAAAATGTCTTAGATCTTTCAGTGGTTATAATGTGAAGCTATGGGGAAGCTACGTATGACGTAGGACGTAGCGTAGGAAGCGTCGTGACGTAGAACGAACGTGACAGCGCAGCCAGAGAGCAGAGCAAAACAAAACTCTACGTTCGTTCTACGTCACGACGCTCCAGGGGGATAAACGAAGGCCTTCTGAGGGTAATCCGTGCGGTTTTGTCGTAAAATTATACATATTTAAAACTTTATAAATGAAAATAACTGGCTTCCGGTAGCGGTCGACGCGCGTTCACGGGAGATGGATGCTGGCGTATGACGTAGGATGTAGCGTAGGAAGCGTCGTGACGTAGAACGAACGTAGAGTTTTGTTTTGCTCTGCTCTCTGGCTGCGCTGTCACGTTCGTTCTACGTCACGACGCTTCCTACGCTACATCCTACGTCATACGCCAGCATCCATCTCCCGTGAACGCGCGTCGACCGCTACCGGAAGCCAGTTATTTTCATTTATAAAGTTTTAAATATGTATATTTTTACGACAAAACCGCACGGATTACCCTCAGAAGGCCTTCGTTTATCCCCCTGGAGCCGGATGGATTACTTTTGTGAAGGATGCATGCACATTTTGGGACTTGAAGGAGGTGGACCCCATAGCTTCACATTATAACCACTGAAAGATCTAAGACATTTTCTAAAATAACTGAAAATGTGTTCGTCTGAAAAAAGATTGGCATATGCATCTCGAACGGCTTGAGGGTGAGTAAATCATGGGTTAAATATCATTTTTGGCCGAACTATCCCTTTAAGTAAAAGTACAAAGTACCCCTCTCAAAAACTACTCAAAGTACTGGTGATATTTAATGAATAAACATCGAATCCTTTGAATCAAATCTGAAATATGAATGGATCAAACTCAGACAATTTGTGTTTTAAACAAATAGAACAGGAATTTTGTCTGTTTAAAGAATGTTAAATGATTTTTAAACCTGTATAAACAGTAATAAACATTTCACTGCAAACCAACAACTTGGGCAAGGGTCTTAAACTCTGGGACATTTCACTTTCTGAACCTTTTGTTCAGTTTCAACAGAAGCTGATTTTCAAAGTTCACAGAGTCTATCCGGCTTCATTTAGATGTGAAAAGTAGACCAGCACAGCTAAAAAGCCGTTTTTCCTGAGACAGAGCTGATCCACCCTGTGTTTAACTTCAGAGACAGCTTCTTGATGGCTGGGATGGCTCGATGTCCGAGGCACATGCAAGGTAACCATCAAGCTCAACTGGACTTTGCAACATTTTGGAGAGAGGTTTGAGAAGAAATCGTCATCATCAGATGACTCTCTTTGATATTCACTCTCGTGCTCCGTAGTTTCAAGATGTTATTTCAAGTATGTCAAGGCTGTAATTGGAAAACAATTACTTCAATTTATGGGAGCATTTTTGTAAACCCACACTTAAATTAGCTAAATCGCAAACAAATGATACTTTAATAACAACCTTTTAGGCCCGCCATGACTGTATACATGCTCATACAGGCGTGCAGTTATAGCAAGACACAAATGAGATTATGTAAATTTGAAATTACCAGCGTCTAACATCTGCTTGTCAGTGCAGGAGGTCTTGAACTTGGGTAAGAGGACTTGCAGCAGCAGCCAATTCTGGATCCTCCATCATCTGTCCAAAATGCCATTTTGCAAGGCTCTGATGAGTGCAGGTCTAACTTGATGTCTCTAGCCTGTTGAGTTTGGATAGTAGCTGGTGGATTACACTGGACTCTGACTGGAGGATGTTTGAAGCTTTCATCAGTGGCTTCATGGTGATGCAATACTCCCGGAGGAATGCAACTTCTGCAGGACTCAACCTGGAAGATAAAACATGTTTATGACAAACAGCTAAGCCACATCATGACTATAGGGAAAGACTGCATACATGGTAACTAATATCATTTACACATTGAGTTCGTCACATACACCCCTAATGGCATCTTCACCTTTCTCATCAATCATGCGTATAATTCTTTCAGTGGCAAGGCAGGTGGAATTCCACCGTGTTGCATTGGGGTGAATGATCTGTAGCCCACACTTGTCCTCTACCACTTCACTAGCCAAATGAGATCGCCCAGTTTTGTCCCAAATGCCCTGGCATTTTGCAAATGTTGCACGGAAAAGCTTCTTGTAGGTGTCATTCATGGCCTCTGCAAGGGAAGCATCTATTGTTGCCACAAGATTTAGCAAGTGACATGCACATCGTTGATGAGGGGGTAGTTGATATTCCATACCAGTCATATAATATGGCTTTAAAACACATGCAGATAATAAACTTTCATGATGATGAAGAACTGCAATGTCACGTGAGCGTGACCTCGATAGAGATGATAATCAAAACAAGTTAGTTGTTAGTTTTTTTGCAGAGTATCTGAGGCACGAGCTGTAAAGGCTCCGCCCTCTTCTGGAAAGCAGGACGGGAAGCAGCAGCTCATTTGCATTTAAAGATACATGCACAAGAACAGCATGTTTTTGCTTTCACTCAAAATTGGCCATTTACAACATGGTACAGTAAATGGTCTGTGGGGTATTTTGTGCTGAAACTTCACAGAGACATTCTGGGGACACCTGGGACTTATATTACATCTTGTAAAAAGGAGCATAATAGGTCTCCTTTAATAAATGACTTCTAAAAAGTGGTGAATTCCTGAAATTTCATGAAAATGACAGTTATTTGATTTTATGGTGGTTCCTGTCAGAGAAAAAACTTCAAACGCTGTTCTTTTTCTGTAACCACCATAGACATTAAGAGGGACAAGTCCCTCCCAGTAATTAGAAATGGCCAAATTCCTTTTTTTTGGTTTTCTTGATGCTTCTCTGCTTCACTCCATTACACACTGCTCTGTTTGATATTAGGTTGACAAAAAGTTTTAAATGTTACATTTTTAGGCTGTATACAATCATCCATTAACCCTTGTGTGGTGTTCATATTTTTGTTATTCAGCCAGTGTTCGTGGGTCTGGTGGACCCGCTGCATTTTTGGCCTTTTAATTCAACACTATCAAACAATTTTATGTTAAAATACCCAACAGATGTTTTATTCACCCCAATTACAAGCAATATAAACAGCATATATGGTTAATATTTTCTCTTTACCTTTGTTAGATCACATTTAAGAACTGAACCTTGTGCGGGAACGGCAGGAGTAGAAACAAAACTCACTCTTGCACTCACACTTACACACAATCTCTCTCTCACACGCACACACACACTCACTCACTTGGATATGTGCTTTATGGGGACTCTCCATAGGCGTAATGGTTTTTCTAATGTACAAGCTGTATAATCTATCCCCCTACACTAACCCTACCCCTAAACCTACCGAACAAAGAAAACTTTTGGCACTTTTTGAATTTCAAAAAACGCCATTTAGTATGGTTTTTTTTAAGCCGTTTGGTTTATGAGGATACAGATGGCCTCATAAACCATGTTTACATTGTAATACCCATGTCATTATACACATTTGTGTCCTCATAAACCATATACATGAACACAAACACACACACACAATAACAGCAGGCCCTGACAGGAGGAGGACAGAGTAAAGGTACACAGGACCTAAAATTATATTGCACTATATATATATATATATATATATATATATATATATATATATATTATTTTGCATATCTATCATGTAGTTATCCTCATTACGTTTACTGGCGTGAGGGCGGGACACGTAAAACTTGTTTAAATCCAACACAAGCACAAATTAAATATGACAACCTATGGCAACCCCATTATGGAAATCCTGGACATTGTTTTCCACAGAAGAAAGGAAGTCATATGGATATGGGACAACATAAGGGTGGGTAAGTTAAAACAGAATTTGTCAAATATACTAAAGCAACAGGCAGCATAGTAACATCATGTTCTTCATTAGTTTAAAATCAGAGACCTTGAATGGCTGAGGGCTAAACATAAGCAGAATTGACTGATAAATAAATAAAAATATTATAGCTTTACAAGCCATAAAATGGCATTTTAGCTTCAAAAATCAAGCTTATTAGCAGTGGCGTTTTAACACGAAATCAAAGTATCTGAAGCCCTTAGAAATCTCACGACGGCACCAGAAAGATGAATCGATTTTAGATTAAACGAATCATTTCTTGTTAAGTCCTAATTATATTGCACTAAGACCAATGGCGTTGCCTTTCAAACAACAATACAATTGGACACATCCATTTGAGGAATTTCACGATTCAAATTGATTATGGTATCACACCCGAAGAGAAGATAAACATGTCATAATTGAATTTTAGAGTGCATAATTTCAAAGCACAAATCAATTCGTGACAACGAGGCCAGGCAAGAGAAACGAAACAAAGTGCCAGGAGTTTGTGGTTTACTCCGGCTAGCCTGGGCTGAGTAAATAGCAATTAACTGAGAAATGCACAAATTGTCAGCTCCACAGAACGACTTCTGTGCTCTCGCACACACTCTTGGAATACCAAATAAAGCATTAGACGGAAGACAGGAGAACACGTGAACTTGGAAGGAATCACCTCAAGCATCTATAAAAACACAAGAGATTATCTTAAAAGGATCCCGTTTTGAAGTGCTGATGAATTCCTCCGTTCCCTTGGAAATGGGTTAAAAATTTGTTTACACCCCAAGCAAAACCCAGCAATCGATGCCAGAAAAGCAATTGCATAAATAACAATCGATGTCTCAATCAATTTTCCTAATCTACTTTTGGAGCATATGGGAAACAAAAAATCTAGATTTCATTTCACAAAGTTGAAAACTGTACAACTGCAGAGCCGAACGCACTATTAAATATCAATTTGGCACCCGCCGACCCAAAACACACCGCAGCTTTGTGGAAAACGCTCACACTCGCTTCCTCAGATCACTGTTTGAGAAATCTGTAATCCCTCCCGGATCTAAGTCACGCAGGAATTCTGATACCCAACTAAGCCTTGTATTGTTAACAGAGAACAATTCCTTTGTTAACAATGGCAAACAATAAGACGTTCTTTTGCGAACAATACCAGTAGTTAAGGCTTCTTTAAATTCCCTTTGTTTCTACCTCACTCGGTTGCTGTGGGAGTGAAAACCTCAGCTTGAGGAGATCCAAGATTGATTACAAATCACTGCTTAGCATTTCAGTGTGTCATTAGCTGAAGTAGTTTTCGTGATGCCGTGTTGTCATTTCACTCCTACGGCAAGCATATTTAAGGGTCATTGGTTGCTAAGCGCGTTATTGTGGGCTGGTTGCAGGATGACAGACCAACACTGTCCACATAGGCTGCCAGGTGAGCAAAGCATGCAGTTTTTTTAAGATCTGACTCAACAATCTACGTAGCAACTCTTACATCATGTATGAATCATGAGTATATTTTCACGACTTTAACTATGAAACAAGGTTTTAGAGAGAGCTACACTGTTTTGTTGATTTGATCTGTCGGCCAAATAAATATTAAAAAGCTTTTATTCCAAGACTGGTGGTTTATTTAGGGGAATAAAAGGCATTGTAATGCCTGTTAAAAGTTCTTTTCATGAACGTTGATTTGTCTTGACGTGAATGCTCTTTGAAAGGCATTGTGGTCCACAGGGGAAAAAGGTCATGCTATCAATGCACATAGTATAGTAGATTTTGTGTTTTTGTTAAGCTCCCATGTCTTCAATGCCATATAATTACTGCTTTCAAAAAGTGTGTTGAATGCAGCTAATACGCTTAATAAAGGGACGTTTAAATATATTTGTGAATGAATAAAACAACCTAGTGTTTTCATGGCTTACACAGTGCACAGTTTTATCAATAACAGCAAGCCAAATTATTTAATTAATTACTGTTCTCATTATGCCAAATCCGCACTAATAATGTCAACGAATGGGATTGTAAAAATAATGATTGCAGGATTCCTGAACACTTTTTTGAAAAAAAAGATACTGTGACATTTTTCACAGACAACCAATTTTTCACCTCGTCAGCAATGTTTTACTCGACAAAAGACACTGTTATCCATGTTCCAGGCTGCTTCACTCCTTGTGATGTTTTGCAGTTTGAGTAAAATGATATAGACTCCTCTGGCAAAAATCTGAGAAGCAAAGTCCCATACAGCTTAAATACATCTTCAGTTTTCCAATAATACGATCACTCACAAAAATATATAGAGTCTTGGGTTTAATGTATTACTGGTAACACATTATTTTAAAGGTTCATAATCACACATGAAGTAAGGGAATATTATCCATTATTAATGCAGTTAAGCATGAACATATCAGATTTTGTCTTTAGTAGTACTGTCTAATGGTAACTTAGCCAAATGACTGGCCTATTCTGATTAATAAACTTGAACATCACTCATTAATGTTGATATACTTTTCACTTTAGAAAAGGGGGTCAAATTGTCTTCATTACACAACTGTAGCAATTTATAACTTAAGACTTAAGAATAATTAAAAATAATGATTCATATTGCTCAGTTTACTTGTAAATCAGAGAAATATAACATTATGTAAATCACTTACTACACACACACAACACTTTCGTTTAGGTTCCAGTTTTCACTATTGCTTATTAGCATGCAGATTACTAGGATATTGGCTGTTTATTAGTACTCATTAATAACTTATTCTACATCCCTTAATCCTACCAAATACCTCAACTTAACTTAACTACCTTACTAACTATTAATAAGTAGTAATTAGAAGTTTGAGGCAAAAGTCATAGTTAATAGTTAGTTAATAGAGAGAACTGGACCCTACACTGTAAAAAGTGAACAGTTGGATCAACTTAAAAAAATTACTTCAATTGGTAACACCTAAACTTAAGGTGTGAAAAACGTGAAAAACGTGATCATTTAAGTTGAGAAAACTTAATTTCTTTAGGTGTTACCAATTGAAGTAATTTTTTTAAGTTGATCCAACTGTTCACTTTTTACAGTAATCTAAAGTGAGGCCAAAAAATGTTTAAGTTGTAAATAATGGCTTAAAACTGTGACATTTTATTTCGATTGTCCACTTTAGACATTCTGCTAACTATAAGTAACTTTGTAACTACATGTCAACTAACTCTCATTAGACTAGAGTATTAGTAGACTGTCTGCTTACTATCTCTGATCAGTGATGGTCCTCAACAGACATTCTACTGACTAGAAGGAACTTTGAAAATACATGTCAACTTATTCTACTAGCCCTAAACCTAACAGTCAACTAATACTTTAATGACAGTTTGTTCACATGTAGTTGTAGACAACTTGCAATTTACTTAGTCAGCAGAATGTCTAAAGTGGACGATAAATAAAGTGCAACTCTAAAAGGTATTTATTGTACATTCAGTTAAACAGCTTATTTATCCTTTACTGCATAAATAAAGGTTTATATGTCATGTACTATATGTTCAGTTCATCACTAACTACCGGTGTGTTAACTTAATACTTAACTACAGCATAATTATGGACCCTTAAAATAAAGGGTTGTACAAGTCCGAAGTCGATAAACAGCGTATTTCTATTTCAAAGCAATTGAGAAAAGAACTGTAAAGTTGTAAATGTTGTTTATACGTTGAGTCCGGCATAAAAAAAAGAAATCTTAGAAACTTGTTGCACTTTATCTTACAGTATGTGTACTTACAATGTACTTACCTAAGAAAGTATTGGTTAATATAAGGTAACTACATGGGTTAAGGTTAGGTTAGGTGTAGGTTCAGGGTTAGTACCTAGTTATTACTCAGTTATTGTAATTACAAGTACATAGTATGTACATGGGGAACAGGACTGTAGAACAAAGTGCTACCGCTATAGTGTACCACAAAAAAAAGTGTGCCCAATCATGTTCCTGGAGATCTACCTGCAGAGTTCAGTTCCAGTCCTGCTACAAAACACCTTTCTGTAATGATCAAGCGTTCCTGAAGAACTTAATTAGCTGGTTCAGTTGTGTTTGATCAGGGTTGGAGCTGAACTTTTCTGGAAGTTAGATCTCCAGGAACAGGATTGGGCACCCCTGATCTACAATCTCCTGGAGGGCTAATGTCTTGCAGAGTTTAGCTCCAGCTTGGCCCAACACACCTGCCTGAAAGTTTCTAGTAATCCTTAAGACTTAAACCTTGTTCAGACTGTCAGTCCAAATCCAATTTTTGTGCAGTTTGGAATTCGAACATGGCAAAAGTGTGAGTGGCATAAAAAAAAAACACACACACAAAAAAAATGAAATCCACTGTTTTACAAATCATTTTAAGCTGGCCCATGCCTGGTCCATCTTTGAGAAACTTCTGCAGATATGTCCATTTGAGCAGTAGTCACACACTGTACCCTTCCTGAAGAATGTAATTCTACTTTGGCTTTACAGTAAGGAATGGAGAGTTAAGTTGAAGTGAACAAGGACATACTTGGACATACATTAACGTGCCTGAGATGTGTGATGTTTTTCACTTTAAAATAATGGTCCAGATCACTAGTAGTTCCTGCAGAGTGACTAGGCAACACTTGAGTAATTTGTGATGCATTTTATGACTGTATTCAGCGTAAATAATATGATTGATTACATCTCAGACACACAATTATGTTGTGATTAGTAATTAATTGGTAATTCTTTATAATTTGTCATAGTTAGTTGATATCTCGTTTATAGTAATTATAATAAGGACCTAATAAGAACTGAGTAATAACTAGGTACTAACCCTGAACCGACCCCTAAATCTAACCTTAACCCCTGTAGTTACAGTACCTTATATTAACCAGTACTTCCTCAGGCCAGTACACTGTAAGTGCTCATACTGTAAACTAAAGTGCAACCATAAATTTGATATTAATTACTGATTAGTTAAACTTGTTAGTTAACAGTAGTAGCCGAAGTGTTAATGTAGTACTACTCATTTGGTTTGTCCTGCATTACTTCTTGCATAGTTACCTATTAATGACGGACCATTATTCTAAAGTGTCGCCCATTTATTTCATATTCATAAAGCAGAACTAAGCATGAAGAAAGTGCTAGTTTGAATCAATGGACTCTTTGAAACCTCTTCAGCTTCAGTGACAAAGTCTAGAGCTTTATAGGAAAGCGTCTTCTCCCTCCACAACCCTCATTACAATATACCTGAGAGAGTAGCAGCTTATCGCTTCAGAAGGTTGCTGCTTTAGAAAAGGTCACTGTGTCTGAGCGTTGCTTAAATTTACCAACATTGGTTCAACAATTTTCTTGCACAGTTCATAGCTACAGACCCTCAAAATACCACTGACGTTCTTCATGTAGAATTAACTTAAAATGTCAAGGACTCAGTTAGGCATTCTGTGCTGGAACAAAACTGTCCGTTCAATGTTGTACCCTAGCCATCCCTGTCAGTTTGGTTTTAGGGTTGTGTTTTTAAAGGCCAACAAAAGTATCTTCAGAAAAAAACAGTACTAATTCAATATTATTTACCCCAAAAATGTCATTTCTAACCTGTATGCCCTTATTTTTTCAGCTAAGAATTTCTTTACTCAGGTCTTTTCCATACTATGACAAAGAACAAGGACCTTTCCATCTTAATTGAACTCCTGTGTGCGGTAAGTCTTCTGAAGCCATAATAGCTTTAGTGAGAAAAACAGACCTAGAACACCAAGCAATAGCCTGGCAACAACACTCAGTATCATAGAAGCCAGGTCAGCCAAGCACTACTCATATTTTCTTTAGAAAGTGTCAAAGTCTAGTTCTTTTAGAAGTTGGTTCTCGGGAGGTGTGATTGGCTTCGGTGACAGAGCTTTTTGAGTTGTTGATACTACATGTATTAAATAGAACAGAAAACTTTTCCTGGAGCTTGGTGAAGGTTATATGTTGCAGTCATAATATGTCAGAATGTGACTACATTAGTTGTGACACATATGACTCCTTTCTGATGTCAAAATCTTTAAGATTTTGAGGTTTTCACCAGATAGGGAGGAGTATGCGTTATTTTTTCTTTGTGTTTTTTTTTTTTTGCCTTGCGCTTGTCCACCCACCCATCCATCCACACACCCACCCACCCATCCATCCAAAAACTCAAAACCAAATGTGACATATTCCCCCCTCAAAAAAGGCAAACCCTGACGCCTTAAGGTGAGCATCCACCCCATAATGAAAACACAAAGTCCAGGAGGGTGGTAGAGTGGAGGTGGTCCAGGGGGAGGGATGGAGGGTCAGGCCCGCGCAGGGGAACTGGACCTGGATCGTGGAGCAGTGACAGGCCTGGGTCCTGGAGCAATGGCGAGCTTTGGGCCGTGGAGCAATGGTCAGCGCTGCACACTTTGAAGACTCTGGGGTTGGAGCCTCTGGCGTGGGCCTTCAGCCAAGATGTCCACCACGCCTGAGCCTTCAGCCAACATGGCCGCCACGCCAGAGTCAAGTCACGTCATGGCCGCCACGCCAGAGTCTCCAGCCCTATTGGCAGCCACGCAAGTTTCCCCTGGGGACTTTTTTGGGGGGACCAGAGTCCAGTGATGGCTTCAGCCCATGAGCCCGCTCCAGAGTCCGCAACCCCATAGTGCCTCCCAGGAAGTTTTTTGGTGGGGGCTATAGGTTCCTTGCTAAGGCCACGGAGGCCAATCCCTCCTGGCCCCCTGAACTGCCTGCACCTCCCTGGTTCCCTGCACTGCCGTCGTCTCCCTGAAGGTGTCCTAGCCTGCCAGGTCCACCCATGCTCCACTGCCCAGGTCCGCCATTGCCATGTCATGCCATGGTCCAGGTCCTGTCTCCCTCCACTGGCCTGGCCCTTCAACCCCCCATGAATGGTCAGATGTTTGCATACTTTACATTTCACAGCTGAAGTGAAAAAAAAGAAAAAAAAAAAGAAAAAAATATCTGTCAAATACACAGACTTTCCAGAGACATTTTCATTCAATACTTTATGCACTGCTTAATGGAGCGTCTGTTTGTACAAGAATAAAGTTCAACAAAAGCCTATAAGTGGGGTATATGTTTTTTTAATTAGTTTTATTTTGATAAACATGACATAATATAACATCGTGACTACATGAAAAGAGATTTTACTGTTATAAAAAAACTGATTTGTGAGCATTAGTGGAACTGAAGGTGTGAGAATGAACCTATTAAGCACGAAACACACGTGATCGTTGTCATGCGGTGAATCCGGCCAATTGTGAAACAACTGTGTCTATGGCAATCCGTTTTAACATTTAATCATTTCAACCGACTAGTCTCTATTTTCATGCTACTAGAACTTATTTTTTAGATACTAGTATCTATTCCATTAAGTACTAGTACTTATTAATTAGCTACTAGTGCTTATTCTTTAGGTACTAGTGCCTATTCTTTAGCTACTAGTGCTTATTCTTTAGGTACTAGTGCCTATTCTTTAGATACTAGTGCTTATTCTTTAGGTACTAGTACTTATTCAATAGATACTAGTACTTATTCATTAGATACTAGTACTTATTCAATAGATACTAGTACTTATTCATTAGATACTAGTACTTATTCAATAGATACTAGTACTTATTCATTAGATACTTGTACTTATTATTAGATACTAGTACTTATTCATTAGATACTAGTACCTATTATTAGATACTAGTACTTATTCATTAGATACTAGTATGGCAAGCCGTTTTAACATTTAATCATTTTAACCGACTAGTCTCTATTTTCATGCTACTAGTACTTATTTTTTAGATACTAGTATCTATTCCATTAAGTACTAGTACTTATTCATTAGCTACTAGTGCTTATTCTTTAGGTACTAGTGCCTATTCTTTAGATACTAGTGCTTATTCTTTAGGTACTAGTACTTATTCAATAGATACTAGTACTTATTCATTAGATACTAGTACTTATTCATTAGATACTAGTACCTATTAAATAGATACTAGTACTTATTCATTAGATACTAGTACTTATTCATTAGATACTAGTTCTTATTTATTAGATACTAGTACTTATTCATTAGTTACTAGTACTTATTATTAGATACTAGTACTTATTCATTAGATACTAGTACCTATTAAATAGATACTAGTACTTATTCATTAGATACTAGTACCTATTAAATAGATACTAGTACTTATTCATTAGATACTAGTACTTATTCCAATAGTGACTAGTAACTATTATTTTGTTACTAGTAACAAATAAAAAAATTTGCCATTGACTTCTATGGGGATCTGTCATTCAGATATCAACTATTCAGTTCTGACTAGTATGTATTCCAATTGTGACTAGTACATATATATTAGATACTAGTAGTTATTTATTAGGTACTAGTACTTATTTTTTAGATACTAGTAACTATTACTAGATACTAGTATGTATTCAATAAACACTAGTACTAAGTCATTAGATACTAGTACCTATTAAATAGATACTAGTACCTATTAAATAGATACTAGTACTTATTCATTAGATACTAGTACTTATTCAATAGATACTAGTACTTATTCATTAGATACTAGTACTTATTCATTAGATACTAGTACCTATTAATTAGATACTAGTACTTATAAATTAGCTACTAGTACTTATTCAATAGATACTAGTACCTATTTATTAGATACTAGTATTTATTCCGAATGTTACTAGTAAGATTTTTTATTTTACTAGTCACAACTGCTTTTTTACTCGTCTTATGTTTTGACTAGTCAGAACGGCCACTGGATAGTTCAATTAAAAATCTTACTAGTAAAATCCAAAATCTTACTAGTAACATTTGGAATAAATACTAGTATCTAATAAATAGTTACTAGTATCTATTCAATAAGTACTAGTAGCTAATTTATAAGTACTAGTATCTAATTAATAGGTACTAGTATCTAATGAATAAGTACTAGTATCTAATGAATAAGTACTAGTATCTATTGAATAAGTACTAGTATCTAATGAATAAGTACTAGTATCTATTTAATAGGTACTAGTATCTATTTAAGAGGTACTAGTATCTAATGACTTAGTACTAGTATTTATTGAATACATACTAGTATCTAGTAATAGGTACTAGTATCTAAAAAATAAGTACTAGTACCTAATAAATAACTACTAGTATCTAATATATATGTACTAGTCACAATTGGAATACATACTAGTCAGAACTGAATAGTTGATATCTGAATGACAGATCCCCATAGAAGTCAATGGCAAAAAAAAAAATTTTTGTTACTAGTAACAAAAGAATAGTTACTAGTCACTATTGGAATAAGTACTAGTATCTAATGAATAAGTACTAGTATCTATTTAATAGGTACTAGTATCTAATGAATAAGTACTAGTATCTAATAATAAGTACTAGTAACTAATGAATAAGTACTAGTATCTAATAAATAAGAACTAGTATCTAATGAATAAGTACTAGTATCTATTTAATAGGTACTAGTATCTAATGAATAAGTACTAGTATCTAATGAATAAGTACTAGTATCTATTGAATAAGTACTAGTACCTAAAGAATAAGCACTAGTATCTAAAGAATAGGCACTAGTACCTAAAGAATAAGCACTAGTAGCTAATGAATAAGTACTAGTACTTAATGGAATAGATACTAGTATCTAAAAAATAAGTACTAGTAGCATGAAAATAGAGACTAGTCGGTTTAAATGATTAAATGTTAAAACGGCTTGCCATATTAGTACTAGTATCTAATAATAAGTACAAGTAACTAATGAATAAGTACTAGTATTTAATAATAAGTACTAGTATCTATTTAATAGGTACTAGTATTATGGCAAGCCGTTTTAACATTTAATCATTTAAACCGACTAGTCTCTATTTTCATGCTACTAGTACTTATTTTTTAGATACTAGTCTCTATTCCATTAAGTACTAGTACTTATTCATTAGCTACTAGTGCTTATTCTTTTGGTACTAGTGCCTATTCTTTAGATACTAGTACTTATTCATTAGATACTAGTACTTATTCATTAGATACTAGTACCTATTAAATAGATACTAGTACTTATTCATTAGATACTAGTACTTATTCATTAGATACTAGTTCTTATTTATTAGATACTAGTACTTATTCATTAGTTACTAGTGCTTATTATTAGATACTAGTACTTATTCATTAGATACTAGTACCTATTAAATAGATACTAGTACTTATTCATTAGATACTAGTACCTATTAAATAGATACTAGTACTTATTCATTAGATACTAGTACTTATTCCAATAGTGACTAGTAACTATTCTTTTGTTACTAGTAACAAATATTTTTTTTTGCCATTGACTTCTATGGGGATCTGTCATTCAGATATCAACTATTCAGTTCTGACTAGTATGTATTCCAATTGTGACTAGTACATATATATTAGATACTAGTAGTTATTTATTAGGTACTAGTACTTATTTTTTAGATACTAGTAACTATTACTAGATACTAGTATGTATTCAATAAACACTAGTACTAAGTCATTAGATACTAGTACCTATTAAATAGATACTAGTACTTATTCATTAGATACTAGTACTTATTCATTAGATACTAGTTCTTATTTATTAGATACTAGTACTTATTCATTAGTTACTAGTACTTATTATTAGATACTAGTACTTATTCATTAGATACTAGTACCTATTAAATAGATACTAGTACTTATTCATTGGATACTAGTACTTATTCCAATAGTGACTAGTAACTATTCTTTTGTTACTAGTAACAAAAAAATTTTTTTTGCCATTGACTTCTATGGGGATCTGTCATTCAGATATCAACTATTCAGTTCTGACTAGTATGTATTCCAATTGTGACTAGTACATATATATTAGATACTAGTAGTTATTTATTAGGTACTAGTACTTATTTTTTAGATACTAGTACCTATTACTAGATACTAGTATGTATTCAATAAATACTAGTACTAAGTCATTAGATACTAGTACCTCTTAAATAGATACTAGTACCTATTAAATAGATACTAGTACTTATTCATTAGATACTAGTACTTATTCAATAGATACTAGTACTTATTCATTAGATACTAGTACTTATTCATTAGATACTAGTACCTATTAATTAGATACTAGTACTTATAAATTAGCTACTAGTACTTATTGAATAGATACTAGTAACTATTTATTAGATACTAGTATTTATTCCAAATGTTACTAGTAAGATTTTGGATTTTACTAGTAAGATTTTTAATTGAACTATCCAATGGCCGTTCTGACTAGTCATAACATAAGACGAGTAAAAAAGCAGTTGTGACTAGTAAAATAAAAAATCTTACTAGTAACATTCGGAATAAATACTAGTATCTAATAAATAGGTACTAGTATCTATTGAATAAGTACTAGTAGCTAATTTATAAGTACTAGTATCTAATTAATAGGTACTAGTATCTTATGAATAAGTACTAGTATCTAATGAATAAGTACTAGTATCTATTGAATAAGTACTAGTATCTAATGAATAAGTACTAGTATCTATTTAATAGGTACTAGTATCTATTTAATAGGTACTAGTATCTAATGACTTAGTACTAGTGTTTATTGAATACATACTAGTATCTAGTAATAGTTACTAGTATCTAAAAAATAAGTACTAGTACCTAATAAATAACTACTAGTATCTAATATATATGTACTAGTCACAATTGGAATACATACTAGTCAGAACTGAATAGTTGATATCTGAATGACAGATCCCCATAGAAGTCAATGGCAAAAAAAATTATTTGTTACTAGTAACAAAAGAATAGTTACTAGTCACTATTGGAATAAGTACTAGTATCTAATGAATAAGTACTAGTATCTATTTAATAGGTACTAGTATCTAATGAATAAGTACTAGTATCTATTTAATAGGTACTAGTATCTAATGAATAAGTACTAGTATCTAATAATAAGCACTAGTAACTAATGAATAAGTACTAGTATCTAATAAATAAGAACTAGTATCTAATGAATAAGTACTAGTATCTAATGAATAAGTACTAGTATCTATTTAATAGGTACTAGTATCTAATGAATAAGTACTAGTATCTAATGAATAAGTACTAGTATCTAAAGAATAGGCACTAGTACCAAAAGAATAAGCACTAGTAGCTAATGAATAAGTACTAGTACTTAATGGAATAGAGACTAGTATCTAAAAAATAAGTACTAGTAGCATGAAAATAGAGACTAGTCGGTTTAAATGATTAAATGTTAAAACGGCTTGCCATATAAGTACTAGTATCTAAAGAATAGGCACTAGTACCTAAAGAATAAGCACTAGTAGCTAATGAATAAGTACTATTACTTAATGGAATAGAGACTAGTATCTAAAAAATAAGTACTAGTAGCATGAAAATAGAGACTAGTCGGTTAAAATGATTAAATGTTAAAACGGCTTGCCATAGTACTTATTCATTAGATACTAGTACCTATTATTAGATACTAGTACTTATTCATTAGATACTAGTACCTATTAAATAGATACTAGTACTTATTATTAGATACTAGTACTTATTCATTAGATACTAGTACCTATTATTAGATACTAGTACTTATTCATTAGATACTAGTTCTTATTTATTAGATACTAGTACTTATTCATTAGATACTAGTACCTATTATTAGATACTAGTACTTATTCATTAGATACTAGTACCTATTAAATAGATACTAGTACTTATTATTAGATACTAGTACTTATTCATTAGATACTAGTACCTATTATTAGATACTAGTACTTATTCATTAGATACTAGTTCTTATTTATTAGATACTAGTACTTATTCATTAGATACTAGTACCTATTAAATAGATACTAGTACTTATTATTAGATACTAGTACTTATTCATTAGATACTAGTACCTATTATTAGATACTAGTACTTATTCATTAGATACTAGTTCTTATTTATTAGATACTAGTACTTATTCATTAGATACTAGTACCTATTAAATAGATACTAGTACTTATTATTAGATACTAGTACTTATTCATTAGATACTAGTACCTATTATTAGATACTAGTACTTATTCATTAGATACTAGTACTTATTCATTAGTTACTAGTACTTATTATTAGATACTAGTACTTATTCATTAGATACTAGTACCTATTATTAGATACTAGTACTTATTCATTAGATACTAGTACCTATTAAATAGATACTAGTACTTATTCATTAGATACTAGTACTTATTCATTAGATACTAGTACCTATTAAATAGATACTAGTACTTATTCATTAGATACTAGTACCTATTAAATAGATACTAGTACTTATTCATTAGATACTAGTACTTATTCCAATAGTGACTAGTAACTATTCTTTTATTTTTTTTGCCATTGACTTCTATGGGGATCTGTCATTCAGATATCAACTATTCAGTTCTGACTAGTATGTGTTCCAATTGTGACTAGTACATATATATTAGATACTAGTAGTTATTTATTAGGTACTAGTACTTATTTTTTAGATACTAGTACCTATTACTAGATACTAGTATGTATTCAATAAATACTAGTACTAAGTCATGAGATACTAGTACCTATTAAATAGATACTAGTACTTATTCAATAGATACTAGTACCTATTTATTAGATACTAGTATTTATTCCAAATGTTACTAGTAAGATTTTTTTATTTTACTAGTAAGATTTTTAACTGAACTCTCAGTGGCCGTTCTGACTAGTCATAACATAAGACGAGTAAAAAAGCAGTTGTGACTAGTAAAATAAAAAAATCTTACTAGTAACATTCGGAATAAATACTAGTATCAAATAAATAGGTACTAGTATCTAATGAATAAGTACTAGTATCTAATGAATAAGTACTAGTATCTTATGAATAAGTACTAGTATCTAATGAATAAGTACTAGTATCTAATGAATAAGTACTAGTATCTAATGAATAAGTACTAGTATCTAATGAATAAGTACTAGTACCTAAAGAATAAGCACTAGTATCTAAAGAATAAGCACTAGTATCTAAATAATAGGCACTAGTACCTAAAGAATAAGCACTAGTAGCTAATGAATAAGGACTAGTATCTAATGAATAAGTACTAGTATCTAATGAATAAGTACTAGTACCTAAAGAATAAGCACTAGTATCTAAAGAATAAGCACTAGTATCTAAATAATAGGCACTAGTACCTAAAGAATAAGCACTAGTAGCTAATGAATAAGGACTAGTATCTAATGAATAAGGACTAGTACGTAATGGAATATATACTAGAATCTAAAAAATAAGTACTAGTAGCATGAAAATAGAGACTAGTCAGTTTAAATGATTAAATGTTAAAACGGCTTGCCATGCTGTGTCTTCATCAGAGCTCGTGCAGCCGCTCTTGAGAAACCGAGTTCTCCGGCTACTCTCGAATTGCTCTTGTGGTACTTTGATGGCATACGTCACAGTCACGTGGCGTCGGTGACGCTCAAATCGGACACAATTTCTAAATGGCATGCACTGCTCTAAGTCAGCCGCCGATCGGTCTGCGAAGCGCTGTATGAAGTCGAACAAGCCTATTGGTTCATTGTCTTGATTGTTTACAGGTGTGTCTTGTTTAGTTATCAGCCCTTGTGTATTTAAGCCCTCATGTTTGCCCTGTTACTTTGTCTAGTATTGTCCATGTACCCCATTATTTGGTGAGTCTATGTTTAGGTCAAGTTCATGTCAAGTCTACGTTTTTGGTTATTTTATAGTCAAGTCAAGTCTTGTTTATTTTGTATTTTGTTCACGCACATCTACAACTGCACATCTGCAAACTTGCCTACAGTGTACTCGTTGCAAATACAATATATTTAATGAATGTAATTATGTTATTAATTACTGAATTAATGTTTAGTAATCCTCTTTAAAGGCTGAGAACAATCATGACATTAATTGAGCATTTCTTTTTGTTCTTTTTTTAATCTAACAATGGGTTGAAAATATGCCCAATCCTACATAAATAGTTAAAAGCCAATTAGTAAAAACATGTTATCATGCTTAATTTTTTTTTTCCCTCTATACTGTATAAATGGATCTTTATACAAGGAAAATACAGCTGCCTTTATATTGTCAGAATGGGGTCGCTCAGTAATGGATCATCAGATTTGAAGTTCCTGGGCATCAAAAAGTTTGTAAACCTCTTGCAAAGACTTTTAACTTCTAAAATCAATAAATAAAAAAAATGTTAAATTATTTGTGCTAACCTAATTAGCATTCACAAGCTAAGCCTTAGGTGATGTTTCAACCACTCGACCAAATCCCACCCCCAACTGTGCCCACCACATTTCAAAACAAAGTAAAGCCCATGGCAATCTCACACTTGCCTCCACCGTGACGCTTACATTCAATACAAGTGTGTACTTTGAGCAAACATCACACTCTTTTTATAATGTGTTAGCTTGTTCATTAATTGCCTCACAGAGGAGACCAAAACACACCTTCAATCAATTATTCCCACAACGGGGCTTGTGTTCCTGCTATCAAGCTCTCCATCAGTTGATGATATCATTGATCAGGGTCTCTATCACCACAGGAAGTCAGAGCACTGAGCACTGAGTCCTGATGATCATCTCCACTGACCGTGCAATCAAGAGCGCAATGAAGTCTGCGATTTTGCACATATTCTGTTGGCCGTTGCAGAGCAGGAATGCTGCCATGTGTTGTGGCACGTCTTGTTCAGGTTTGTGCGTTTGTCGTATAGTGGCTCCTTGACAGCACACATACCGGGATGACAATGAAAGCGAGAATTCAGCGTTTTTTTATGTTTTACAGGCATCACCGAGAGCATCCCTGTC